>NC_044057.1:22033822-22198822 GCF_902167405.1 Gadus morhua
CCGACATGTGACTTAAAGCTAGGGTAGGGAATTTAATTTAGAAAAATATGTCCTCATATCCGGTTAAATTCTCATCATATCCAAACATCAAACAATTAAGACTCCAAAAAATTGTAGCTACCGGTATCGGTAGCTGTCGCAGTCCTGAAATAAACCAGCTCAATAATTGATTGGCCTACCTGTCCGTCTACATAATTACCTTACTACCTGCAGGCACGTTGCTTGTGCCCTCATTGCCCATGACCAGAGTCTTCGCAAGGCTAGGCAGACCTATCGCTAAAGCTAGCGCGCTAGTCATGTGTTTTTGGGGGAGTGGCTTTAAAGAGAAGCCTGTAGGGAGGTGTTGGAGTGTTTCTGATGAAAGAATCTAGCTTACTCTGAGGGTTTCTCCAAATTGCCTACCCTACCTTAAATGTGAGTTCTGAGGAGGGCTAGCTTTCCTTCACTCCTGCCATGCTCTGTGTGAAGTAATTATGACCTGACTATAGCCTTGGGACGTTGGAGTGTTGAGCTGTTGACATTGTTAGTCAGGCTGTTTCACTCCAGAACCGACACCCTGGCTGAAGAAAAGTCTCCCCGAGGTTAGGCCGGCTTTGGCTACCTCTAGCTAATACACATAGACCATCGTATTGTTGTGGGTCCGGTTCCATTCGGCCTATTCATTTTATTTGTACCAGTGTTAGTGTGTAAATATTTCTGTACTCCTTCGTGAATTGCTTGTTCCTTTAAATTCAGGAAAATATTAAGTTTGGAACACTAAATGAACTTGAATTTCCCTCGGGATTAATAAAGTATATATCTATCTATCTAAAGGGTGACACCATACACATCTGATACGGCGTAATATGTTGGCAAATATACTGAACTTGGTTTTAGACATCGCTGAATGTCACGACGGATTCTCCAATTAATCTGTAGGGGCCATAGAACAGGGATGCCTTTTTAAAAACAGAACATTTGCATCCCACTTTGGTGCTCAATAAAAGCCTGCATTGATCTCTTTCCTTGTTCTTTTGTGCAGATTAATTATTCATGACGCCTTCATTCTTTTAGCCACTGAACATGTGTGGTTTGTTGCGCCGTGGAATATATCAAAATAAATATACAAGTTCTCCCGTCCATCCTCATTTTCATCTCATATCTTAAGCATTTGTCTGAGGTCTACATCGAGAAATGTACTACTTGTGCCTAAGTGTAGCGTTATCTATTCATTTTCATCATGTATATCTAAAAAACATTTCACGCATAACATCACAGAACAAGCTGCTCACGGTAATCTCTTGTACTGCTGCCCAAATAGCGTTACGCAAACCGCGAAAAACGGCAAGGAATCAACCTGCTTGCTGTCTCTTAAAGACGAGAAGAAATGGCTTTTATCCAACGCCCCTAATGTGACATATTTTCATAAGTAAAACAGGTAATTAGAACAGAACAAAACATCTGATTTGATCTGTCAGAATGTGATTGGATCGTGCCAGATCTAACTGCTTGCCAGCCAGGCTATTGGCTGGCATTTGAATATATCAGGGGAAGGGAGACATGATGTCATTTTATTGGCTGAGAGTTAGGCAGGCTCATTCCCACGGGTCGTTGTCACAACAGTTTTATCTTTGCTGTACAGTATATTGTATTTTGATCCATAAAAACAAATAAATAGATTGTACTTTGGCATACAGTATCTTTTTTAAAAGGTGAATAAGATGACCCACAAAGACCCTAACAAATGTTAGTAAGGTCCATTTAACTTCAGGGCTTTAACCTTTAATGAATTTGAGAAATGCATTCACTGCTAGCATCGCCTCTGCCCACAATATCGCTGTTGGGTATCTGTCATGTCATTTCCTGGGCACTTTCCGTACATAATGGGGATACGAAGAACCTGTGAAGATACAAAGTTGATTAGGGTTAGCCCTAATAGTTGGAAACAGAATAACCAAGGGATGGCGCCAGACCAATACCCAGCCTTTGCAGAATGGTTAGTAGCAAGTAAACTTCACATTTATATATATTGTCTGACATAAGCCAGATGTAGTGGCCCATATAAGTAATCGGAGAGGCATGTGCCACCCATGACCCCCCACGAACACACCCCTGCTGGAGTTTTACAGCATTAGGACACAATGACAAACAGTTTTAGTGCTTTGTAGCTCGTGATACCATGCAATCTATCAATAGACCAATATGTGTATTAAAGTAGGGTAGGGAATTTATCTTAGAATATTTTTTTTGTCCTATGTGTTGAAATTCTCTTCACATCCGAGCACCAATCAAAAAGGCTATTTTTTTTTACGAAATTCAGTAGGCCGGTAGCTGTCGCAAGCCTATACAATCACTAATTCGGCCTGAACGAAATGATTGAATGGCCTACCTGTCCGGCTTCATAACTATGTGGCTACCTGCAGGCATGCGGCCTGTGCACTCCTCGCCCATGACCAGTCTTCGCAAGGCTAGGCAGACCTATTGCATAAGCTAACGAGCTAGTCATGTGTTTTGGGGGAGTGGCTTTAATGGGAGGCCTGAAGGGAGGGGTTGGATTGTTTTGGTTGGATACTTTCAAAATCTAGCTTACTCTGACGGTTTCTCCAAATTGCCTACCGTAGCTTTAACTGTGAGTTGTGAACAGCTAAAACAGTTTTAGCTTTCCTCCACTTCGGCTATGCTCAGTGAGAAGTAATTATGACCTGACTGTTGCCTTGGGACGTGAGAGTGTTGAGTTGTTGACATTGTTAGTCAGGCTGTTTCACCCAAGAGCCCAAACCCTGGCTACAGAAAATTGTCCCTGAACCTATGCCAGCTTTGGCTACGTCTAGCTAATACACATACACCATCACACTGTTTTGGGTATGGTTCTGTTCTGCCTATTCATTTTATATTTTACTAGAAAAAGAAAAAATAATAAATATTTTTTATCAGCGTTATATGTTTGTAAAGATAAGTAAGCAAAACAAACGCTAAGCTAGCTGCTAGCATTTTGGGGGGAATTTTGTACAAACAGGATTAACGTAAATTGAATCAAACTTAGTTTTAGACCTCGCTTAATACTACTACAGATAAGCTAGCTGCTAGCATTTTGGGGGGAATTTTGTACAAACAGAATTAACATAAATAGCATCAAACTGAGTTTAAGACGTCGCTTAATACCACTACAGATTCTCCAATCAATCGGGTGGTGAGATGCAACAGATACCTTATTTGAAAACCAAACATTTTCATCCCACTTTGTTGCTCAATAAAAGGCTTAATTTATCGCTAGCACTGTCAATCAAATTGAATCAAGTTAGCTCTGTATGGGAAGTGAAAAGAAACCGAAATAGCTTTTATATCTATATATATATATCTATATATATATATATATGGTCATCTAATTCCAGCAACAATTATGCAACTGACATTTTTCAAGCAAAAAAATATGATTGAAAAAATATATCAATCATGTTCATCGTTATTTTATCCGCCCGCTGTTTATCTCTATATCGATTGACATCAGAGTCGTCTGATCCCAGACAGCGTTCCCCGTTGTCCTTCTAAGGCTCCATCAGCAATAGAAGCCCACATTTATTTTTAAACCCCAGACGTAGTTAACAGTCATTTGGGCAACTTCCCGGCAGTTGATTTTGATAGAGAGGTTACTGTCTGGGCCAGAGTAATACAGACACATAATGTGAACAGCGGACAACCCTCTTGCCAAAAGGACCTCCAAAACAATTTTTTTTTGTCTTGTTGTGTTATTAAGTCCCATGCAGGGTGACTCATGATCATCATATGTGATTAATCAAAGTGAAACACCTGAGTCCAGGCCAAAGCCTACACTGGTTCCAGACTGGAACTCAAATACCACAAAACAACAAGGTCACTGACTATTATGGCACACATTGTACTGTATATAAAACATGCTTCAGTAAAACTAGTGTGCAGGTTGTTTTCAGAAAAAAGAGTGTGGGCTCGCTATTGATAAGTTGCTATCATTTTTAAATCTCCAATAAGTGTGTGTGTGTGTGTGTGTGTGTGTGTGTGTGTGTGTGTGTGTGTGTGTGTGTGTGTGTGTGTGTGTGTGTGTGTGTTTGTGTGTGTGTGTGTGTGTGTGAGGCCCCTTATATGCATTTGACTTGATGCATGTGTACGTGTGCATTTGTGTGTGTGTGCGTGTGCGTGTGATGTGCGTGTGTGTGTGTGTGTGTGTGCTTGTATGTCCACACACACGTATGTGTGCACACGTAAGTGTGGTCGGGTGTGTGTAGGGCCTAGAAGCAGGTAATTACTACACTGCGGTGAGACATCATTATCCACTCATCTGCCCTGCCGGGCACCACCTTGTACACAATCACCGCCACGCCAACGTTTGTTTGCACTGGCCCTTCCTGACACAAGTCGTCATCTCTCTCTGTCTATGTCTCTGTCTCTGTCTCTCTCTCTCTAACTCTCTCTCTAACTCTCTCTCTCTCTCTCTCTCTCTCTCTGTCTCTGTCTCTGTCTCTCTCTCTCTCTCTCTCTCTCTCTCTCTCTCTCTCTCTCTCTAACTCTCTCTCTCTCTCTCTCTCTCTCTCTCTCTCTCTCTCTCTCTCTCTCTCTCTCTAACTCTCTCTCTCTCTCTCTCTGTCTCTGTCTCTGTCTCTCTCTCTCTGTCTCTCTCTCTCTCTCTCTCTCTCTCTCTCTCTCTCTCTCTCTCTCTCTCTCTCTCTCTCTCTCTCTCTCTCTCCAACGCACACACAAACACATCATTGATTGATAAGCTCATCGCGCTTTGGTGGTTTTGACTGTGAGTGAACTCATAAGCAGGCAAATGGAACAAATAATAATTTATAAAAATACATTTTCAAAAGGGAAATATCTGTTTAATCGCATACCAAAATGGACTAGAGTTGTTAACACCAAAAACCGAAGCGCAGAGGCACAGACCGGACAGTTTGAAGATAACAAATGACTAACACATTGAGAGAATATCAGAACATCGCTGTTTGAACAAGAAAATGGCTGCAATTAAAATCCATTGAATGACTGCAAAAAAAAGAGAAGCACACACAAATGATTTGCCATCATTTGATTCCCCATTATTCTCTGGGTTGTGCTGCACGCTCCGGAGGGAAACAGAGACCCCTCGTATTAATTTGTCGTAATGTCATCGGGCCGATCATTGTGACTGTATCGATGGCCCCCGCCTAATGGCTGCTAAACACACCACTGATTGATAGGGAACATAAAGTGGCATGAGAAGAGCCGCGTTGTGTCAGGAAGATGGAGCGGGATGGACTCTGGGAGGGGGGCACGCGCTGTGGGAGTGTGCAATGGACTGTGGGCCGCTGTGATGGATGAGGGTGGAGCCACGCATCCTGCTAGAAGGAGTTAGAGATTTGGGGGTAAGGTTTGCCTGGGAGTTTACCCTTGCACTTCCTGAGCGAAAATGGGATAATGGTTGTTGCAGTTGTCGAATTGAATAACTGACACAAAGTCCCCCCGAATCAAATTATGACTTAATATTTTAACTGAAATATTCATTCAAAGTTTGGTTAAGTCAACATAGTTAAGGGGCACATCTTGTAGGTTAACGGACTCTATGTCCTGAGAACCATATGCTTACTGTGCTCAGATAGCACGACACACCGGGGCGGACCAAAAAAGTACACCAATTAAGCCGAACAACACTCTGTGACCTCAGGTGCACTTTAAAGCTGAACCAGCTAGTTAAGCCCCAAAAGGCTGCTGACTCGTGTGGAAACAACACTGTGTGATCTCATCAACACGACCTACTGAACTGTGTCGCCAGAAACTCAATAGCCCAGTGGGCCTCCTCAAAGAGGGGTAGTGCCACAAACATCCAGCGGCTTCATCACTTCCTACGCCTCTCACTCACTGTTCCCTGGCAAGGAGAAACAGTGTCCTTGTCCGTTGTATACAGCAGCCTCGATCACGTCGATAATCTTAAGCATCCAAGCTTAAGATTTTAGCTTTAGCTTTAGCTTTAGCCTGCCCAACCAGGTCACTTCAAGGAGCTAAGAATGAATGTTTCTTTTGATTGTAGAGAGGTGTGTTTCAGTGATTGGTCGCACTTTGTAAATATTATTCAGGACAATAAATAATGCTTTTACGACTCATTCCAACCGATTAGCTCTGATACCATCTTTGACGTCGTTCTGTTATGTTGTTTTTTTACAGTCTTGCTGAATGATCCAGTGGTAGGCCTACTCTCTCTCTCTCTCTCTCTCCAAACTGTCTGGGGTGGCTGGCAGCGCGACAGGCAGCTGGGTCTGTCCATCACGCGTCTGACGTATCCAGACGATTAACACTGCATCCATGTCAAGGTAAATAAATCGGAGGCCACGCTAAATGAAGCCCCTGATGCAATTAAATCACCACTTCCAGTTAACCCCCAGGCAATTAACAAGCTGTCAGCCAGGATGGATAGGTGTTGCGATGGGATCACTGGCACTGGTGGTCCATGCATATATGTGTGTGTGAGAGTAAGTGTGTGTGTGTGTGTGTGTGTTCGTGTGAGTGCGTGCGTGCATGTGTGCGTGCGCGCGCGTGCGTTGTATCCAGCTGGCTATATAGTACCAACTGCTGATACAAACTCAATAGGCTTAATTAAACTTCTCAGATGCTCTCTCAGCACGCCGGGGATGGAGCGGCAAGTTGCAGATCTTGAAGACCCTGTAGCCTTCTATCTCTCTCTTACTGTATCCATCCAACCATATTATCTATCTATCTACATACCTATTGATCTATCTAACAATCGTATCATCCAACCATTGTCTATATCTATCTATCCATCCATCCATCCATCTATCTATCTATCCATCTATCGTATCATCCAACCATTGTATCGATGTATCTTTCTACCTACCTACCTACCTACCTACCTACCTACCTACCTTTCTATCTATCTATCTATCTATCTATCTATCTATCTATCTATCTATCCATAAATAAATAAATGTATATATATATATAATATAGATACATTGATATAGATATGCATATTTGGCTGTCAATCTATATAATATGTACTGAATGACCCATATAACATATGGTCCATTGCATGGTAACAGACTACCACGTATCACGCTGCCACCTTAGCCTATAGCATGCAGACACACTATTGAAATTGCGCCCATTGAAATATCCACCAGAGGGAAAAGTGCTGGCATGAGAGAGAAGCAGCACTAAAGAGTAAAATAAAACAGTAGTTGAGCCAAATTAATCTGGCTCGCTTGTAGACGTTACGTGTGTGTGTGTGTGTGTATGTGTGTGTGTGTATGTGTTTATTTGCGCGAGCGTACATGCGTGTGTGTTTTAACAGCAAGGAGCGAGTCCACGGAGCGATGCTTCAGGGAACTATTACAAGCCAAACACAGGCCCCCACTGCCCTTCTAACACCCTCAACGATTTTATATAACGGTAAAAGAGAAAAAAAGGCTAAACATATCATCTTTCCTCAAGGCTATTCCGCTATCATTTCTTTCGCTTAATGAAAAATTATTTAGCATGGTTTTCCCAGAGGTACCGGGGCAGATAGATAGCGTGGAGTTCAGCTCCTGGTGTTTAGCAGGAATCGTCTGACAGAGGTCTGGTTCATCGGGCGTAAGGATAAGCACACGAGCAACACGAGCTTCCCCTTTGAGAGACCAGACACTGCATGACCTCCTCCTGCTCAATGCTGAACACCACTGTCTGCCCAGGACGTCTGCGCACGTGGAACGACACACACACACACACACACACACACACACACACACACCTGAGCTCACACACAGTGGCACGTCTAATAAATCCGCGCCTTACGAGGGGGTGAGTGTGTGGGGGAGTGGGGGGAATGGCAAACGATCAATCCCTCAATGGATATCCCTCGATGAATAAAGGGTGAGCAGGACTTCTCTACAAACACTCACTGGCATTATTTCCTTTGTTTTGGATGGGGGGGTTGGGGGATTGGGGGGGGGGGGGGGGGGGGGGGTAGACAGACGTGCCGGTAGAGGAACACGTGTGGAAGCACGGCTTTCGAGTTTTTAATCTGTGCACAGGAGCAGCGCGAGAGACTGCTGCGCCTCTCTCGTCCAATCAAGGCAGGCGTAATTACTGTGTTTTTTCGGCGGTTGTTATTGTAGCGCGGATGGAGCTTGGCTGTTGATGCCGTTAAAGGCCTAAATTACCGCCTTAATTACCGATGGTAATGTTTTCCCTGCTATTAAACATTTATGCAGAGTGGCATCCGGAGATGTTCAATCCTTATCTCTCCACAGATCCCCGGGGAGCCCATGGGCTGAAGAGCCGGAGGGGGGGGGGGAGAGAAGAGCAAGAGGAGAGGAGGAGGTGGAGGTGGAGGACAACGTGGTGGAGGATGGAGGGAGAAGGGAGGTGGAAGAGAGAGGAGGAGGAAGGGCAAGAATTGAAGCGGAGGAGAGAAGGTGGAAGAGGGATAAAGAGGAGGAATAGGTTAGAGAGAGAAGGAGGGGGAGTGGGGGGAGGGGTCTCTGTCGCGTATGAGGCAAGAAAGTGCCACCGTTGCAGTTCTGCGACGCAGCCATGACACCTCACTGTAAAACTCTAGCACTGCCCTTTGGCTTTGGGCCCAGTAAAAGAAAGCGTCGCTTTTTTTTTAACAGCTGCTTCAAGTGGTCAGACTCCTTCTCTCACACACACACACAAACACACACAAAAACTATCTCAGTAGGGACATTTTACAGGTGACAGCGATGAATAAGGAACAAGGGAATTGGGTTATAATAAAGCGGTGCGATCAGAAGTTTTTTTTTTTATAATAAAAGACAGCCTGACAAAGTAAAGCAAAAAAAGTTTTGAGCCCTAGAATCATTTCACAGCTCTGTTAATTTGTCAAGTTTGTTTACACCCACACACAGAATGTACGTATCTTTTCACACAATTATATTTTCGTGCACCAACACAAAATACAATAAATATATAAAAATGGGTAACTATTGTAATTCTATCATAATTGCATACAATTTGGAAAGTAAGTAACAAAAATAGGCCACAATGAAGAAGTGATTTTATTGAGATTTATACAGGGACTAGACATCAAGACAAACCAAGCAGAAATAGCGGATATTCATTACAAATTAACCTGCAATTTGCACAGCATATCTTCAGCGTACCCGTTCATCAAGTTTACTGACAGCATTGTCACCCAGGTTCATGAGCTGGGAGGGCTGGCATTGAGGGGATGCCCTATTTTTAAACCAGATGTTGAATTCTGTTCATGTCTGAAAGAGAGGAAAACGGCCTCTGCACTTCTTCGCCTGAACGACCAATCAACAAATAAATCAAGTTCAAGCAAGTTTACCACCTCCCTTGCTAGGGCGATGACGGAACAGCAGGGAATGTTTAAAAAATAAATACGCTTCGTTGGGCTGGGTCTAAAGGAAAACAAAAACACAGGCCTAACAACAGTCTTGAAGCGAAAAAGATAAGGATTTGAGAAATAAAGTGCTACAGTAAACACTGCCAAATCCCTGCCTAAGTGAGTCATCAGTAGCTACTGTGCCTGAGGAAAATCACTCCCAACTCGGCCAACGCCTGGGCTCAATTCAGAGTTGGATTCGCCAATAAACTCATGCTGAAAGATGGAGTGAGTCTCACATTAAAGGACACCAATGGCAAAATTCAAGATGTGCGGCTTATTGCATTTGAGGCCACTTTCATCTTATTTTTACTTGGCTTGTTACATAATGACTTGTAGCCTATCTGTATTCACATTAATCCGCTTTTGATAAAAGCCATTTGTCAAACTTCTCTTTGTTTTCTTATCAGATGTCCCTAAACAGATTATGTTTTGTCTAAATGTTTTTAAATTTTTATATTGTATGTCTTTATTTAATAAACAGTTGGTGTGTATTTTTTTAATCTCATAACCTTTGCTGCTCCAACATATCATGCATACATTTATATCAGTAAATCACTCTGACATTTCCTTTGAAGATATTCAATCTAACCTGCATCAAGTACAAGTAATCTGTAGCAAGACGGAGATAGTCAAACTAACCTGGAGCTACTCATGCCAATCTGAAGTTATTAATGCTGCCCTTGAGCAAGTTAAGCTAACCTGAAGCTAGTCATGCTAACCGGGAGCTGCTCCAGCAACCCAGGAGCTAGTCAAGCTAACCTGGAGCTAGTCAAGCTATCTGGGAGCTAGTCACGCAGACCTGTAACAAGGCACAATAACCTGGAGCTAGTACTGCCAACCTTACAGCTATATACACCAACCGGGAGCTAGTCACACTTACCTAGAGCTAGTCACAATAACATTTATCTAGTCACGTTCATCTGGAGCTATTCATGCTAACCTGGTGTTATTCAAGCTAACCTGGAGCTAGTCCCACTAACATGGAGCTATTCACGCATCCCGGAGCTGGTCAAGTTAATCTTGGGTTAGTAACACTAACCTAGATCTGGTCTTGCTAACCTGGAGAATATACCTTGACTGCTTTGCTTTGTTTTCTTTTTTAAACTGATTAAATCGGTTCAGTCACTTGGAGCCAGAGGTTCCCTGTGCTAGTCAGGCTAACCTGTAGCTACTCAGTCTAACCTGATGCTAGTCATACAAACTGGGAGCTAGCCAAGCTAACCTGGAGCTACTCAGGCTATCTAGGAGCTAGTCACGCAAACCTGGAACAAGGCACAATATCCTGGAGCTAGTACTGCTAACCTTACAGCTAGTTACACCAACCGGGAGCTAGTCACGCTAAACTAGAGCTAGTCACAATAACATGGAGCTATTCACGCATCCTGGAGCTTGTAATCTTGGGTTAGTAACACTTACCTATATCTATTCGTGCTAACCTGGAGAAAATACTTTGGCTGCTTTACTTTGTTTTATTTTTTTAAACAGATTGAATCGGTTCAGTCACTGGGAGCCAGAGGTTCCCTGTGGCAAACAGCTTTATATGTTTGTGGCAGCTTTATAACCACAAGGCACACCTGCAGCTAATAGCATTGTGCTATAGCGTCAAATAACCCATATTCTTTATTAACGGTTTTGGTCCACCGTAAATATTGGTAATGAAAGCGAATACAAATGGATAGACGTATTTCATGAATTCAAAAAGACTGACCCCTATTCCGCTATTCATACTCTCTGTATGATTTCTGACTCATCCTCTAGACTCGCCATCAAAGAATGCAAATTTGTTGACTCACTATGCCTTCTTCACAGACTAAAGTGTATGCTTTTCAGATGGTGAACTGCATTGAATCATAGTTTCACTGTATGGCTGCTTACCATGAAGTGGTGTCATAGTGTGATTCATGACCCCAAGCATTTCACCTCACCTAAATAATTGGATATGTTAATTCCGGGTATACATCATAACAACAGGATGCATTTGTTTCTCAATCCGATGACGAAGGGGACGGGAAACCACACAGAAAAATACGCCAACCGGACGTGACCAGAATGATACTGTCGTTGTCCCTTCTAGTTAGTGGGTTCTTTGGTTACCAATAAGGACTAATGTTCTTGCTGCGATTGATTTGCATTCATGAGCTCTACAGGATTTTCTGCGGTACGCCATGGAGCCATACTTCTTCATTGCCATGCATTGAAGCGCTATGTATTGAATCCCAGGTCACTAGCTGGTTTTCTGGCTTGATAATAATTGAGAAATAAGGTATGGGAATTCAGTGAGGGAACCACAAATAGTGTTGGAGAGGGGAGGGGGTGTGTCTGAAATAGGGCATTCTGGGAAATAGAGCGGAGTCAGTCTATGAGAGATAATCACTTGGCAGAGGGCCTCTGTACATCACACTCCCCCTAATCCCGCCGCAAGCTCTCATTACTGCCCGGCTACAGGAGCTCAACGCACACACAACCACACACACACAAACACAGATATCCACACATCCATACCCTCTCACACACACACACACACACACACACACACACACACACACACACACACACACACACACACACACACACACACACACACACACACACACGCACACATCCATACTCTCTCCCACACATACAAACAGATGCTCAGAAATGCACACGCTCACACACACATACACAAACGCAAACACACACCCACACACATACATACATCCATACACTCATGCAGCACACACACCTCTACGACACACGCACACACACAGTGCTTGTTTTATAATATATTTTGATAATATATACTGGGGGCACTGGTCTTCTTCAATAATTCTGATCTATTCTGCTCCTAGTTTGTAAAGATGTGGGTTTTCTCAAGGCTGTAAAGAGACAACAGATTCAGAAGCTATAACCTCCCCCGGAGGAATCCTAGTGAACGTGTCTATATGATGATAGCACCCATAATAACCAAGGGTTAGTGCGTCACTCTAGGTTCACAGCAAGGTCGAATGAATTTAGGATGCAATGCAGTGGCAACAGTGGCTGGGAATACAAGTATTATTTTTTAAATGCATTGCGGGAGATGCTGCATTGCGAGACAAGCTGTGCTGTCTCCCTGATGATCCAGTGGTTAGTTTCTTCCTCCCGAGGTCAACGTTCAAACGTTCAGGGGTATGGGGCTGGATGTATAACTGCAGGCGGCTTTGATAACGGCAAGGACTAGCACAAGTCAAACAACCTGCAGCAGCAATGGTATATCCTGTGCTATATCATATATATCGGCCGGAGATACACATTCCAACTGATGGCTCCAAGGTCTTTGGATAACCATAGACTAATACCACAATGGCGGTTGACAAGTTAGACTGGGGGCTGTATCTATAAGAGTCAAATGTCGAAAACGCACATGTGTGAATGAGTGTATGTGTGTGTATGTGTGCTGCGTGCGAAAGTCAGTCCAATCCCAACTGTGTGCGTGTGCGTGTGGTGTTTGTGTGTATGTGTGTGCGTGTGCGGTGCTGTCAGACAGTGACCTCCTGCAGCACTGCACAGGAAGTGCTTCTTCAGCAGAACGGCGAGAGAGGCGTGTGAAGCAGAGTCTGCAGAATGCGTATAGTTTACACACACAAGGGCTCAGGGAACACTAAATAACACACACACACACACACGCGCGCGCGTGCGTGCACGCGCGCGCACACATGCACGCACGCTGAGTGTTTGTGTTTTACACTTCCTCAGCAACATTTATCTGAGCTTCATTTCAAGTAATGAAGGGCCCTGATATAACTCAGAGGGGACAGTCGTAAAGCATGTAAATGCCGCCCGAAAAAATGAAAATGGCATCCCTGCAGCGATTCAACAGCCCCCAGAAGAGCCCATGTGCTGCATCGCATGGCCGTCTCCTACCCCAAACGGCCTCTCCTAAGCCACCCTCGTCGGTTTGCATGAATGCAAAGTGGATGCAAATGAGTGTCCTTATTAGATATATATGAAAAGAACACTCATGGTCTATTCATATTCCGGGGGATTTTTGTTGACACATCATTTTGGCTCCCCAACATCCTGAATCCTCAGCCAATCTGCTCCGGAGCAGAGGGTTAACAATTCTCGGCACGCATTTACTGGTGAACTTTCCTCACACTTGGCTCTTTTTCTTCCAGTATTCCACACCCTCTTTGGAGCCGAGGGTGTAGTGGTGGGGTAGGGTGTAGTGGTAGGGTAGGGTGTAGTGGTAGGGTAGGATGTAGTGGTAGGATAGGGTGTAGTGGTGAGATAGGTTGGAGAGGTGGGCAGGCTGTCGAGGTGTGTACGGCGGAGGTGGTCGCCGAGGAGGTTTTGATTCGACTTGTAAACACGTCATCGAAGCGATAGATGCTTACAGGCATCAACAACACCTGTGACCATCTGCGTACGAGCCTGGCCTGGGTCAGGCCCAGGTGTTCCGAGAACCCACTGGGGTTCCTCTCAGCATATGTCGCCATGCCGACTGGAAAATGTAAAACCAAGCTTCCATTGAGAACCACATGAATGAGCTGCACAGGTGCCCCCCATCACGGGGTTGTTTTGGCGGCGGCTGAGTGGGTTTTACACCGAGCACCAACCTTCTATTCAGACGCTCACACGCACCCGCGCATTTCACAAGGACGAGGGGGTCACCAAAGGAGCCGACATACCACCAGCTTATCCTCCCGACGACGGCAGGAATAAAATGCGGCGCGAGTTGCGTAGGTGTTTGGCATTACACGAGGTGAAGCCCTCGTATGTTTACTGCTTTGGTGTCAGTGATTGGTTTATTATGATGTTCCTTATTCACCGCTTTTCACATGGCTTATAAAAGACCTTGCTTTTTTTAAACTCTGACTATCCACTGCGATTTAGTTTTTTATAAACGTCTGCTTGAGTCACAACATGGTTCAATCGTACTCACCAGGTTTCATATTCTTGCAATGAATAGACCATACGTACCACGCAGTACGTACACTGGCTGTCTTGATAATGAAAGCAGTATGAGAAAAAAGGGGTCAGGTTTACAAGTGAGGCTGCCTTACCGTGTAAACACTCGGCATCATTGGTTTTTGTTTAAATTATTTGCAGCCGTCTGCTTTAATTAGAGCTGATTGGCTCGAACTCACCTTGAATCGATGATCTTCATTAAGGTGTAGGGAGTTAGTTAACAGACGCATAAAGAGACACACACCGTTCCTTATTGAAACGTAAGTAGACCTAATGGCTTCTGTTTATCTGGGAATGAAGGTTGAGCCACTATAAACAAAGCAAGCACAGTTTTTGTACGATGTTCAATGGAAAATGGTGTGCCTATTGAAAATATTTATTTGGAATATGTGAGAAGAAAAGGCTGTTTTTTGTTTTTTTTTTGTCCTGACACAGATACCCTTGGTTCACTAAAGAATTCTGCTTTTAAACTACCCCACTACAAAACACTAAACTTTTAATGTTTCCCCTTTCTCTGATATAAAAATAGGCGTGCTCTCCGTAAATGGATTTCTGCAAGGACAGGAGGGATCCATCTCTTGCACAAAATGGCCTCATGTTCTTGAATTCATCAGTCAGACTAATTGTCCGCAGAGACAGCTATGACGAATAATGCATCGGACGACGTTCTCCCAGCAAAACATCCGCTGGCTCACAGCAGTAGGCGAAATAAAAGTTATAAATGTCAATCATCGGAATATATAAATGCCACTCTTCTGACAAATGAACCGTAATTTGCTTGAGACAGTGTCTGCCGACACATTTCTTAACGCTATTATTTTCTTGTGGTCACTGGATCTTACAATATAGGGATAAGATAGGATAAGAGAAAATGGTGGATTCGGCTTTTTTAAAATGTATTCTGGCATTATTAAAGTATGCTGAAAGCCGCTAAATGTATACAAGTGGTCTCTTTCTAATCAGCATATACCAGGATCCCGCTATAACGGTGTGAACACGAAGCAGATCCAAATAATCAATAATCAAATAAAAAAACGTGTGTGGTTTCTTCAACAGAAAGGTCCCCCTCCAACCAAGCATTGTTTCAGCTTCTGCATCAGCGGTTTTTATGTATGTAGGCACACTCCCAAATCACTTTGAGGAAATTACATCACTTCGTCCGACGCTATCGCCCCACTATCCCACCAATCAAACCACAGGCCATCTCGTTCTCTCTCTCCTCTCTCTCGTTCTCTCTCTTTCTGTAATCATGCCTGCCACACGCTATTTCAGTTTTTTTTTTCACCTCCATTTTGGTTTCGGGGCCCCCTAAATTGCCAGGTCTGAATGGCCACCGTGAACAGCGTGGGGTGGACAGGTTGGCGAGAATATGAGAGTCCCCCACGTTATCGCCATCTCTTTTCATTTTCCTCTCCGAGTGGGGCTGTCAGGAGCCAAACAAGATATCACTCTGGCCCCCCAACCCCCCAGCCCCCCCACCGACAGCCAGCCTCAATACAAGAGAGGGAGGCGGATGGAACGAAAAAAAATTGTAGCAAATATAAAAAGACACAGCAAACAAAATGGTGGACTCCCCCCTGCCCCCCCCCTCCCACCACCCACGCCAATATCCCGACTAAGCCGAGGATTTCTCCATTGTCATTCAATCCCATCATCCACTGGGGCGTCTGCGGTCGCTCTTCGGCCGCCGCGGGTTTGAGTCCTGATGAGGCAATCGCGGAGCTTCAAGAAGCATACTTTTTCTTTCTCCCATAATTTCCGGCCGGTGGTGACGAATTTGGACGTCTTTCTCACCTCTCACAACGCGTCCGCGCCATTTCCTCCTCCTCCCCGCATCCTAACTCTAGATTGCATTCCTATTTTTGCTCTGTTTTCATTTAATATACTGGGAAACCGGGACAGTTTTATATTGTTATGCCAGCGTTTAGGACAAACACACACACCGGGTCTAGAAGTGAGTTCCTACGCCTCTCCCCTTATATCTTCAGAGCGCTAAGACCTGTGTCCAATTATAATTACAGAGCTGAAATGCTACCAACATACGCATCCACACGAAAAATATGGCATTGCTGTTGTTGTTGCTCTATGTTTTATTGACCCCGGTGGCAGCAACGCAACCTCACAGCATGGTGCAGCGCATCACACAAAAGCATAGAAATGCATTCTGACTAAGGCAAACCACCGAGAGCAATCCTCATTCACTCCAGCGGGTCGTCGATTGTGGCTCAAAGAGTCATTCAGGTTGATTTGACACATTCTAAGCTGCACGGATCTAGAAAACAATTGGCCTTCAGTGACCTAAAGATGAAGGCTGTGGAACAACGGGACTTAAGGTTAGAATGACGTGGGGGAGAAGAATGATACTTCCGGGTACTTTTACTGTAGTTTTTCACATGAAGCAATATTGTAGTACTATATTAGGGTGGGAAACTGCTCAAAATGTACACCCCACAACAGAAATGGCTTCAATCTATGCCGTTGTTTTGATAAAGAATCATGGCAGGATGGCCTTTTAAATGAATCTCACGCAGAGTATGAACACTAGATATGAAGACTAGCCTGCTTTGCCCCCACCAGGATTAAAAAGCCATTCCAAAAAATCCATGATGGTTTTGTCATGGAGCCAGAGGCAACAGAGTGTGGTTGTGTATTTTGTGGGGAACGGCTTTGGAGACTTTGCAAGTAGCACCAGGAGGATGTAATATCAGAAACTCCATTGTGCCACAAACAGCCAAAGTGGGGTGATTCTGAGAGTAAATAAAAGCATGCTTGCATGCCGCAACATTATCCTCTAATGTCTTTGGATTGGCTTCCCGCACACCATTTGCAGATGAGTAAATTGTCCCACCAAAGCCTAGAATAGATTGAGCGATGGTCCGATTTTTCCCCTGCTAAGCGTGGTGTTTACAGACATACAAATAGTCTGTTGGAGGCAGTGACAACTTAATGCTTAGTAGGTCCAGGAAATCCTTGACATCCAGTCAATGACCCCCAGAGGACTGCGGTGATGTAATTCCATATAATAACGTTCCCTGTGGCTGGAGCACATTCATCTCCCCCAATTTACTAACTTACACAAACACACGTTGCAACCTGCCGCACACACACACACACACACACACACACACACACAAAAACACAAACGCAAACGTGCAGTGACTGATGCAATGAAAGCACATAGACACGCCATATAGAGACATACACACATACACACACACACGCACACACACACACACACACACACATGAATGCGCGTGTCCTCACAACCTCGCTGACGTCTAATGCGATATCCATCTCTCTAACTCCGCATGCAGAGGTTATATCTAGGGCAACCTGCTCATTACTCTGAGTGTCGTTAATGAAAGCGTGCACACACACCCATTCATCAGCGCTACATGCACACACCAATTTGTCAGGACCACGCACTTGTGCTTGTTAGCAGAGAAATCCGCATCCAGGAGTTTGTTAACTTTAGTGCTTTGTGTGTTGAATTGGTGTGTGGATGTGTGGTTGTGTGTTTGTTTGTGTGTGTGCGAGTGTTTGGTGTATTTGTAGGGGGAAAATGTTGAAATGTTGCGCTTGTTGTGCTTACACGCACATATACACTCACGTCCTCTATACCCTGTCGCTGTTCACCCTTATAGTTTCGGTGGGAGATTTGTTCACCAATCTGTCTGGCTGTGTGTGCACCTGCTGACTGGCTCGTCTGCTGCACGCGTCCATCTGTTCCAGCCATCTATCTCCCGTTCTACCTGCTCATTTTCACAGTCGATGGCGTCGTGCACACGGCCAGACTGTGAATTAGCCCTGCTAAACGCTTTCTGGGGACCAGCGGGGGGGGGGGGGGGGGGGGGGGGCCTGCACAGGGCACCCTTAATCAAACGGGGTTTGGACTGGCGGAGAGGAAAGGGGGGTGGAGTCTGCTGAGGTAAGCACCCCCTCATTACCCGCCGCTGGAGAGTTCTCTCAACAAGCATGTAATCACACTGAAGAGGTCCACCCGGCCAGAATATACGGTTAAATAAACATCAGACCCACTTGGCGGGATGGCAACAAAGCATGGCCCTATTTTTGTAGACAGGATGAGATGAAATAGGACGGGAATGAGATGAGAGAGGATCAGATTGTATGAGAGCAGATGAGATACTTTGTTGATCCTCAAGAGACAAATCAGGGGTTTCATTTTATCGTGGGGTGCTTATTATTACTTGGGCTCTAATCACCCAAAGACCACTTTTTAGAGTAACTCATTTTGGAGCGAAGAGAGGCTTAAGCATAAGTCCAAAGTGAGCCAAAGAGAGAATGAGAGTGATTAAGAAAGAGATTGGTTCAGCTCAGACCGCTGACGAATGAAGATGAAGGTGAGGGCATGATGAGAAGCCCTTGATTCAGGAGGTAAGGCAGGTTGTCTGGCAACAGGGAAGTTGCCGGTTAGATCCTGGCTCCAAATAAAACTAAGTAAGCGTCAGGTAGTCCATGAGCAAGACAGCACACCCTAACTGCTCCCGCCTTGCTGGCTGTTCCCTTGCCTTGGTGAACGTACACCGCTGTCGGTGTGTGATTGTGTGTATGAAAGAGTGAATGTGAGGCACTAATTGTAAAGTGCTTTGAGTGGCAATGCAGTTTGGAGAACCGCCCTTTAAAACGCTGTCCATTTAGCAGAACAAACAACACAGGAGGGAACAAGAAAACAACTCTCGACACTGTGTTAGGGTGTGTACACTTCTTTCACCATGGCCGCAAATCCCGCAATCAATACCCGGCGTTCTTAGACAACGGAAGAACAAAGCCCCATTGGGGCTTGGCTATAATTCAATATTATCGTTTATCTTCTTTGAGCGGTATTGGTAGCTATGGTCATGAAATAAAGTTACCGCCTTATCGTGACACCCGGTTTCATAGCATAAATGTATTATTTAGTAATTGGTCAGTGAGAAAGGAAAAGTAGTTTCAGTCTGATACCATATTTAAAGGTAGCCTGGCTCCGCCCGCCCAAGTACTTCCGCTGAATTTGAATTTCCCTTCAGTACTAAGTCTGGGTCTGCGGTATGTTAAGGGGGTTATCTCCGTCTACATTTTCTGCGTTAAATCAGCAAACAGAGGGAGTGGCTGAGAACAATGACGTTAAAGTCAGCTCTCGTTGACGAACATCTTCACGCACGGTGTTTGGTTTGTTTATAGCCTGCGCGCAATATACAGATACCCACCTTCAAGTGAGTTAACGTCTCTGTACAAATGAAATGAAGTACGAGAGTCTGTGACAACAGCTACAGTGGCCTGTACTGGCCTGTATTGTGTAAGGTTCCAGTACGTACTTCCAAAATGGCGGCATCGTCTATGACAGCGTGTGTCAAGTCACGTGTCAAGTGGAAAGGTTCCTTGATAGTCACTATATGTAAAACTATAGATCATAGCTTGCATGAAAAGGTCCTTTGACATTGAACGTAATTGTTTGTTGCAATGTTTTCTTCAACTTTGTCGTAGACTAGATCTGTATTGTGCAATGATCGTTAATATTGATCAAAGTCAGAGCTGCGGTAGGTCAAAATGGTTTGAAACATACCATCTTTCTCCGATCAAGTAGGCTAGTTATCGGAAACAGGCAAACAACTTAAGTAAACAAATGTCTCCATGTATTAAAGATTGCACGCCCACTTAACATATTCCCCCTCATCCGCTAACTGCCATTCGCAAAACTATTTTACACTTTGAAAAAACGTTTTTGAAAATGATGATGGATTTTTCTAAATACATGGGATGTTTTGATGAAAGGAAGGAGTATTGCTTGTCTTCAGCAGCTATATGAGGCCCGTCCCAGAGGGGTAAGCCTCTCGGACACTCACAGTGTTACACCACGGTAGGGCTGAACGATTAATCAAATTCAAACCGACATTGCAAAGACTGCATAAAAAAATCCTTAAATAAAGATGTTATAAATATCAATTCCCCTAAACGAACTTTCCTTTATGCCTGGACTAAAGGAAAGAGCAGTATATATGTTGACTGCTTCCAATGTTGTGTTGGTCAGATTATAGAATGATTTATTGCTTGTTTAGTGAATAATACAGAACAAAAGGAACTTTAAAAAACAACAACATATACACAAAATCTCAATCGCAATATTGGTAGAAAAAATCCCAATTCGATTATTTCACAAATTGTCAGCCCTACACCACGGTGTGTTTGTGGATGTGTGGAGCTCGTTCTTACCAGTGGACGATGTGGATGAGAGGTTGAAGCTTGGATGAATCATCTTGAGAAACCGACAAAATCATGCCAAAGTGTGCGCGGATGTGCGCAGCTACGTCTGCTGCACTCATCCAGACGATTCAACACAACTGCGGGACTAAAAAAAAGGATCAGAAATGGTTTGTAGTCATGGAGATAACACAGGCCCTTCCTTCCTACAACTCTTGGACCAAAAGATACCCATGATTATCGTGGTAACACATTTTTCCATATCACCGAGCCCGGTGCCATACACCCATACAGGCTTCCCTGTTGTGAGTAGAGGAGCAGCGGTTGGTGGTACAAGGCTGAGGGGGTCTACTACCCCAGCGCAGTCCCAGCCTTCCTTTTATTTACATAAACACAGCGCTGGATGAAGGGAGAGGTGAGGCATATGCACTCCTCACATCCCCGCTGCTGTTAAACATTTTATTAAGTAATGTTTAAGCGAAAAAGTACTCTCATCGGAAAATGCATATTTCTACAGCTATTGAAGAAAATAGGGAGGGGAGAAGCACAAAGGCTACTGAGGCGAGAGAAAAATAGAGAAAAGGAGAAAGGGAATCGAATCCTGAAAACCTCAGTTTCATTATGGCCTTGGTTGATACCTCGAAGAGAGAGAATGGGATGGATGAGGAACAAAATCTCAAGTAGCGAAGCACACATTCTGGCATCATTGGCATTCTTGAGCTTAATTGAAACATTTAAAGTGTTTTATTTCTGACTATACTAAACTCTCCCGTGAACCAGCTCCCCTGTAAACGGAGGTCAGAGGTCAGACGTCGCATCACACCGACTTACCTTTGCTTATCCGTGACGAGAAAGGAAGAGGTCAAGAGGTCAGCCATTGTCAGTAAACAGTGATGGGGGGGGGGGGGTGTGTGCTGAGCGCAGGGCGGGGGGCTCCACCGTCCCATCGATGCCATTGACATGTGGAGCCGAGCGTGATTTGAATGAGCGCGTCTTCATTAGCGGGCACGGGTACCGTCTGAAGACCGAGTTACGGCGGTAGTGAGACAGAGAGGGCCCGCCTCCCCTGAATACCAACCAATTGTTTGCCTTTCCGCGCAGGCTCCTTGGGTATCGATTGGAACAATATGTACTCTGGATCGGTATCACTTTTACAAGTTTGAGTTATTCCACTCGGGGCGGGCTGCTTTTTCCCCCCTCTTTTTGTAGACTCAGCACAAAAGAAATGAAGAAAACAGCCAAGGTTAATGCCTGATATTGGTCGCCCTTTAATTCGTCGATGATCCACTACCCCGGGGAGTTGGATCACTGCTTGATTCTAATTTGTTATAGAAGCGGTGGCAGAACACAGGCACACCCAAACCGCGGTATAACTACACCAAATGATATGAGTCAGATACCGGGACTTATTCCAAGAAATCCTGACTCCTCGCCATTTGCTCCCCTCGCCATTTGGCTATGAAACCTAATAAGTATGTTAGGGAGGTACACACTTATTAGCTTCCATTTCCAAGGGCGTGTGTAATTGTATGTCTGTATGTGTGAGTGTGTGTATGTGTGTATGTTTGTAAATGTATTTGCATTTGTGCGTGCGTGCGTGTCAGAGAGTGAACAAGTCACAAAGTGACAGGAGGAACCCTTCCATGTACTGCCTTTGTTTACTCTAGAGTGGAAGTTGTATGGCTATCTTCGTTGTGTGTCTGTGCATGCATGCAAACTTTGAGGCATGTGAGAGAGGCTCTCCCGATATGTGTGCGCAATTGCAGCGAGTTTGGTGTGTGTGTGTGTGTGTGTGTTTGTGTGTAGGTGTGTGTGTATTAGGTGTGTGTAAGTGCATGTAAGTCTGCATGATCCCCTGGCCTCCAGGCTGTAATTAATTAGACTTGCAACACAACCTGATTAGGATTCTTCTGCGAATCCTGACCCTTACGACCTTTCCATCCAGCCCGCACAACCGGTCCTGACTTAATACTTAATACAATTGCCCCCAATTCCACATGCCGCTTCTCAGCACCGGCCTCGATCATGTTCACCTCTCAAAACCTCACAAATAAGGTCCTCCTGGCTCCATTTTAAATTAGGCTGAGCGGAGCCCTGCTCAGAAAATAGAGGTTCTTAAGAAATTCAAGGAAACACCGGGCAATTCAAACTTCTTTCGTTGATGAGGCCGTAACAGGCCAAGGTAATGGATGGGTCATGCGTGGACGGACAGACAGACAGACCGACAGACGGATTGGATGGCTGGATGGAGGCTAGATAGACAGACATCTTGGATGGTAGATGGACAGACGGACAGATGGATACATGTATCAATGATGGATGGCCGAACTGTGGAAGGGATTAAGACAGACAGACAGACAGACAGACAGACAGACAGGTAGGCTTTTAGCATTTCATGAACCCACCAATATGTTTTCACCGCCTTCTTCAACGGTCTGCCATAAAGGACTGTGTTTAGCCAGGGATAGAAATGGATTCTTCTTAAATCACAATTACAAATTCACATCATGAAAATGTAATATTTTGGTCTCAATGAGAATAAGAATGATTATATCCACACACTACAAGTGCTAAATATGTTAAACATAAAAAGAGGACATTGTTTATTTTTAGAAGGATATATTTTTGTTGCTTGGAATATTTATGATTGATGACCTTCACGTGTCCCCCCTTAGAGTGACAGATTCAGGACATGAATAGGGAACATTGTTCTGGTAGGACAACATAAGCAGTAGGCCATCACAATGTAGCTTGAAAAATAACAACAAAAAAATGTAATAGATTTTCGGTGGTGAATATTGAAGGTCAGGTGTATAGTTAGCATTCTAAGATGAGTTATTGAGAATTGTGATTTTGTAGGATAACTAAATGTCATCTTGATTCACAATCTAATGGGAGTTGCAGGTTGGGTAATACAGCTGATGATAACGCAAAAATACCTACACGAATATGTATGCACACTCAACATCCACTACTCACACCAGGACCACACATCCACCCATACCCACAAATCCACCCACGCACACACACATACATCCACCCATACACACACACTTCCACCCATGCACGGACATACACACAGACACACCACATAACAGACAGTGCCCTTATCCAGAGACTTGTCTGTTGAAGACAGTTTGACTGCAAACGGACGAGAGCGAATGTACTGTTTATTCATCTCTGATGGCTTTGCTCAAGTTGTCGGCCATGTTTAAAGTGAAAGTTTCACTGAGAGACAAAACTCTGATCACCGCCTTATGCCTATACTGCTTCAAACCGCCACTCTCTTATTGTTCCTCTTAATGAATGGTGTTTTATTCAACATTAATTCATAGGACAAATTAAGTGTCTTTCTATTTCAACTGATTGCCACGTGGTTAATTTCTTTGTCTGTTTTAATAAGCGATATTTGGTATGTAATTAATTTCTCTTACATGAAACACAATTCATTCATTAAAATGGGAGATTATCTTTATCATTTTTTTTTTGTTCCCTAGATGATTCTGCACCCCATAATTTCCTCTTCTATTTCAAGCATATAAACAGTTCATTTGTGGCCAGCCCCAATCAGGACACATTTAATGATAATAGGGGCCCGTCTCAGAGCCATTCAAAGTTAGTTGACCTTACAAAATTTAAATGAAAGGAAATTAATTTTAATTGAAATTAACAATGTGCCCTAACACCCAATAGCAACCATGCAGAAGAGCTAAAAAGGTTTTCTACTGCCTCGAGTATTGTGCTGGCATCAAAGACATTAATGAAATAGGCCTAATGTAATTTCTTTCGGTTGTTTTATTTACAACACACAGAAGACAAAGGTGGCATTGTTTATTGTAAAACCGACGACAAGGCTCAACCTATTTCAGAGAAGTTACCAAAGAAATACTGGCTGTTTTCAAACGTTTAGCCATATCTGAAGAGAAAGAGAGACGGAGGGATAATTTTCCGTTTTTTTTTTAGGCAATTACTAGACCGTATATTGATTCTAAAAATCAAATTAAAATACACTATAGTGATCAATTCATCTGTTAATCTGTCGGGGAGAGTAAGCCAAAACATACAGTATCCAAAACACCGAAGTCTACACAACATTTTCTACTCAAATGAATCAAGTCGAATCGGGATCCATTGTTAGATCTGCTAAAGAGCAACACTGCCACCTGCTGGTGAGAAACGAATACTAGTTGCAACATTAAGGTGCCGTCCCATTGGCATTAAGGCAAGACAATAAGCTGTGCCAAGAGCTGCCATATTGTGTTCTCTGGTTAAAAGAGAAGACTACTTTATCAGCTGCTGCAAGATAGAGAGGGATGAGCATATGGCCATGGCAACTTCCACACGTCAATTGAGAAATGTTAATTATAACCCAGAGAGTTTATGAAAAGGCAAACTTTGTGACAGATTAAATGTCTAGAATAAGTTCAAGGGCAGTGCCAACAAACTTTACATTAGCTTTCGAAAGCAGTATTTTCCGCTGTGTTGAATTGTATAACTATAGGCTGTCATTTAGCATATGTGCATAAGACAAATCTATTTCCACACTAAGTTCCATCCTATTTCTATAAAATAAATCTCATATACATGTTCTTTAGCGATATAACTATCAATATATCAACCATTCATTTATTTATTTATTTAACATACAAATATAAAAAAGTATAGTGGATAGAGAATCAAATGATTCGTACATCCATACATTTCCCTATTTAGGCAGGCATGAAGTTCAAGTTCATAAAAAATCAGATAATGAAGTGATAAAATGTTCTGCTAAATAATAGGTTCAATTTAAGCACGGGTATATCCTAATACTGAGTCTGTATTCAAATTAAAATAACATAATTACCTTACATTCCCCCTTAAGGTACTTGTTATATTTAAATTGGCAGGTCACTGCAAATATAACTATCAACGATGGAAAAAAAACATGTTAAGGATATCCATGCATAACCTTCCGAAATTACGATCTTAATTATCATAATTACAATGTGATGCGCAGCCTTTTAAGTTCCATCCACGTCCCATATATAAATACACAGTATCTTAATCTTTATACTCCACCAAGAGCAGATGTAATGGCTGGCCACTCTCCTGCCTAATTAATCAGGGAGGCTTCATCATCTGGGATGGCTGTACTAAATCACATTAACATTACAATAACTCATTATGTGATGGCTCCTCCTGACACTATTGTCTTATTCCCAGACCTCTGTCACTTTGAAAAGCTTGCTTCTCTTCTTCTTATATGACATATTCCATACTTTGCTAGTGCTCTTTATTTGTGTGAGTGCACTAGTTTTGTGTGTGTGCTTGTATACATTTTTCCCCTTAGCGTCTTTGTAGATTGTCCTTGACACGTTGCGATGAATCCTAATTGGTTCAGGATGTGTGTTTTTTGCTCAATGAGAAGGTGGATTTCATGCACCATAGCACTCACACGGCCGGATGTACGCGTCTGAGTTGTGGGATGGATATAACATTCACACGCTGCCACATTTAGCACGCTGACTTGTAATGTAACATGGGTAACACCTTTGTGATTTCCCCGAACTCTAGCTATGTATGTGACTGTTTGTGCCTCTGATAACAGTGGCTACGACAAATTGCTGAACAGAGGGGCCAATTGTGCATCTCTCCATACGAAAGAACGAGAGAGAGAGAGAGAGAGAGAGAGAGAGAGCGAGAGAGAGACAGAAGGTACTGCAGGGAGCGACGTGTAATGAAACGGATGCCATTTTGAGAGGTGCTGTTCATGCAGCCTGGATTGATGTCGGAGGTGACAAGGGGATGTGAGGGATTTACGAAGGTGTTTGAGACACACTTAACAAAATGCGACAGGCGAAAAATAAAATGTTTTGGCTGTTTGACACTCATGGGCATGCACGCACGCTCAAGCACACACGCTGAAAAGACAATTTCCTATACAACCACTTTAAGGCAAAGAGCCCGTACAGACACACAGACAGAGAGACATGCAGACAGACAAACACCAACAAACCACTTTTATGCAAATGAAAAGTGCACATACCCACACAGGCACACACACACACACACACACACACACACACACAATGGGCATTTGGAAGAATGTAGAGGCATGAGAGGACAATTTCATCTGTTTGACCAAACCCAAATCAGCCAGTCGGCCTCCATTTACCAGGACCCCCGCTGTGCCAATCAGCTGGGAATCCAAGCCATTCACAGACGGGAGGAGAAAACAATATCAAGCGAGCCTGGAAGCGGCTGTCTGGGCCCGGCTGGGAGTCAGCCAGAGCGGAGGCAGGAAGCGGGCTAAATCGAGGGGCAGCTGCATTTCCCTTGGATCCCGGAGAGGTCACTGCATTCACTGTCAATTAACGCATTATGGGGGTTGTGTTTTTTGGCGGGCGCGCTAAATTTAGATCCCATCACGAGCGCCCATGTGCTTTTCCTTCAAATCACCCCTCCAGTTAGGACCCCCTGAGCCAGTGAGAGGGCAGAACTGAAATTACATGGCTTCTATCCTTTTGTGGATGTGTGAGTGAGCGGGGCTTCTTGTTTGAACACTGCAATTAAGTCATTAGGAGACGCTTTTATTCCAAGCTACTTGACAGTGGCAGCTTATTAGGGAGCAGGTAGAGGGGGTTAATCCATCGTGCTCGAGCACAGCTATGGGATTTCGGCTGAGGGTTTGACAGCTCACCACTTGAACATCCCGCAACATATGTATATTATCACAAACTGGCACCAAACTAGAGCTATAGGTCCTATTACTATTTCAGACACTTGTCATTCTTGGGCCCAGTCATATTGATCTAGTGTCATGATTATTATATTTAATATTTGTTCATGGTGCTGCTTTCACAGATGCTAGTCTCTAAAGCAACTTTCAGTGAATTCAGGTAAACAGTTTTTTTTTTTGGGTAGGTATAGGTTGACGTTTTGCTCAAGTATCCCTACAAAAACATTACAAACGTTGGAGATCGAACCCAGCTCCTCTTGGCTGTCATCCAACCCCCTTGCCAATACAGTATCCTTGTCTTATATCCCATATGTTCGAAGCCACTAAAACTAGAACGCTACTATGCCAACTAGCAAGAAGCAAAATTCTGACCTGGAATAGCCCTGTCACGTCACTATGGGTTTAGGGTTTATGGGGCATTAGAGCCATTATGGAAATAGAAAGTAAATACGTTAAAGATAGGCCTACACCCATTGACAACCCTTAAGGTAAAATAATGGGCGCTTCCACAAATCTATATATATTTACAGGTAAAATCAGTTTCGAGGGCGTGAATAAATTGCCGGGAGAAAGGGGAGCGATAGGTACACAGCCGCCAGGATATGATTTCTTGTTAAGCCTTTTTAGCGGAAGTCCCGAACGGCAAAATCTATATAATTTGAGATTGGGACATCGTGCGTAACCCACGCAGATATTTGTGTCACAATCACAAGATCTGTCCGGTTCTTAGAGTGTGAATTGAGCTGTAAAAGAACACAAAAAGTGTAAGACTTCCGGCTAATTAGCAAAGGATATGCGCTTGAGGGACTGAGGACGTGGTCGAGAAGTGGCTACTGAGCACCGAGGATAACTGCAGGCCAGAGAGGGAAACACTCGAGACATGGAGGAGGGGAGGAGAGTTAGAAAAAAGCACCAGAACAGGTGTGCAGGTGCACAGATTATAGTAATCTTCACTGTCGATAATTCTCCTTGCTGTTGCACATTTATCCCCTCTTATTGTAAGTGATCTATTTGCAAATCATATATTTAAGTCCCACCTACCTTACATGCCTTAGATTTGAATAGTTGGCATTTTTGACATTCCCTGTCAAAAGTCGAAGATAGTTGTATGACTTGACCTTGGAGGGCCATTGTATCCTTTTCAATAGTTGGGATAAAGAAATGGGAATAAAAAAAGTTGGAACACAAGATCGTCTTACATAAACCATTAAGTGGAGGGGCTTTTCTTTCTCTTCCGCAAGGCATTTCCGACGCTATATTGTATCTGCTGTTACAAATCCCATCCGAGACAACATTCCACATTACAACACCTATAACAGTAGCTGGCCAGCCTCAGGCACTCCACACTGGTTACCGAAAGAAAATCAGAGGTCAGAGGATAATAAGGAGAGGACTATACATCCAGCACACACAGTTCTCATCGAGTAAAGATACATTAACCCCATTTAATCTCCCTCAGCCCTCTCCCTCCACCTGCTAGCTATCTCTGTGTGGATAGGTGTGTGTGTGTGTCTTTGTGTGCGTGTGTTTGTCTGTGTCTGTGAGTGTGTGGATTTATTTTATTGTGACTCATGACGACCTGGTGATCCCACACTGCTTGAAAAAGAGAGAGATAGAGAGAGAGAGAGAGAGAGAGAGAGAGAGAGAGAGAGAGAGAGAGAGAGAGAGAGAGAGAGAGAGAGAGAGAGAGAGAGAGAGAGATGGGAAGTATAGGGCTTCAAGGCCTTTCCCAGGAGCTCCATGCAAAGCTCATTATGTAACCTCTCGCTGTAATAGCACGGTTCGCCGGAAACAAAAGATGGGAAAAGAAAGAGCTAGTTTTTCAAAGTGAGCAAAATGAGAACATTATGAACCAAATGTTACAATACAATAAATAATAAGTTCAGGAAAAACATAACTAACTAAAACTCTCTGATAATTAAAATAAATACTGACCTGCATACATGAATTATCTGAGTTAATATCTTTTGATGGATGATGGGGATATTACGGGTGGATGTTTTCTTGGTGTTGGTCATGGCGTTGGCTTGTGGTGGAGATGGTGTGGGAGATGGCGGAGACAGTGGTGGTGTGGGAGGTGATTAGGGTGATGGAGGAGGAGAGTATGGTGGTGGTTTCTTTCTAGGCCTGGCACGAGGGAAAACGGGAAGCCCTTTTCACATCGCACAAGTGTTAAAACGTGACGGAAATAAAGAAGGTAGGAAGGAGAGAAGCAGAAAGGTTAAGAGAGAGGGACACAGACCCCGCCAGCGGAGGAGGCGGTCACAACTTAAAAGTAGATGAGCTGGAGGATGACGAATAGGAGCCGAGGGTGGATGGTAGAAGGGTGGTGGAGTAAGAGGAGGAGGACATGGAGGAGGAGGAGGAGGAGGAGGAGGAGGAGGAGGAGGAGGAGGAGGAGGAGGAGGAGGACATGGAGGAGGAGGAGTTGGAGGAGGAGGAGGAGGAGGAGGAGGAGGAGGAAGAGGAGGAGGACATGGAGGAGGAGGAGTTGGAGGAGGTGGAGGAGGAGTAGGAGGAGGAGGAGGAGGAAGAGATAGGGGCGGCAGCAGCACAAGCTAGGGGGGTTGCAATGGGATGCCATGACAGTGACAGATGAGGGCCTGGGCTGACAGAGTGCTCAGTGATTGCAGTTTATCAGCAGCTGGTCCACAGGGTCACTTCAGCTTCTTCACATTCCCCCCCCCCTCCAACCCATCCACCACCTTCCACAGCGCCCATCTGTCTCCACCCCCTCCGTCCACGCTCCACCCTGCTTGTCTCTCACTCATCCTCGAAGTGACAGTGGTAAAATAGATGTGCGGGCCGCCAACCTCCCTCTCTCTCTTCTCTTTTTTAAACACACTTCCTCCCCCAAACTTGCTCATAACGATTGCATCCCCCAAGTGTAGACACGCATGAGCGCACACACACACACACACACACACACACACACACACACACACACACACACACACACACACACACACACACACACACTCAAGCGGAAAAATGCACACATACAGGCCCACCCATGCACACAGTTTAGATGGAGAAATTACACTAACTAAATGAAATCATTTACCATATTCAAAAAAGGCCTGGCCTTTTGGGCCAGGATCAGCACATTTATATCCCCCCCGCTGTCTGATTAAATGTGAGGTTTCCAGTTAAAAAACGCTATGGGCTGGGGGGGCGGGGGGGGGGCTACGGGGGCGAGGCCGGCCCCCCACTGCGAGCGTATGACACCTTAATTGCTCCGATGATTATCTCTCCGCGCCGCGCCTCCGCGTCCTATATTTATAGTTGAGTCCAATTTTCATTATGCTCTTCATTACGCAACATAAATAACCCGACGGAATGCGCGCAGCTCACCACGGCCCGAAACTTCGCCAAGCGGTATCCGTCTTGTCCGCAGTGATCGGACATTACCTGGCTGAGTTATGCCTATTAGACATCCCCCTCCCCCATCCCCGCACACACACACAAAGACACACACACACAGACACCCAGATACACACAGTAGATGGGCAGGAGACGGCATGGACTTTTTAAGGGCTTTATAGCATCTTCTTTACCCCACACATGCCATCAATCTGTTTTACGGCAACCATGACCCCTTTCATCCTGTTACATAAAATAAAAATATGAATAAAGCCCATTAAGGGCTCTATTGTAGAGCGCGTTGGCTGTTCATCACAGCGTTTCTATTAGAAGGATGGCTGGCTTGACAAGTCGGGGTTGGCCAACATACATCGTCTTTGCAGATTGCCTTACTTTCAAAGGTCTTTTTTTACACTTGTTTTAATGCTCACGTCGCCAAAAACGATATTTGGACATCACGCTGTAATGATGATGATGGAGCGCAAGAGAGGAGGAGAGAGCAGTAGTGGAGAGCGATAAAATAGAGAAACGAAAGAAAAGAAACTAAATATAGGCTAGCAGCTATAATATATACAATATTCATAGGGTTTAATTATAGCTATATAATATTCAAATCATTTGAATAGTGTATCATTATTATTGTTCGTTTTTTTATAGATTTTTTTAACAACATATACTCAGCTATAGAACTATTGTTTAAATCACTGCAGAGACTGTGAAATGGGATTTAAAGTTAAACTGTACAGGGACTTTCTTCCTCAAACAATAACATCAGTGTCAGGCTCCGTTGTTGTCTCCATTCTTGTTATAGTCTCAGGTTGAATAAAGTCTAGGCTGTGGAATCTGAATTCTGCACCGTTCACTTCTACTGACAGATACCTACCGGGCCAGGGCAAAGGACATTCAGACACACACAACACTGCAAGCGTGGGCATGCACACACACACACACACACACACACACACACACACACACACACACACACACACACACACACACACACACACACACACACACACACACACACACACACACACACACACACACAAAAACACATCCAAGCATGCACACACACAAGCACGCACATGAAAAGCAAACCCACATACACCCACACACACATGGAATCCCAGACACGTACACAAACACACACACACACAAATGTGTTTGATGGTATGTGTGCTTGGAACAGAGAGAGGATCTGAATTATGGAATAAGACGGCCCAGGAGGAATTTGTAAGCATATTTTGGTGTTTGGATTACTGTCTTTTCACCTTGCTCTGTTTCAACGGCCAGAATAGCTTTGGTTTGCTTATCATTGTAAAGGCAATGTATCAATGTATGCCTTATAGTTGTCCAAAAGGAAATAATTAATTAAAAATAAACCATTTTGCTTTCTTACAAATGTGTTCTTGATGGGGAAAGGGGAAAGAAAACGCTATCATTTACGATGAGACAAAGGGTGTGCAAATAACTAATTCAAACTTTGATGGTCTTAAACTAACCTTGAATTCTTCAGGTACAACTGCTGGGAGCTATAGAGGAATTAATTTCAGATATTACCAAACAGTTGGTTTCATCATTCCCCAAACACTGAAGACGAAATCTTTCATTCTTACCCACAAAGAAAGATAATTCAATCTTTACCTGCGGCAAGCCAAGATGAAAGGTTTTCATGGGGTCATCTCATCTCATGTGGAAAGGGGATTAAGAAAAAAAAGAAAGAACAAGACACTTAAAGAATCTTAACAATGCTGTGGAGCAAACCATTTCTGGAGCCTACCCCGTCTTACAACCTGGCCAGACCTACCCCAATCTCAGAAATCCGATTTTAGATTAATAATCTAAAGTCGGATTAGGCTGGGAACTAGACAAATATGCAAGCTCATGTTTTATTTCTGGCCTCATTCCCGTTCAGACAGATTTCTAGCAGACCTGGCCCAGGTCGGGCCAATCCCAACCGTGCATCTAAAACAGGGGCGGGTTTGATATGATGAAAAACAACAAAAATGGCCACTGATGTGTCATGTTTCCTTGCTTTGATTGGTTGTAGGTCTATCCAATTGCGCCAAGGCATTTAGGGCTGCACCGGTTGGTAACGCCCCTTGGAAATCGAAAATTAACTGAGAGGTTCCAGACTAATACCCATCTGCGAATTGTTCTTGCAATGCCAGACTAAGGTCTGCTCCATCTGGCTGAACGGGATGTTTCACTTTCTTTCGCCTAATAATTATTTAGACCAAATTCCCCAAATCCACAGTGTAGACTGGCAAACATACGCATATTAAAATCCCCTTGAGAAAGTGTCATCAAGTTTTTGATAAGGAATCAATGTAGCTCCGCCCCTTTCAGTTTTTGCTCTAGTTTTGAATAACTGATTGAATAAACACTTGAATGAATAATAATTACCTAAAATAACCTAGCCTATGTAAGCATATGCATAACCATAACAACTATAAATTACTGCAAACATAGCAGCCTAAATTACCTAACCTAGCATTATCGTTGTTAATCTAGCTATTAGCTAACCTACTCTAGAATAATGTGGGTTAAGAGTTAAGTCAAATCTAACTTAACCTGACCTGAACCTGAGTTCACCTTTAGTTCATACCTACCCTGAATCTAATTAACTAATCCAATGGCAAAATGCCACGATAAGGCCATAACCTAGAAAGGACATACCAGGTCAGGGGAAAGGTGAAGAATCAACGCTACGCACTGCAACGAGAGCGAATTAACCTGTCCGATTATATCTGTACACTCACCTGCGACCTATTATGCAATGTAATTCCTCAACACATCACACTGACCAATCAAACCAGGGCAGATATTTACTGGTTACTGGTTGCATCATGTTTATGTTTACAAAATCCAAACCACACACACCCACACACACACACACACACACACACACACACACACACACACACACACACACACACACACACACACACACACACACACACACACACACACAGGAAGCCGTCAAGATGCGGGAGGCATAACAGGGCCCTGTTCAACACCATTATAGCTAATCAGGCCATTTGGGTATTTTGCCAAATAAATACTGATTTACCCGAAAAACGCTATCAACATGCATCAAACCCAGCTAGCCTCAAGGACGGCTGCACTGAGTCAATATACAATTTGAGGAAAGGCTGTCAGAGAACATTGGATTGATTTATTCTGACCTTTTGCTTGACAGTACCTGTTGTACACATTCTTCACAAAATAATGAGAAGTGTTGAAATCCCTCCGTCTTCGGCTCGGGCTCGGGCTCGGCCCCCCACACCCCACCCCCCTTCGCCCCGGCCCCCAAATAACTGTCTGCGGTTAATCCCACTCATATATCTCTGTAAGGCTGCTCCTACCACCTTATCTCCGGGCGGAGAGAGAAGGAGGAAGAGGCTCTGGGGGCTGATACCGGCTGTATCGATTCGTGCAACAAGAAACACACATGGACACGGACACACACATATAAAAACACATAGACACACCCACACACACACAAAAGTTGCAGCACATAAAAAAGCACATGACGATTGGTTCTAAAGCCAAGAAGGCAGCCCCCACACGATAGAAGCTGCTGGGGTGGTAATCGATTGACCAAACCGCAATTCTTCTCCCCACACTCACACACGGACACGGACACGCACACACAAGCACATACCGCACACACACACACACATATATAAAACAACCAGGTACCAGCGGGTCACTGTGCAACATTTGCAAATAAATCCCAAACTCCTTTCCACCCATCCTTCTTCTCTCCCCGCATTCGTCGATATGCAGCCATTAAAGATAATGTGTTGGATTATTAACAAGCCAAAATCCCCCGCACACACACGCACGCAGCAAAGCACAAAAGAGCCCTCCATCCACCTTCTGTCAAACCAAGACTAGCCAGCCAGATACAAGCATTAAACACACACATAACGCTGTCAACAAGACAAAGGCTGTATCAGTGCTAAGCCATTGACCGCTATTTCGCCAAGAAATGCAAGGGATTTAAGCACTTTTCAAAACCGACAACCTATTTTCTTCTGCTTGTCCCGATTAGTAATAATTCCATGCTGGATAGGTTTGCCACATAAAAGGGGTTCACGAAAGAAATTAGAAAGCAATTTGTGAGATAAATATGACATATATATATTTTTATATATATATATATATATAATATAACAGAGTAAGCACTACCGCAATTTTAATAAGGGGGGAGAACGGTACATTTCCAGAATATCCAAGTGCCTATTTAAGAAAACCAGTGGCGCAAGTGTTTAAATAAAAACCCATTTACTCGGTTGGAAATCAAACCATCATGCTGTCCAGCCTGCCCCCCCCCCCCCCCCCCCCCCTCTCCTTCTCTCTTGAGGGAGGGAGGGAGGGGGGGGGGGGGGGGGGGGTTGTCACACCAAGAACATGTAGTCATTTCCTTCGCTGTCAACCCATCTCTTACCTAGCTCTGTCACCTGACCCTGTCGGCAAACGATTCAAATCAACCCAAAGACCTGTGTGTGTGTGTCTGTGTGTGTGTGTGTGTGTGTGTGTGTGTGTGTGTGTGTGTGTGTGTGTGTGTGTGTGTGTGTGTGTGTGTGTGTGTGTGTGTGTGTGTGTGTGTGTGTGTGTGTGTGTGTGAGAGAGAGACAGAAAGAGAGAGAGAGAGGCATTATCTTTGTGATCAAGTGCATCATTGGAATCTATGAAAATCGTTGAAATAATATCCATTATCGCTATTTGAGATTAAATATGTGTGTGTCTGTGTGTGCGCATGTGTGTCTATACATATATATGTATATATATATATATATGTGGGTGCGTGTGTGCGAGTGCATTTGTGTTTTGTGTGTGTGCTGTATCCGTCCAGACAGGGGACGACCATTGCACTAAGTAGGTCATGACAGAGGCTAGTACCGCTGACAGTTGCTAGACACTATTAGCAACTGTCATTGCCAGAACACGGGAGTGCAGACACCAGGGCATTCTCCCTCGCTCTCATTCACACACACGACCGTGCTAATGGCACACACACACACACACGCACACGCACACACAGCCGTGCTCACACACACACACACACACACACACACACACACACACACACACACACACACACACACACACACACACACACACACACACACACACACACACACACACAAACACAACAGGGCAACTACTCACCAATCTAGCGAGCAAGCAGGCCATTGACACACACGGAGGGCAATGTTTAGGACACTCAGACGTGTCCAGTCTGTCTAAACTACAGCCCCCCCCCCCCCCCCATCCTGTGCGTCACTGGGTTTGTACATCTCGGTAGCTCAGTTTTGTGCTGCTATCGTAACTGCTGCTGAATATGTCATTTTTTTATGACAGGGTATCTGTGTCCAAAGGTTAAAAGGCGGAGACGCTGCCAGCAATTAGACTTACACCAGTCGAGGATTACATAAATACTTTTTATTTTTTTAAGTTTAGCTTTGCGACAGCACTTTTTCTTATCGACTTCCCATATATTTTGAGCACTTTTAATGTCAAGGCATAAAATATTCCGCAACTGTTGAAGCAAAATCGGGTTTATCTAGAACAGATAAGCCCTCCATTAGCTTTGGTTTGACACGTAAATCCTAAAAAGTTGATTTACGGATATCTGACTCATTATCTGTCTTGGTGCAGTTCAAACACACGATGAAATCACAACGATCGAAACCCTTGCTGTTGTAGTGAACGTTTTTTTTTTTATAAAAGCCTTCTTTTTTTTTACAAGCCCCGTAAGTCTTTCCAGCATTTTCCCTAAGACAGTAAGAGATAATTATGGGCGAAAAGAAACGGACTATGAGAGCAGATTAACGACATCACAGCTGAACTCCTCATCTCACTCGCTCCCCTTTTATCTCCTCAAAAGCGCCGCAGAACAGAAGACAAGTTACGCAATCTCTACCCCGGGACCGGGCCGACTTTCCTCCCGACTTCTGTCTGTCTCCGCCTGTCTGGGGTGTCTGGTGAGCCCTCCGTTATTTGATGTGTGTCTATCAATGAGTGTGTGTGTGTGTGTGTGTGTGTGTGTGTGTGTGTGTGTGTGTGTGTGTGTGTGTGTGTGTGTGTGTGTGTGTGTGTGTGTGTGTGTGTGCGTGTGCGTGTGCGTGTACCAGTCACGCAGCTGAGTGAAGGATGTGCCTGTTGTTGTTCATAGTTCTTGCTTCCTTGCCTCCGCCCCCCCCCCTCCTCCCTCCCCTCGAGGTGGGACTTTCAAAGCCAGGCGTGGTTGGACCCTTTCCTGGCTCTTACATTTAACAGCGTCAGAAATCGCAGTTCTGAGGTTGCTGGGTAGCGCTCCTCCATGGATACCTCTTTTATCATCCCTCCAAAGACTCGCCTTTCATTAGTTAAGGAGAAAAAAAAGCTCTGACCTCCTTCCACTGTCATTTAGCTAAAACTTCTTCTTTGAAGGAGTTGGGAATTGGATTCTGAGCTGTCTTGGAGAAAGCTTATTATCTTGGATAGTTATGGTGATAGTTTTAGAGAGAGGAACTCCATGATGATTTTGGGAATATGTTTGAACAAAAGTGTTTGTACACTATTTGTATAGATTGTATATGTGTGTGTGTGTGTGTGTGTGTGTGTGTGTGTGTGTGTGTGTGTGTGTGTGTGTGTGTGTGTGTGTGTGTGTGTGTGTGTGTGTGGGGGGGGGGGGGGGGGGGGGGGGGGTGTTTCCACCTTTTACTGCTGGTTAGTTATCTGATCATAACCAGAATAACCAGATTAAATGTTTAACAATTAAAAGCCAGTGTTAAGATACAATTCCTTGTCGAGTTTTGAGATGACATCTAAACAAAAAGACAGCCAGGCAATAGAAAATTATCAAACAAACAAATAGACGCAAGAAACCCAATAATTATACAGCAGGCCACTATAAATGGCTCCACATAGCGGCCTCTAGTGGTAACCATGGGTCACGACAGCACATGTGAGTCAGCAGGTGGCATATGGTGTCTGTCCCTCAGCCTGATATGGCACATCACTGGGAGGGGAGGATGCCATCTTTACCTTAGCCCAAACTGAAGGCCCAGGGCGCACAGTCACAGACACCGTCACCACTTAATTCACTTAATGACCAGATCAACATGCTTACAGAACAGGGCTGCTAACCGCCGCTGCGGCGGACGTCAAAGAGCAGGTGGACCGAGGGGAGGGAGGTGGTGAAGGGGTAGCAGGAGGCTGCTTTGAAAGTGAAATGCAGCCAATAGTCTGTCTGTCTTGTATCTTTTAGTCCTCCTATACACCTCTTCACGTGTGGCTGATAAGTTAACCATCTCGGCTGCCCGAGGCCTCGACACACAGGTAAGGACTTTCTCTTCCCATTGTCCATTCATATTCAATCTCCATGCAACAAAAAAAAGATGGATATTACAGGAGGAGACAATTAAGAGGTGAGTGCTCCTCCGCAGCGTATCTCCGTGTAGCGCAACTCGCTCGCAGCGCCAAGACTAGCCTGGCACGGCTCCAGGAGCTAGATATCACACGCTGCCAATCTAGAGCCACCTTTCCCTCCCCCCCTCCCCGCCTCTTTTGCGCTCTAGTAAACCAGCAGTAGTGGAAGTAGGCTACAAATAATATTACAAATTATGTAGCCTACTGCAAGTGAACTTAACTTGAAAGACCCAAAGGAATAGCAAACGAGCGATTTAACGGGAAATAAATGCAGTGAAGTTAGAATGTTTTCTATAAATCAGTTTTTTATGTGAAAGAGAGAGGCTCTGAGATCATATTATATTATAAATGATATGCCTAATTGGACCATATTATTGTTAGTGCTACGATTATTCCTCCAGTTTATCCAGTTCTGAGTGTTATCCTGGCTCGCATTGTTTATAACCTTGCACAGTGATCGACAATGATGCCAAGCAAAAAAATATATATCTACATATTTCAGCAATATCTACCGCCCCCCAATAGGTCAACGTTGCCCTTTTGAAAAGCCTAATCACCGGTCCACTTGCGGAATTCGCGGGAAAGTTCAAATACAGGGGATATTTGAAGTTACAAATTCCAAATGGTCATCATCAGCATAAACGGAAATATAGGCAGCTTAATGCTCGTACGGCCGCCTTTCAATAAAGTGGGTGTGGATCCTGAGCTCCCTGTCCAATGCTCACTCACCTACACTTTTGGACTTGGTATGACATTTTACATTAAAAACACAGCACAACAGCACAAAACATGTCATGCCATTTATTTTATTTAGGAAAAAGGGTGAGGAAGTAGATACCTTCTTCCTGTATAAATTCCACCTTTTGCCGCACTTTCTTCTGGTGACACAATGAGTACAAACACCTTGGAGAGAGTGCTCGAGTCACGCCCTTGAGTGTATCTCACCTCCCTTTCTTATATTTATGTGGGTTCTCTTCAAGCCAGTCACATTTACCTAAGACTCACACTCACACAAACGCGTCTCTAGACGAAACCTTACATTTTCTGCCGCCTAGGTCTCTGACCGTCATATTGCGTGTCAGATTTTAATTTGATTGGCAGCATGGGGATGGCTTATAAACGCACTGGCACCTTCCTCTCCTAACCCTCCTTCAAGTTCAAGACCTTGCGGTCTACTCTTAATCTCAACTGTTAAACCTTATGAGTTCATCCGAGATGCTCCAGCAGCCCTGTCTGAAGATCACTGTTCAAATTGTTTGACCGATTGATGCTACTGGCTTGACAACGCACATTGCTGTCAAGCAATAACATTACAATCATTAATTTAGTCTTCAGGTCAAGCATTTATTTATCCACTTTGGACATTCTGAATGGAATTAACAAACCTACTTTAAAGGAATGTCAAAGTTGGTGAATTTATGTAGAATCAGTAATGTAAGAGCCGTTAGGAGTGTTATATATGAAACATCAAACAAAATCCTCAAATCTTAAACCAATTTTTCCTTTTAATTAGAATGAATTGTGATTTCATTATAATATGCATGTGAGATTGGTCTTTGGTTCAAAACAGCACTTCATTATATAAGGGCGCAGAAGTGTGTTTATGGGTTAATGTGCATCCAAAAGAAATGGCTTCTCTCAGTCCCCCTATTGATCAACGCTTAGGTGTTAGATCTTGGCCATCAAAGCATTTATTTCTCATTAGTCATAAATTAATCGTACACTAGACACACTCTGGTTGACTCTGTTATAAGTCAAGAGACTGTAATAAGATTGCTTCACATTGCTTTTCTAAAGACTTTGTTTCAGCAAGGTATTTTTTCATATCCAGGCCCTTTGAAATTCAATGAAAAACTAAATTTTTATTCTGTTTTCTCTTCAAAGACCATTTGGACTTGTGGTTCCACCACATTCTTCAATCGCCTCTGTGTGCCTTTTCACTTCTAAAAGGGTTGATCGCTACGTATTGATCCTGTTGTAGCTGTTTTCTTTCTCAATACAGAAAAACATTGGGGGAAACATTGGTTGTTCTTTGCACTCTCCAAACTAATGCCACAGTTGACAAAAGCCCCATTTAATTAGGGAACAAACAGTAGCCTGTTCATTTCCACTGTCACAGGGATGGGGTGGGGAGGAATGCCATTAAGGACGCACACAATCCTTAGTTCTCATAACCATTGGAGACACCATTCATATTCTGTCTCTGTGTTTGTTTGTCCCCCATTGAAGCCGACCCTTCCATGGCCAGGGTACCATGGGCTATACTGCTACTGCTGGTCGTGACCCACCCCTGGGTGGCCCCAATCTCCACCAGACACCTTTGTGGGTCCCACCTAGTAGATGCGCTCTACTTTGTATGTGGCGATAGGGGCTTTTTCTACAACCCAAGACGAGTGATCAAAAAACGGGATTTGCAGCCCCTGCTTGGTGAGGACTGCGTGGGTGGGATGGAGGCTACACAAGCAATGCAAGCAGGGTAGTAACAAGCAAAGTGGCAAGAGGAAGTCAAAGTTTCAGCCTGAATCATGTCCTAATTGTCCACTTGAAGGGTTTTGAAGCAGGACATGGTCCGCTTCTGGCTGTGCACAGAAGCGATATTCACCCACTGTGATCAAAGATTGTTATTATAATGAGAAGTCCAATTTGGACGCTAACCGGAGTAACAATGTTTATGGGGTGGGGGGGTTAACATGCTAGTTAAAAGTTTAATAGATGCCCGGCCCATCATTAATGGTGTGCTGTTTTCCCTGCGGCCTTGTTGAAGTTCACTGTAGGGCAGTTGCCTTGGCACCGCTACCAACTCTCCCTTGGTGAGTCATGCCATTGTACTAAAACTGGGGAAAATCTTGATTCCATTCTCTTACAAGAGAAAAAATAAAATAAATGCAGGTTGAATCCAAGCTGAGCTAGATCCCCCTTCTTACATCACACATGAAGCAGAGACTTACTAAAAGGATTGGGGAGATCAGATAACACATCCATTAACAGCCATGTCTATTTCCGTACTGGAGCTATGTTTTATTCAATGGACCTGTCTGTGTGTCTGACCCGTTCTGAATTAAAAGGTTTCCTGATTGAAAGGGCGTGGCTGGAGAAGAGGCCTGGGAAGGGCCCGTCAGGGGGTCACCCGACGACCAAGGTGAAGAGGGGCATCGTGGAGCAGTGCTGCCACAGACCCTGCAGCTTTCACCACCTGGAGGGGTACTGCGACTGACTGGAACCAAGCGGTCATCACGCGCCAATGCAAAGGGCTTCACGTCAATATGTGCACACGGCTGGCAGAAGGTCACTTCTAATGGACACGAAAGGCAAATAAAGTTGGTCCAATGTGACGGTCTGTGGTTTATTTTTAGATGGGGTGGAACAATGTTTTCTATTTAGAGGCTTTGGCGTCACTCCTGCATCTAGTCCTAGAGTGCTCTCTGCTGGCTGCCAGTGGATACGGTCAAGAAGGGTGCACAGAATAATCGTATTACAAAGTAGGTTTCTAAATGCAAACTCCCTCATCAATTTGTGTTTCTATAAAAATTGTTTCAATGTCACGTAAGAAAAAGATTGTTCAACAGTTCATTTTTTTTTAAATCTGTATTTACAAAATAACATTTAAAAACACAGAAACATCCAGGGAGAACATGAGAATATGAAATGTGTTAACATTATGGTAATGTTGACAGGGGAGGGGCATACTTGAAGAACAAACGATAAAGCCATCGCAGAAAATTTAACACAATACTCCGGGTACACTCAATATTTACACTTGTAGCATCTCTAAAAAAATAAGAGTTAGACTTAAACATCAAGGCTCCTCCAAAAATAAAGCAAGGATAATCTTCCCATCTCCAATCCAGCTACAAATGAAAGTTTCCTGAAAAAAAACAAAAAAAACGCATCAGTTAGCCATTCTGACTTTCTCCAGTTTAAGGAAATAACTAACCTGTTAATAAATAAATAGAAATTGAGCAGAGGAGTGCCCCGTCCTCACCCTCCCTAAGGCCATGAGCAGGTGCGTCAGGCTGCAGGTTCTCCTTGCTGCCGTCATGTTGGAAGGCTTTGCTGGGATCAAACCTGCGCTGCTTAGCTCCTGGCTGCTTCAAGCGTAGGTGATCCAAATCACTCTTCTGGCGGCTTACGATGGAGCGCAGCTTAGACGCCTCCTACGCACACAAATGAGTCAATGAAAACTTGCTGTAGTGGATTCTGTGTGACTCCTGGCCAAAAAAGGAAGCGGGTTCAATCCACCAGTTGCTAACCTACGTCGGACCTCAAGCCTCCCATGAACTCATTGCACCGCAAGTCGCTTGGGATAAAAGCCGTCTGCTAAATGACTCAATAGGGTTAAATGATGATATACGTTTAAGAAAGTCAAAATAAGCCCAATTAAAAAGGCTCAATTAATGAACACAGCTTTTATGTAAGTTTGAGTTGATTGGATAATATATTATATATATATAATATATTAAAAAATGATGTAGACGCTCTCGAATCAAATAAATTACTGTATCAATTTAATGATGTTAAATCAGTAAGATAATACATTCAAGTTCTAAAACCTAAATGTAATAAATTAAGTTGTTCAGCTTTTGAAAACCTCGACTACCGACCTGTTTGAGGGTAATGTTTTCTTCCTTGAGTTTGATCACATGCTTGATCTTCTGTTTCTGGTTCTGGTGACCCAGCAGCTGTGCGTAAGCGTCAGCCAGTCGGTTCAGCTCGTCCTGGTTCGCCCCGTTCTCATTCAGCAGTAAGTCTCGCTGTGCCGCAAAACTGTTCAGTTGCTCCTGGAGCAAAAAAATGCAACACAGTGATCCCAGTTTCCACCAATATCAATATGCACTGTCAGACCTACACAGTGACATTTCGGCCGTTGCTTTATTTCAAATCTTTGATGTTGGGAGATAATGTCATTAATGAGATGCTTTCCTAAGATGTGAAACAAAGATAAAAAATAACAAACTATGGATCAATTAGTAATCATGGAAATGTTAGTTTTTAGGACTTACCCGGAAGGGCTTGACGTTCGAATACAGGTCCTCATACTGTTTCTTCCAGCGCTCCGCTTCTGAACTCAAAGAACTGAGCACAAAGAAATAACACATTAAGTCCAATACAAATATAGAACTCGACAAACCTGAACCCCCTACCCCCCCCCCCCACAATTAATTCACTAAGTACGATCCAACCTCTTTCCCTTACCTCTTCTCCCGCGCCTCAGCGAGTTGTCTCTGGAGCTCCTGGTTCTGCGCCGCCGTCTCCCACTGGAGAGCGACCTTCTCCTGAGCCAAGAGCTCCACCTGCTCCTGCAGCGCCCTCCCGTCCCGCTGCTCTACCTCCAGCTCCCTCCGCAGTGCGGCCTTCTCCTCCTCCCCGCTCTCCACGGCCCTCTGCAGGGACACGCTCTCCCGGCGGCAGCTCTCCAGTCGCGCCTGCAGCTGTTCACCGTCCTGCCCGGCGCTCGTCAGTTTTTCCCGGAGGGCCGAGCCGTCCCTTGCCAGATCTTCCACGCGAGAGAGAAGACGGCTCCTTTCCTCCTCCAGCTTCTCCAGACGGATGTGAAGCCCGAGCTGCTCGGACCTGCTCTGTAGACCCTTGTTCTTCTCCGCCTCCGTGAGCTCTTGCAGTTCCCGTAGGGCCGTCTGCATCGCCGCGTTCTCCTCCCTTGTCTGCTGGAGTTCCTCCACCGCCTCGTCCCGTTCCTGCCAGGTCTTGGCCTGTAGTGCGTGGGCCTCCTCCTTCTCCCGCTGCAGCTGGGAGCTCTTGAGACCTTCCTGTTCCTCAAGCTGCACCAGCGCCTGCTCCTTCTCCCGCTTCTGGACCGAGACCTCCTCCTGGAGCTGAGCAAGCAGCAGCACATGGCTTCCCTCCATCTCCTTCATCTTCTCATCCTTCTGGGCAAGTTGGGTCTTCACCTCGCAAAGCATTCTGGGAATGCAGACGACAGCGTTTTGAGCGTTTGTTTGCATCATTACATTTCTACTACGCGTTTCTTACATATTATAATAGATTTTTCCATCATATTATTGTAACATGTTTTGCATACTATTTAGCGTTAGTTTTCCATCCGGGTTTAATAACATTAATCTTATTTTCTGTCCTGTTACGAAGGATCAAATGTATGAAACAATCATTTTAAAGAAACCTACTGTACACGCTCTTCCCTAGCCGTCCCCTCAGCCTGCTGGGCAGCGAGGAGTCTCTCCCTCTGCTCTTCCACAGTCCGCATGACTGTCTCCATCTCCTCCTCTTTCTGCTGAATGACTCGCTTCAGCTCCTCTTTGAGATGCTGAGCCACTCGCTCCTCCTCGGCCTCCAGCTGCCTCACTCTGTCTTCCACTCCGCTCAGGGCTTGTTTTGTGCTGGAGGGAAATAAGAGTTTGATAGGATTATTATTATTAGAAAAGCTGATTCAATAATCCTTTCATTTATAAAGTACATAAAAACAGTATCCTGGTTAAAGTAAAAAAAAATAAAACACCATTCCTGTTTCAATGGAAAAGAAGAAAATAAAATAGGAAAATTAAATTGTTATTGCTCACCTTTCAGACAAATTAAGCACATTTTTGAGGGCACTTTGGGCTTCTGGTCCCTCGCAGCGTGATGCCATTATTTATGACATTTCCCAGCCGAAATTATAAATTCAATAAATCGATAGCAACGGACCTGCACTCAACATCACCACAATACAAAGGCGAGTCCGTTCCCTTTAAAAGTGCACTCACATTGCATGCAAATAGGTTAAGTAAAGACCACCACTTTTTTTCACCAGACACTTTTCACATTTTGAATGGCATACCCGTTTACCTTTCCAGCTCTGTAGCGATGCCACCCAGGTTGCTCAGATAGTCCGTCTGCTCCTCTCGGAGTCTGGCCATGGCGGTCAGGTGAGTCTCCTCCAGCAACGCAGCCTCAGTGCTCTTCCTGAAAGCCCCACATAAACCTTCCTTTAGTCCATGAACCTGGAAACGAAACCTTCTGCCCATCTTAATCGTGGTCCAGAATGTTTCCAAAGCCATAAGTAATAATCAAATATTTTTATAGTTTCATGATGGAAGCGGTAGTGCCTATGAGATATATGATACAACTAAAACAACTATTAAACTAGAAATAATATTAATAAAACATTTCATTTGTTTACAAAGTGTTTGAACATTGACCATAAAAACGGTTAATTAAAAATACCGCAGGTGAAGCGAGACTAGAGCAGCAATCAACAAATACAAATCAAATACACACTGAAATTAGATTGGATTTTACAGGGTTTGCAGCCGGATGACGGGAGTTGCATCACATTTACAAAATGTATGCAAGACAGGCAGTCTTCCACATCCCACCTGTCCAACGATGCACTGGCCTGGCTCAGCTGCTGCACCAGGTGATGGTTCTCCTGCTGCAGGCGCTGGAGGGACTGGTCCATCTCCTCCTGCATCCGAGACTCCTGCCCCTCAATGAGAGCCAACTCCCCCAGCACCACCTCCATCTCCTCCTTCATCTGCGCCCGCTGCACCTCCGCCTCCTCCCTCTCGTGCTCCAGCAGCAGGGACAGGGAGTCCACGAGCGACTGTGGAGACAACGCTGGATTTAACAGGGTTTACAGCCGGACGTCCGGAGTTGCATCACATTTATAAAAAGACAAGGAAAGCAACTCTTTCCTACTTTTCAGCTGTCCCTTAAAGCTATACATATTACCAGTTGTAATGGTACCTTTTATTATTTTTTTATTGTGTACATCAACTAGGGCTGCAACAATCTGTCGATTATTTTTCAGATTAATCGATGAATTGGATAAAACAATTAACATTTTTAAATTCTGCATCTTTATTCAAATACTGAACATTACTTCAATTTCACAGTGCAGGCTGAAGTGTAAAAACACCAGGTTATTGCTCCAACGTCCCGGAACGATTAAAAGTAATATTAAATGATAAAAAAAATAAAAAAACATAAATGGGATAGCACAAAAAAAACATACAATGTACACATTTATAAATGTACAGTATATAAGCGATGTCCATGGTTAACCGATAAGATCTTTAACCGGTAAATACTAAATATATATTAAAAATAAATTAAATAATTTTTTTTTTTGTTGCATTTGAACGCATCAATCATATTACTGAGCCGACCTGAACACATCACATTTGACACTGTTTGCGACTTTTCTTTTAAGCTAACTAGCTCTATATCCTGCCGACTTTAACATGGATTTAAAAACTGGATTACTATTTTTAACTGACGGGACTTTCTACACCGTCCGGTTGAGTGATTATTACTACTGCTGCTTTGAAAGACTGTGGATGCACGCGGTGCCGACTCCGAGCCCGTCTGCACACCGTCTGCAGCAGCGGCAGCTGACAGAGTTTTCGGTTGGACTACTAGACGGATACTGAGTTGAACGAGTTTTTTTTAACCCAAAGACAGTGAAGGTACAACACTTTATATACAGTCCAGTGTTAAGACATATGACCAAAATACAAGCTGTGGTCGCTCACACTAAAGCTCGCTGTGGGCGTGCATGAACCATGAACCAACCTGTCGGCGGCTGGCTGTAAACAGTGCCGCGCCTACGAGTGACGTATTAATCGCGCGACTCAACGAATCGATGACCAAATTCGTTGCCAACGCTTTTAGTAATCGATTTTTATAGATTTTATCGATTTGTTGTTGCAGCCCTAACACCAACCCAGTCTTAATGTTGTAAACAAACCGTGATACGAAATAATCTACTTGGAGATTAATGCACGTACAAAAAAAATCATAAAATAAAAGCAATTGACTACAACTAACAGCCATTCACCCAATTTGTATTGAGACACATCAATACAAATTGTGGAGACAGTGTGCATGCACTTCGGTTCGGCCTACGTGGAGTGCCTGTGAAAGGTCCCAAAGGAGACGTGGACCTGGTTCCTAACCTTTTCCTTCTCGAGCTCCTCACTGAGGGTGGTGTGCACCTGCTGGAGCGCCATCCCCTTCCTCTCCTCCTCTCTCCTGACCTCCTGCAGGGTTGACAGCTCGGCCTTCAGTTGCTCCACCTTCCTCATCCCCTCTTCCTGCATCTTGCCTTCATACAAAAACAAAAAAAACAAAAAGACATGTAACATGGGATTTGAAGTGTCAATCAGCCGACGCTTTTATATAAAACGACAAGTCAGGCAAACCATACTAATAACCATACAAAATGAAAGGCAACTAAAGAATACAACTGGACAGGGTGCAGGATGATGAAACACATTACATTACAAATTGTCCAACAGGATCACACAACAAGGGCTAGTTTGATCCTAAGGGGCTGTGTTGTAGCCCATTCCTCTACAGTGTAATCCTGTTGTGGAATAGCTTTCCCTTATTAAGCAACGTTTCCCAGTTTAAACAGGCATTTCGATCACAGGTAAAACACTTTCTACTGAATAGGGTGGATAGGTTATTTATACAACGGTTCCCATTTAGTCATTGACAAATTAGTATTTGGTTGCCTTCTTTTAGTCGTTGACAATCTTTTTGCAATCATATCTTTCTATCCACCATTGCTTTTGTATTTTCAGTGCTATGAGGCATTTCTTATACGATACTTCCATCAAGGCCCATATTGTCCAAATGAGTACACTTGCTTTTGTTTATTTGTTCTGGACCTTTGCAGTACACACAATTACTTTGATCAAAGTAATCATTAATCAACACACACACACACACACACACACACACACACACACACACACACACACACACACACACACACACACACACACACACACACACACACACACACACACACACACACACACACACACACACGATAAGCAAGCCAAGGCAGAGGGGGACCTACCTCTCTCCTCCTCGTAAGACAGACACCTCCCCGCCAGGTGGACCATCCTCTCATCCAGCTCCTTCTCGGTGCTCCTCAGCACCTCCCGAAGCCTGGCTAGCTCCGCCTCCTGCTGACGCACCAGGCCCCGGCACTCCCCCGCCTCCTCGTTGGCACGCTCCATCTGCCGCTCAATGTCCCTCAGCTCCGCCCGAGAGGCGCTCAGCTCCGCCCCGCGGCTCTCCAACCTCTGCTCCGCGTCCTGCAAGGACTGCAGGGACGCCAGAAGCTCTTCCTGGTAATTTTTGGACTCCTCCTCCCTTTGCCTCAGGGCCTCCTGGGAGATTTTCAGGTCTTGCTCCAGTTGCCTGAGGAGAACCGTTTCAAAAGTCAGTGTCATCCTTGTTGGGTGTGCTGAGACACGGGCTATCGAGACTTCAGAGTGCCTACCCTGCAGAGTTCCTCTGGGATTCGGAGGCAGTATGCTCCAGCGCCGTCTTCTCACGAATCTTCAGGCGCAGATCCTATGATTTTTTTTTTTTAAGGAAAAAAAAAAAAAAAGGTATGTACGAGGGTTTTGATTGACCCGACCCGTTTTTTTTTTTTTTAACATTGCTTTATTGGCCTAATCTGAGGTGAAATCTATGCCATAAACATAAATATTATAGGCCTTTATTACACAGGTTTTCTCAATGCCGTGGAACGCTCCGTTCACTATGCATGGGTAGTAGTCCGGTAACTTGTCAACCCCAGCGTCTTCGGTTGCTAAGTGACGTCAACGTCTTTGGCAGACTATTTCACTGCTGATCAACACTACGAATGCTGCCAACGAATAAATTGTAAAAGTGAGTGACGTTATTTTTTCGTTTTGGCAAGAAGCCGTGTAGTAAGCGGGATAATTTATAAAACGTCGCCAGTCATTATCGAAAATAAGCCCGATAATGACATATATTTAGCAGAGTAGGCCTAAGTAACAAATGTGTACAAAGTTACACATATATTAAAAAAAAATGTTAATGTGTCGGGCCGGGCTCGGGCCGGTGCGGGCTTGATTATCTGGGCCTGATCCAAGCTCTAATAAAGACTGCTCAGCGAAGCCGCCTTGGGGAAGGAAGAGTTACGAGACTTATGCGCATTGCAAGCAGCAGAGACACTCTCGAAAGTAAAAAAAAAAGAAAGAAACGTTGAAATTAAACCTTCCAGGTCACATGACCGGCAGCAATTTTTTTTCTAGCGGAAACACTGCCCCCATCGTTCCAAGTTTACAGCGCTTTGCTAGAATTGGCCAAAAAAAAAAGACAACCTAAGATTGCGTCTAGATGCGCTTCTTGGCTACCAAACGAACATTCCAACTCGTTATTATACTAAACATATCCCAGATCCATTTTAAACCGGATTTCTCCTTTAACGTTTGTCAATTTAGTAGGTCCAAACTCTCTGTACAAATGAAATGAAGTGCGAGTCTGGTAGGACCAGGCTAGGAAACACCATGGAGTTCTCAAACTACGATGACCTGAGCTTCTTGAAAAAACAACTGGTCTATGTGATTACCTACCATTTTAACTCAGCATTAGTCAGACAGGTACCCTCAAATCACACACACACACACACACACACACATATATTTGCAGACATATAAGCAGACATATTTGCAGATATATAAGCAGACGTTAAAACACTAAGTCCTATCACATAAAGAGCAAACACGCGTTGAATAGCTAACGGTTAGAAAATGCCATAAAAAAAAGCATAACAGAATTACTTTTTGTCATGTTAAAATGTTGAGGAAAAGCACTTTTCCAAAATAAATTGCCAACATTATAAGACTCCAATAACGTTTTTGTATACGACACACATCTGTTTTACCTGGACTTGGTCATTGGCTGTATCCAGGTATGTCTGCAAAACCTTGATTTCTTCCTTCAGCTCTTGAATCACAGCTGGAAATAACAGTTTTAAGATAGAACATTATGTACTATTCTCCAATGGTGGAATCTTGAATAGATTAAACCGGACAGATAAATCACTCACACATACTCAAAAACAACTCACCATGTAACTTCTCAGTCTCTGATGAAAGCTCCTCATTCTGTGCTTTAGTTTCCTGCTGGAGGTCCTCTGTAGTGTACAAAGTGAATTTACATGTTTAAGTTTATGAATCATGTTTCATGCTCTCCTAGGCCTAAAAAAAACAAAACGTTTGGTTCCTGTTGGTTGTCAGTTGAGGTCATGGGTAGACTAGGTAGGGAATTTATATTATTTTTTATTTCATTTTTTCCAACTGCAGCGAATGATAGGTAGGACTTTTTTCTTTCTTTCTTTTTTACAGCAGCTCATAAAATAATTTGGGTCGCACATAAATTGATAGGGTCGGTCGGAAACCGGAACCAAACTTTAATTTTTTTTAGGCCCTATCAAGCATACCGATCCAATTCATGTACACAACAAATAGATGTAAATGACTGGTGTTTCTTCTGCTCTTTGATGTCTTACCAAGGTCTTGGTTCCTTTCTCTGAGGGTCTTAACCGTAGCCTTTGCAGCTTGAAGATCCTTTTCCAGAACTTTCACCTGACTAGCAGTGTTAACTTGTAGCATGCTTATCTCCTTCAAAACATAAAAATAAATGTTTCATTTTAATAAATGAACACATGGTTGTACCTATTCAAACATCTGTGCAATTGGGAGCATGTAATGTTATAATATAGCTTTTCATAATTTTCATTGAAAAGTTTGAACCTTGGTTTTAAGATCCAAATTATTCCTGGCGTCAATCAGTTCCATGGTGAGCGAGTTAATTCTCTTCTTCGTGGTGTCAGCAGAAACCTAAAATAAGAAAGGAAACAGCTCTTCTGACCAAATCATACAAGTCTCATCCAGGAGAAAGAAAAGACTTAAGACACAATGTTCACAGTCCACAATACGCCTGCTCATTCACTGCAAGTCGCTCTGCATAAAAAGCCCCTGGCTAAATAGATCCGTACAAAGAACAAGAGAAAGGTAGAGACCTTGTTCTTCAGGAACTCGTTGGCCTTCTTGAGCTCGGCGAGCTGGCGCTCCAGGGTTGTGCCACTGGCTGTCAGGCCAGTCCTCTCCCGGACAGCCGACAGAAGCTTGGCCTCCAGCCTCTTTAGCTCTTCCTCCAGGGCCAGGAGACGCTTGTCCTGCTCACCGCGCTGCGTCACCAGAGAGCGGATCTGGAAACCAGGACGGATTTAGATTAGAAATTGTTTCTGTGCAAAAGACTTCATGGCAAATGAATTTTGAAACATAGACAGCTATGCATGTATAAACAGAATCTTGGACTTTAATATTGAGGGTGGCATGTGATGCCAGATTGGTACTGGATAGGGTGAATATTACGACAAGATCATGCCCAACCCCTACTTGCTCCTTATGCATCTTAAAATATTAAAAGCAGCAGATGCTTCTAGACAAAGCAATTAAAAATGAATTCAGATACATAAGAGGATATAAGGTTTGGGAATCTTGCTCAAGGATCTAAGCTGCTGCCATTGGCGGTTCACTAGCAACCACACCTGCCGCTCCCCATTTCGTTATCAAATACATTTATTTGGATTGGATGACTGAAATACCTCCTTCTCCAAGAGCTTATGCCGCTTCAGCTCCAAGGAAATGCCAGGTTTCTCCTTCTTCACACTTGATCCAACCTAGGCGACGAGGAACCAGTTACAGAATGGTGATTGTGCAGACGTTTAATAAAGCAGTTATTTGACTCAAGTAAACATGTAGTGAGATCTTACAAGGCCGTCCACAGACATAGTGCGACGCACGGGGGTCATTGGGACGTCCGGACATGGGGGAGGAATCGGAGTTGTCCATACTGAAAATAAATAAATAAATATTGCTTCAATATCTTTCCTAGGGAATTCGTTGTGGATTCTTTGGGTACCATTGACAGGAACCCACCCGGCTTCACAGTCGTGAACCGCTGCGACTTTTGAAAGGAAGCAGGTCCCTTGTGTCCCTCGTCCTTCGGATTGTATGTGCCAGGTGCTGGGGCACAACCTTCACGTAGGTGAACAGAATAGCATATTTACAATGCAAGGAAGAAAATCCCCGACAGATAACGAAATCAGCAAATATTATCCAAACATGCAAACTTGGTAAACAACATTAGGGAAGCTAACTGTTGTTAGCTACGCATTTGCAGCATTGTTCGCAACTGTGTCGTTATACTCACCGATATTTTCATTAAACCGTTTCAAAGGTGCTCTTGAAAATGACATTATTAAATTACTCGGTAGTTTAAAAAGAGTTCTCTGTGGCAAATCTCCGTGACTCTCAGCAGACGGTAAACTGGTCACTCGATAACAAGAAACGCTTCACCGCTGAAAATTCAAAAATGCGTCACATGCACCTTTTGCCAATGAGCTTCTCCTACGTCACACACAGGGTGTGATTGATACATATACTGACCAATGAGACCGAGCTGTGGCACCAGAGACCTGTCCTAAATAAACATAATACAGAGACTTCCCGTTTGTCAATGTTACTAAACTTGTACCATTCACAACATAACGATCTCATAACCCACCATAATTTGGAAAAAATTAACAGTATATTGTATTATTTACAAATGCAATAGAGAAGTATAATAATGTACTACATAAGCCCAGTTACCTGGTAACAATATCAGCAGCACATCGTAACTTTTAAATATGGGCTGTGAAGGGAAATCAATCGGGCTGTGTAGATATGTTATGTGTTAAAATGTACAGGCACGCACGAGTGCGAACTAGAAAGCTCTCAAACGGGCTCTACCACACACACACACACACACACACACACACACACACACACACACACACACACACACACACACACACACACACACACACACACACACACACACACACACACACACACACACACACACACACCGACTTTTCAGTTAGATATTTTTATTTCATGTAAATACAACATCATTTTAAATCCTTTGTAGGACATTTGTTGTACATCATATATTTTCTCCTTTTTGTATTTCAAAACATGTTCACTTGTACAACAATATCATAAACAAAATATTATGTCACAAATGGTGCAATTGATGACAATAACTTACACTTGCCATGCTAAAATTTGATGACGAACCTCCATTTTCCCCCCAGATTAGATCAACCCTTAAATTAGGAATAAATGTATGAAGTGTGGATAAATACAATAAAGTACCAGTGATTTGACAAAAGCCTCCATTCAAATGGAGCAGAAAATAAGAAAAACCACAGGGCTGATTTTGAATGAGGATTCTTATTCGAATTTCTTCACTTTTTTCAAATGAAAAAAATAAAAAGGGACATGGAACATTTTGCATATTGCATATTTTAACACTGCTTAACCTAAAGCAAATTCCAACAATAGTAAATACTGAATATATTTAGGAAAATGTCCCTTCAATCTCAACTGAATTTTCAATCTTTTTTGAATTGACAGTTGGGATTATTTTTTTAATTCTTTGTGTTAGGCCACCACATCCATTCACACTCACAATTGATTAACCTAGTACAGCATTGTCTTACACAACGTAGAGGCATGTTCTAACGTTTGCTTCATTTGTTTACTTTTTTTTATTATTATTTTTCTTCCGTTAATCTGGAAAATACATCTGTCCAGATTCCACTTTTTTTTCTTCAAAATGGTTAAACAATATCAATGTATCCATGTACATAATATAAAACAACTTTTTCTGAACAAATAACAAAATAAAGAGAACTAAAATTGAGGTTTCCAGTCAGTAGTAGAGACAAGTATGCAAAAGGATGTTGATTAAATTATTATTCTTAATTAAAAAACAAGGACAGTTACAACACTCCACTTAGCTCAATAACCAATGATTCAACAGTGACATTTACAGTGTAAGTGGTATTGAATAAAATATACCAGGAGGCCAGACAATCAAAACGTAAAATAAATAAAAAGCCATTTGAAACCAGGAGGGGAGGTGTGCTATTAGAAGAGCTTTAAATATTTATAATTATAAACAATGCATCATGAAGATGGCCTACTGAAATGACCATGTAGCCTCATGATCCTCCATTGTTGGAATTAATCCAGATTTAGTCACAATCAACAATGTGGTGCCCTGTAGAAGTACTCATAGCAGCTGAGATATAACGCATCAGAGCACCGTGTTGGAATGTCAATGTTATTTGTTGTATTGTAAGCTATAAAAAAAAAAATGTTTTCATTCACTTATTTGAGGCTTGACTGTAAACCAAAACTTTCCCACTGGATTTGACAGTGGGGATACTCGTGACTGCAGCTAAGCGGAAACAAAACAACCCACACCTGTTTCCAAAATGTAACCACCCGTTGCATTTTTATGCCATCGATCCAATCCCCAGTAAAAGTAAAGGCTAAAGTAATAGAAGAAGGCATGCATGAGTGTGAATTAGCCACATGGATATAAAAGTAAAAACGAGAAAAAAAAAAAAAAGATGAGCATTACACTTTGCACCTGTGGTAGTAATCCAGTCTATGCCCATTAGGCAGAGCCACAGACACGCAATGCCTGATGGAAGAAGTCAGAGATGCGTAAATTCTCCGGAAATTATCTCTGAAAAGACAAATACAGGCATCTAGAGAACTTGAAATTGGTATGTTGGGAGAAATGTACATGAGTGCTCTTGGGTGGTGAATCTATAACAGCTCTAGTCGAGGAACCAAGGAGAGGCAGAATCTCTGTCCCAGCTGTGGGGAGTTATGTGTGGGTGTGTTACTTAGCATCTGCGGGGGGGGGGTGCTCGGGGTTCTTTCAGCAGGTCGTGGCCAGAGACTGGTGTATAGGCGGCTGAAAGCAGCGGACGTGTTCGACGGTGGAGCTGTCTGTCTCCACAGCCTTCATGTACTTGTTGAGGATGGCGAAGATCTCATTGTTGAGGATCTGGTACTTCCTGATGCGGTCCGCCATCTTCTTCAGCGGCTGGGAACCAAGCGAGGAAGCAAGGCACCGTTTAGGTCACAACTACAGATAGGCATTGACAAAATTGTTTTACAAAGAAAATGTAATCGTGCGGTTCTGTTTTCTTTATATAAAAAAAAAAATACATATTTTGGACATTCTCAAATTTCCATCTGATCAAGAAGTGTGCGTGTGTCTGTCTGTGTGCGTGTTTGTGCTCCTGTTTGTGAGTTTGCGTCTGTTGGAGTGTCAGGGTTTGTGTATGTGTGAGTGTCTGTGTGTGTGTCTGTGTTTGTGGGACAATGAATACAGTATAACACTCACCACGTTTTTGATGATCTCGTCCTTGCCGTCCTGCCTCTGCACCTTAAGCAGGTGGTAGCAGAAGTCAAAGAGGTCGAAGCGACGCTGCTGTCCCAGCAGCACGATGATGGAGCATCCGGCCCAGTTCAGCCCGTCCCCGAAGCACTGCCTGGAAGGTCACAGGGAAGAGGGGAGAGAGGAGAGAGGAGGAATTAACAAAGGCAAAAGAAAGATATAATGGAAGGCAGGGAGGAGACTGGAACTTTGCGCTATGCTGGTGCCCTGCATTAACAAGGTAAAGAAATATTGATCCAACATAGTAATGCACGCACACACACAAACCACACGCATTTGCACTATCACACACACACACACACACACGTGCACACAAACACACGAATGTGTACGATCACACACACACACACACACACACGTGCACACAAACACACGAATGTGTACGATCACACACACACACACACACACACACACACACACACACACACACACACACACACACACACACACACACACACACACACACACACACACACACACACACACACACACACACACACACACACACACACACACACACACTTACTCTGCCGTGAACTCGTGCGTGCCCACGGGGATGCAGTAGACGAACTGCATGGCGCTCCACAGGCGGTGGAACTCCATGCACTCGTCCACGTGCATCACCCCGTTGGTGGGCGGCGGGCCACGCCACACGGCGTCTTGCAGGAAGCTGCGGATGCGCGTCAGGATGACCTCGAACATGGACAGGCCGCAGCACAGGCGCTCTTTGGTCAGCAGGTCACCCTCGCGAGCAATGGCAATTTGCTGTGGAGGAGGAAAGCAACACAATAAGCAAACCAACACAGCCTCACCATGTGTGAAAAGAACCCACTGACCAATCAGTGATAGGTCAGAAATAAGCAGGGGGCCGCAGAATAATTTAATTGGCTCACACAGAGGAAGGCGCAGCAAATTCGAAACCGATATTCTCACAGTGCATTTCACTCACTAATAGCTGATGGATGACAATGCCATTTCTTAGAAATTGCACTCAAATTATAGCTTTTATCTTACATACAGCACCTTTAATATAATACAAGTATAATAATAAAAAGTAATAATAAATATAACCGCAAGCGGTGATTTCCGGGGTCCGAGCAAAATTAAGAGTCAAGAACAAACTAATGGAAGATATAAATAGAACATAATTGTCATATTTAAGGAAAGATGTTCCACTTATAAACCTGAACTGCAACCTCATCCATATGGTCAAAATGTCTTGATAAGCACACAACATCCAGGAAACTCAAAGCACACATTTCTCAAGAGAAATAAGGGCTTTCTTCAAAGCATATACCTGAAAAATCTTTGAAATTCTGAGGAAATTAAACATTTGTAGACAAGAACACTAACGGAAGAAATATAAATATGACAGAGTTAATTATGAATGAAAAATGGTTAATGAAGAAGTTCCTCTAATGCCATACTGTGTCTTGGCAGTCCAATTCTTGGAAACTAATGAGCCGAAATGTTGAATGCCTGATGAATGTCAGGTGCTGTTCAATGTTGTGTTTCTTAAATGAGTGGCAATGACAGAATGTCATGTTCGGCTTGTTCATAATGCTCTAATTAGGATTCGAACACTCAACCTAAGGATCGCAAATACGCGGCATTATCCCGTTGAGCCACTGACATTCCTGAACTGCGTGAAGCCTCATTCAATTCGTGAAAATGTCGATTGATAAGCACACAACATCAACATCAAATTTTGGGTTAGCCAATTTTTGTAGCCTGTGAAACTTTTTATCATGTTTAGCTTTGATATGAAATTGCGAGAAAAGTAAACATTTTTAGGGCATCCAAGACCCAGGGTTCTATAAATGCATCTGATTCTAGAGATTAATATTCTGAAAGAATTTTGAGGCCAGGTCAATCTGCTGAGGAGAAATAAACTATTTCATGTTTTTTTACAATAGCACCACCTTTGGGTGCAGTATCAGTACGTAAATTTGGGATATGGGTAGTGGGGCTTATTGGTAACCATACCTGCAAATTTCAAAAGTCTTCGACTTACGATATAGGCTGCAGTATGACTTTTAAAGAATTTTTAGAAAAAAAAAAAAACTTTACAGAAACAACAGGGGACCAAGCAGCCTTGCTGTTCGGTCTTCTATAAGTATTTGCCCATGTTGAACTTTCCCTTGAACTTGAAAGAATAGCTAAATCAGTCGAGCCCTTTGAAGAATTTAATCATGTCCAACTGCTGCTGGCTTTGCGGTTACGCTGCCGAAAAAAAACCGACCCTTTCTTTGAACAGAGAAAAGGGTTGCAGAAGAGTGCGGGGTTGCGGAAACTTACCTGTGGGGTTCCCAACCTCTCAATTAGAGGAACAAGATGAAGAGGAGCGTACTTGGCTTCCAACCTCTTCATCCTCACTTCCAGGCGCTCGCCCTCTGCAGGAAGTACACACACACACACACACACACACACACACACACACACACACACACACACACACACACACAGGCCATCAGCCTCAGCTCTTCAGATACACTACAGCATTTCCAGGAACTGGGTAATCCCGAGGTTCATCCCTTAATTGGTCTTTTTTTTGCGAAACCTTTAAATACCTTTGATATAGACCCTGGGCAGAATGTTCTGGAAGGGGGCAGCGTGAAGCAGATCACACACCTCCTCCTGGGACTGGGGATCAAATAAAAACAGGGCAAGAACACACACACGCACACACACACACACACACAAACACAGACACAGAGTGGGTCATTTTTAACCATGGAGTTCGACCAGTGCGGACGGACGGAGCATGCATGGTAGTTGGAGGGGGAAAAAGTCTCATGCTGTATCTTCGTTCACTAATCAAACAATCATTCCAACAGAAAGAGCTGTGTTCAAAAACATGTCCATTCTAAATGGATGGTTCCAAAAAGTGAAACGCCCACTCCACCCCATGTCTAGCTTTTAACGGATGTGGAGTAAATATGTGAATGAATGATGTGTCTGTGAGCCTATCACAAGGCAGCGTTGGTCATGTTACAACTCCAGTTTGTCACTCACTTGACAGCACTGAGGGGTTTAACAGTGTCCATAATGGGTCGTACAGCAGTATGGGTGGTTTTCATACACTACTATTTGATATGCCGTTATTGATCATGGTGTGCGACAGTGTGAACAAGTTATTTCTTGTTAATCGTGTGATGCGGTGGGTCAAGAGGTGAGCTTAATTCAGAACTAATGCTAGTTCTCTGTAGCGTGTGAATCAATGTGTTTGTTATCGTCTATGCTCGTATGAGGTCATGTGGGGGTTAGTTATGAATGCACATAAGAGAAGGAACAATTTGTAGATAAACCCAAATACTGGATTTAAACTACGAGAATATAACTGGTTAAATGTTGAAGGCCATGCAATGATGATTGAAAACACATGCACATGCACACGCACACGCACACACACACACACACACACACACACAAACACACACACTCACACACACGCATTGTGGATGCATTCACCAGAAGTGATAGATAAAGTGATGTTTGATTAGTTTTTTTAAGTGGAGCAGGCAATACAGGCACCCAGAATGGAAGTACAATATGATAAGTTAAGCAAGGTAAGAATCAATAAACCAATCATTCCTTTACCATTGCTTTTTGCCATGGAAGCCTAAGAATGATGGGTCTCGTACTTAATCTTAACTTAACCTTACTTTGTTTATGTTGAATATTTGAAAATATTGTATATTAGGTTCATATCTTCTTTCTCATTAATGCATGTACTTATTTAGTCCTTTTGCTTCCATGGTGGTTTGAAAGTGAACATTTTGTGCCAAAGTAAAAAAAGGGAGTCAAAACTGAGAAAACAGCAAACCAAACCACAAGATTTAAATGAAAAACAAAGAAGTTGTGTTATTTTGTTACAGACGACAAAACCTAAATTCTTACCACCTGTGGTAGTTGCCAGCATGTAATGAAAAATAGAGTTGCATTTCAGAATAAAATACATTTAATATACAGGTACCAGGCCAACCCGACATAGGCTTCTGTAAGAAACAATAATCGGCCATTTTAGAAATGTGATTCATCACACAGGCCTTGTCCATGCACTCAGGTTTTAACCTGCCAATCACAAATAATCAGAAAACTGCCCAATGGCAGCCTCGCTTACGATTAGCCCAATCAATATAAAGCAACATCGAATGCTATACAGTAAGTTTAACTTTTTCAATGAAATAGAGGCAGAAATGTACGATAAAGTAAAAAAATAAGAAAAAGAATGCTATATATAAATAGAGATAGACAGATGACAGACAGAAAAAAAGATAAATAGATAGACAGATGATAGATAAAATAAAGAGAGAGACTGATAGATAGAGAAATAGATGGATGACTGATAGAAATAGAGAGACATATACTAGATAGAATAGCGATAAACAGATGAAAGAAATAGAGAAATAGACAGATGAGATCTATAAATAGAAAGAGATAAACAGAGGTCAGAGGATAGAAATAGAGACAGACACTAGATAGAATATTGATGAACAGATGATACCAATAGAGTAGGGGTGTGCCAAATAATCGTCATGACGATGCATCGCGATTCTAATTTTCGCGATCTGCTGCATCGATTGTTGACGCCAAGAATCGATTATTAATTAAAAAAAATGAATAATTAATTTTTTTATTTTTTTTTTTTTTATTTTTAGTTTTATAAAGGCTATTCACTTTTTGTGGCATCAGTTTGTCCTCTTATGTTTATGAAATGATATTGTTGTTATAATGGCAGCTACTTCCAAAAGGGGAAATGTTCGAATGTTTTCATTTCATTGGTTTAAAGGACCACTGAGGCCATGTAAACGGCAATGATTATCCTTATTTTGTTATTTTAAGTTTTATAGATCCTTAGCACTTCTTGTCAGTGTATCCAGTAATAGTCGTTTCAATAAATACAGCTATGTATGAATTGAGTTGCTTTGAGTTATCAATTGAACACACTATCCAGATCATACACAGCCAGTCAGCCACTGGTAATGGCTTAATTTTTTTTTAACAGTGTTCAGTGAAAATTCGCAATGCATCGCAATGCATTGCAATAATTCAAGTATCGCGATGCATCGTGATAGAATCGCATTGTGGCATGTGAATTGTGATACGAATTGAATTGTGACTTCTTTGGCAATACCCACCCCTAATAGAGAGATAGACAGATGATAGCTATGAATAAAAAGAGATGAACAGATGATAGAAATAGAGAGATTGATGGAGCGACAGATGGACGCGTGGCTGACCAGAGCTTGTTCGATGAGCAGGCAGAAGAGGATGGCGTTCCCCACTTCCCTCAGGCTCTGGAAGACATCCGTCTTGAGCTCAGCATACTCGATGATGTCCTTTAGCTGGTGGTGGAAGAACTCCAGGATTCCTGAACAGCGAGGAAGGAACCAGAGAGTTGTGAGTAGGGACTGCACTGAATCTATTGATTTATTTATAGATTTTGTTTCGTGATATAACAACCTGGCTTGAATCGCTCTCTATCACGCAGCTTTGTTGAATACTCGTTTCTGATTGGCCAATTGGGGCTTTCACCCGTCATCTGACATCCAGAAAGCTGCCATGAATAACAGACTTGCTTGGACACTATTTCCGACAGTGGTATCTACCGTTCCGACTTTTCTATTAAAGCGGATGCAATAAAATCATTTTTGTATAATTATATTTTGTGTCAAATTATTGATTTATTTCTTAAGTAGCCATGTCATTATTGTGAAATGAACTGTCTTGGTTCAGCCGGCTTATGCACCGGCTATACATTATCCCTTACCTAAGTACTGGGATGACCTTAATCTGTTTGAGGTTGTTCAAATATTGTCCTCATATGTGTTTTTTTGGTTTTGAAAAACCATGTTGGGAGTTTAAATGCATGCATAAGTATCACAGATTTGAACAATCTTTGGCAAAAGTGGAAACACAATATTCTCGTAAGAATGCTTGTGGGAGATTTCTCGAGTTAAACCAACCTGTTGCTAATAAAACAAATACATTTTGTAACATAAGCCAGCAAAGTTTTTTTTGCTTGACTTTGGATATGACTTAACTGCAGCTGAATGCCCAACGCAAAACACATCTCACACCAGGATTGTACCTTAGGGTGTCAGAGCACGTAGCAAAAATACAACACACGTTATATGTTTATAAAATACGTCTCCTATATTAATGTCCATTCAGAGGCGCTGACCCACATTCTGACCATGATTCAGGGAATTCCAGGATACAGGGTCACAGATCACACTAAAGAAGGTAGAGCCCATGGTGTATATAACACACAGGTAATCTACACATTACCTAACCTGACTGGCTTCTAATCCGCAGAACGACCGAATGGACCACAGAGCCAAGTAAAGGATAATACCTCACAGACAGAATGAGGCGTGCGCTTCTAGGAAGTAGATAAGAGTATTCGATTTCTAATTAAATTCGCCTCCCATTCACTTTGTATTGGACGCGTGCTTATGCAGTGCAAGGGATTGTGGGAAGGCTAGCGTGTGGTTGTGCGGGGGATCACGGCGCGTTAAAGGGGCGGGACACAAGTCAAATTTAAGTTCACTTTATGCAAATGAGATAATGGATAATCGACGTTCAGTGAGTGCTGGGGGACCATGCTGACCTGGAATTAATTTCCTGGTTTTTAGCTCTTCAATCGAAAAAGTGGTAAACTCCCACAAGCAGCCGATGGAGAGTGGGCGGGGCTTCCCACACGTCAAATAGGTGACAGCGATTTGGTGTCGCCAAGCCTTCAAGCTTTTTGTTCTTTAAGATGCGTTTATAGTGTTGTGTTCCAACAACAAGGACTCCTGTCCGGGTTAAACCTGATTAAGATCTGTTGATCCATACCTTGCCACACAAAAAGGCAGTAAAATAAATAGGTACTTCAAATACCAATCTTCCAGACCTAAGGAAAAAACGTATGGCCACTGGGGTTGGTTTGTGGGGTCATTCTATGCTCACCTGGGGAGCCATACTCGTGGCGAGGCAGACGGCATATCTTGGGCATGACTTCAATCAGTGTCTTCACGTACTGCAAGATGGTGCCTTGCAGCTGCCAAACAGGAAGGACAATGACGAATCAGAACAATAAACAGTGAGGAGAATGTCCAATCAGAACACTGAACAGTAAAGCGAATGTCCAATCAGAACATTGAATGACCAATCAAAAATGACAGAGCCAAATGTACCAGGCTCTTGACAATCTTCAGCAGCTCCTCCATCACCACGGCGATGCCTTGGTAACCAAGGAGACGGCAGATGGTCTTGAAGTGAGGTGGGCCGACAAAGTTCCTGTAAGAGCTGTATATGTGGGAGTAGGCAATGTTCAGGGGCTGGGTGGGGGGAGAGAAGAAAAAGAAGAAAGAAAGAAAGAAAAAAGTTTTATCATTTAGTTCGGATAACACCAAGTTATCCCGCTAGGGCGGTTTGAGTGACAGAAGAACTGAACTGCTGAACTCCTGCCCTTACCTTAGATCCATACAGGTAGTAAGGCTGCACATTGGCTGGTTTGTCTCTCTGCGGCTCCTGGGTGAAAGGTATCGCTGTGCGCACGAAGCTGGGTAAAAACAGAAAGGTATAAAAAGATCAGCGCAACATTTAAAACAGGAAGAAAAACGTTTTCCAAAACATCACACGCTTTGGAAAACGCAAACGGACTCACCGGTTGGTGGAGCCGTTGTAGCAGTAGTTGGGCAGGAAGTCGAAGTTGAGCTCCCAGAAGACGTGGAGCGTGATGCGGCCGTACGGCGCCGACACGTTGTGGTTGGCCTCGCGGAACATGGCGTCGAAGCTGTCCAGCGTCAGGTGCTTGGACAGCAGCCGGTGGGTCAGCCGGTTGATCTCCAGCAGCCACTCCAACTCCTGGACACCCACGGGAATTCATCCACCGTTTAGAAATCGCAATAACTCATTTCATTGTGATTTTGTTTTTTAAGGAGACACTTTTATCCCAAGTCACGTTGAATGAATGTATGAATGTTTCATTTAATGTGGTTTGTGAGCATAGATACAGGTGGATAAATGGGATTAAACCAAGTGCCTATTAGCTGGGAGTCAAACGCCTTTTATTATAAGACTCTTTAAACAAAAGGACCATTGTTTTATCAAACCCGGCCATAGTACACACCTTCTTCAAGAAGCTGGTTTTACCTACATATTGCATTCCCCCATGTGTATCGCTAGGTGGCAGTAAGGAGTTCACCAGCGGCTACTTTAGACCACAAGGAGTAAACATTGAGGATTTATAGATGTTTTTCCAAAGGAACCCTTGGGTTGGTGGTTTGGTCGAGGTCTTCTTTGTGTGTGCGGTGTTGGCATGAGCACGGAGAGACGGTGCATGTTGTTCCCTGCAGAGCTTCCTCACCACGATGGAGGTGAGGTCCTCGCTCTCGAAGCGGCTGATGGCCTGGTCCAGGGACTTGTACATTGCCGCCGAGATCCTCTGGGTGATCAGGCGGTTCAAGTCGATGGAGCGACCCAGCAGCTGTAACACAGGAGAGCGACGATGTCAGAGAGACGAACTAAACACTGAAGGAGAAGCTCTGCCAAGCTCCATTTCATACTCCTAGTCATATTTTCCTGCTTTGATATTTAAACATGCACATTTATTTTATAAATTTGTCAACATTTTCGAGGCTTAAACTAGCTGTTAGCCCAGCAAAAACAATAACGTAGTCAAATACCCATAAGAATTTAACGCAATATCTCTATTATAAAAGTTTAAAATTATTTAAAGTGTCGTACAGTACAGTGTGGAGCAGGTAGGGGTTGGGGAATCACTCCCAAGGACCGCTGCAGGTTAGACTGCGGATATTGGGGATCGAACCCAGTTCCTTTCGGCTTGGAATCGACACCCTGATCACAACACTGCTGTCCTGTACACTCTACTGTATGTGTAGCCTGAACAGGTCAATATAGATAACAGATCCATACTTGTGATGTGGAATGCGATGGAAAGATGGACTTACCTGCACGTGTCTCTGCTTGAGCAGCGTCTCGTAGCGGTTGGACGGTGGGTAGGGGATGATCACGCCGTAGTTTTTACACTCGGCTCGGAAACGCTTGTCCAGCAGAACGCTGAGGAAGACAGAGAATGAAAAGTGCTTGGAGGGGTTGATTTTATAGATATGGCGTATTGAATCACGGCGGTGTTTTGATCAAAACGTAGCACACGTAGTCCTCTCACCTGCCTGCCATCGCTTTGTAATAGGCGAAAATCTGATCTGCTAACTTGTAGACAAACTGATCGAAACAAAGGTTGACCTGAAAACAAGGGCAAAAGCGTTTGAGGATGGCGAAGGTAAACACAAACGTTCGTCGGAATTACATTTGTTTTATCATCCTAGCATACATAATCATACATTTAATTAAGATGACACCAGTCTTACCTCAGCCTCGATTTCATCGTAAAGAAACTGCTTCTTGAACTTTGTCAGAGCGTAATAACCGCTGTCGTTGTACAGGTCGAGAGGATACAGCACGTACCTGCAGCAGACACAACAGCTCTGGTTAACAGTGTATACAATACAGTAGCAATAGCAAAGCAAAGAGTATATGTGGTACAGAAGCACTTTTGTCCAGTCATAATCACACTTGAATTTCAACTGACTGAATGTTTGACATTTTCATGCTGTCATTGTTTGTAACCTTGATGTATATAGATATTTTTATGCATTTGTGTTGGCCAGGATTCTCTTGAAAATAAGACATTTTTAACCTTAGCAAGACTTAAATAAAGCTTCACAAAAGTTTTCATCACAACACAATTTTTTTTTTTATGCGTGTGTTGGCAAGGTTGCTCTTCAAAATAAGACATTTATAGTCGTGACCTAAATAAAGCTTCACAAATGCTTTCACCACGACACAATAAACCCATCGATAGCAGCGCGGGGGGGCGCCTTACTCCATCATGGAGGGCTCCTTGGTCTCCAGGATGTGGTCGGTGAGGATCCAGGGCATGGACATCTCGATGGGGAACTGGATCCTGCGGCCCATGGTCAGCTCCAGGAAGAACTCCCGGAACCACAGCTGGGACAGGTCGCAGCAGTGCTGCAGGGCCTCTGGGGGGGGGGAGACCGCAGAGCACCACGAGTCATGGCCGGGCTCCACCACCACCGCTATCTGAGCTAAGCCGCAGGGTCGGCTTAGCTCAGGAGGTAGAGCGGTTGCCTTGTAACCGAAAGGTTGCTAGTTCGATTCCCAGCTCCTCTCAGCTGAGTGTTGATGTGTCCCTGAGCAAGACACTCAACCCTGACTTGTACGCGCTATGGGTGGGGTGTGTGTGTGTTTGAGTCGGTGTATGCGCCTGCAGTGGTCTGCTGCTCACCGCTGAAGTTGAGCAGGTGGGTGAAGAAGAAGGAGTGCTTGTGGAAGTCCTCGATGGCGAGCACGATGGGCCCATCCAGACTGCTGCGCAGGGTCTTCTTGGAGCCGCTCTTGTCCGCTATGAGGGACTCCAGCATTGTGCGCACCATGTACAGCTGGGGAGACGGACAGGGCACGCGTATAAAAGACTGGGCTGCAATCAACGGTCTCAGTAATCTCAAAGATTTCCAGTTTTGTTTGAATTAATATGAATATTGGGTCATTGCTTTGGAACAGGAGACGTTGATGAGCAGGCCTGGATTATTAGGCATATTGCTAAAGGAGGCCTACCGGTAGACTATGGATATGTGGAATCGAACCCAGTACCTTTGGCTGAGAGTCATCCACTCTAGCCACTACAATTTCCTACCCCTACTATAGACCATACCAAATATTGAAATAGAGCCAATGGTTCCACAATCTCAAATACTTGCGATGGACATTGTGCCTCATCTAAGGGGGTTAAAGAGGAGAGGGGGGGGTCATACCTGGGTGCTAGAGGGTCCCACGGCTCTGCGGGGAACCTTGATGTCGAACCCTCCTTTGGGGTCCTTCTCGCCCCTCAGACAGGGGTCGTTGGGGGGCTCCCGTGCCCCCTCCCAGTCGCAGATGGTCTTGCGGATGGCCTGCAGAACGCTGTCGCCCACACAGGAATATAATGCATCAGCCTGTAGTGCACGATTGCGGTGACTTTACACAATTCACACACTGATCCATCCGTGGACGTCCCTGGTTAGGGTGTCTGGCTTGGGCCCGAGGCCGGCTGATAGTGGGTGGAAGGGAGGACGATAGCCACCGACTACTAGTGCTACTTTACCTCAGATCTTTTCCGACACATGAAATTGGAGACTCATGTCATTAGAGAGCAGGTAGGGGTATGTGCATCAAGATCAGGGATGCCAAAAGGTAAACCGCACACACGGGGATCAAACACAGAATATTTCCGCTGGAAATCAATCACCCTGACCACTAGACTATCTTGCCTTCTACGTCTATCTAAGGGATACAGAGTGTTTTTGTGCCCGTCGCTTGCCATAGAGCAAAGGTAGATTAGATAAGAGGTACTTCATCAATCCCAGACAATACAAATGGGTGTCACAGCAGAAGATACAGCAATAACAATTCAGAAGTATTACAGATTTTTTGCCGTGTTCACAGTGTTCACCTCCTCAGGGTGATCCGATTTACCTGATGAGGACGTTCTTCTTCTTGCGCACAGCCTGGCGAAGGGGCTCCCTGAGGGTCATCTGAGCGAAGTCCTGCAGCGCTGCGTAGATGGTGTTCCTGATGGCCTGGTTGAACACAGACTCCATGCGGCCCATCAGAACCTGAACAAACCCGCCACAACCCCAAGCGGGATCAGTGACTTCATCGCGCCGCAGCAATTCTTCTTTAAAATCGATCACGTTCACCATTTAGTCGTTCAGCAGACCCTTTTAATGCAAAGCGACTTACAGTGAATTCAGGTACAGTTCATTAAGGAGTAAGTGCGGTTTAGACTTCCTGATCAATCCGAATTAAATCACTTTTTTGGACACAGAGAGAACGACCGTATCTAGAGCGGAGAACACACCAAAATCGTTGTGTCCTCCATCAACATCAAGAGATAGCTTGGTTTCCCTGTGTTACCTGCAGGCCCTTGATCATGGCGATGACCTCCACCAGGGCAAACTTCTCCTCGCTGGTGTAGTTGTAGCGCGTGGCCCGCTCGTACTCCTCCGCAGTGCCGGGACAGTCTTTGTTGCAGAACTTATCCGTCGGGTGGACCAGCTTCCACGAGTACTGGGAGGAGGGGGCGAGGAGGACAACATGTTAAAGGATCAGCAGAAACAAGGGGGCAATGGTGAAGACTGAAAAGAGCTTCAGGGATGTGTTCCTGACTTTCAGTTAAACACCAGCCTGAGGTGGGGCATCCCATTTCCAACCTGCTGTGCGGTTTCTCTCTGTACTAAACTAAGGACCATATCGAGCAGAGTGATTTCCGGATGAATGCATTCAAAAGTTTGTACATTTGTAGAGATCACACAAGAGACCACAAAACAGGAACAGTGAGCTAACTACCACAACCTTTGACCACACTCAGTTCCCATATCTTCAGGCTGACATATGTAACACCAGTACACCACAATGAGGCGTTGGAACCGGGCAAACTCATGAATGAATGACTGTCACTATAAAGGTTAGCGGAAATACTGCAGCCAACGAGGTCAGTTGTTGTCGTGTTCTAATGGCATTTGGAGTTACCAACACAAGTCTGAGTCTTCAAATCATCCTTTCTTCTCAAAATAGCATTGCATAACACGCCGTGCCCCTCGAACACAACACACACACAGCTCATAGTAAATGGACTGCACTTATATAGCACTTTTCTAACCAGCGGCCACTCAAAGTGCTTAAAATATTGCCTAACATTCACCCACTCATGCACACATAAACTAGGGCTTTGACTTTTGCCCAAAAATCATATTCGAAGTTTGTTTGTTTATTAATATTAGAATATATATTTGAATATCTATTAATAATATTTTGACCATTAAATGCCTTCAGTAAGACCCGGATTGGGCTTGGTTTGTTTACCGGCGTTGCCATGGTTACCGGTCTTCCGTGTTCCAACGGTTTATTAGGTTTCCAATAAATCTCTGTCTAATCAATACTTCATTCACTGCCTCTTCCGTGGTCATTACAATATTATAGACTGCGTCGGGTTCTCCGACGTCTCTCCCTCTTGGCCTGCCCATAACAGGTTCGAATATTAAGGGCTGCCTAATATTCGTTCGAATTTTGATTAATTTTTTGATATTTTAATTATATTCGAACAACGAAGTTCGGAGTCAAAGCCCTAACATAAACACACCGACGGTGGTGTCAACCTTGCAAGGCGACAGCCAGCTCGTCGGGAGCAGTTAGAAGTAGGTGCCCTGCTCAGGGACACCTCGACACTCGAACTAGCAACCTTCCGGTTACCAGCCCCACCCGCTCCACCTCTAAAGCCACACGCCCCACCCCCTCACGACTCCAGGGCTCCACCCACCACTTCCATGACGTGCGTGCTCCACTTGGAGAGCAGCTGAAGGCCCCTGAGGGCCAGGTCGAACAGCTCCCGGTACTCCTCGTCCGACTTCTGGCTGTCCAGGCCCGAGCCCGTCACCACCTCGCTGTTGCTGTAGCGGGCCAGCTCCGAGATGAAGCGGATGTGGTCCTCTCGGATCTGCACCATCTGCTCGCACAGGTTGTACTGCGGGGAGACGCTGCTCTGGGTGCAGGTCCACCTGGTGGTGGGTGGGGGGGGGGGGAGAATACATCAAAATGAATCCATCGAAATGAGTTGAACGAATAAAAAAGAGAATAAATTGCTATAATAATGCAGTTCAGTAGAGTGGGAATTATGTCAGGGATAATGCCCGACGAGGTTTGAGCCTCCGCGAAGTCCAGTTAACTAATGCGTCTAGTATTCATTAATCAATGTTCTTTTCTGTTTACTAATGAGATCCATGTTAATTAAGGAGCTATTTTATACCTTAATTACTAACCCTAACCCAGTAAGCCTGACTCTCACTCTAAACCCCGAACTCCAACCCTTCCCCTAACCCTGACCCCAATTCTAATGCTATGTAATAACGGTAAAAATGAATTCAATTATGGTAATCAACTGGTTAACGAATGCACCCTCATCGCAAAGTGTTCCCAGTTCATCTCATCTTGAACACCTCAATTCGAGGACTGTGGTAGTAAGGTGTGTCGGGTGTGAGATCTTACTTTGACTTGTTCTCTTCGTAGTGGGCGCTGGTCTCAATGTAACGAGACAGCTCTATCTGCATGTCTCCAAACAGCGGCACCACCTGGAGCTTGGAAGAAGAGGGGGAATCAGGGGGGGAACGGTTCCCACAAAAGCCTCCCTCCTGGCAGGGGTTCAGAGAGAAAGTGTCATCGAGCGACCTCACCTTAAAGAACTTGTCGATCTTGCTCAGGTTGATCCTCTTTTTGGCGTCGAGTTTGTAGATGTTGCTCACATTTCCGTCCATCAAATAGAGACCAAAGCCCATCACCTGACACACACACGCACACGCACACACACACACACACACACACACACACACACACACACACACACACACAAATATAAGCCAAATTAGCACACAGCTAACAGAGCTTGTATTTTGTCTCTTGCTTTGATTAACAATGCAGGGTGTGGGTTGAGCTTACCTTGAGCAGCATGTGCTTCTCGCTGGGGGTGAGGTACATCTTGTTCTCATAATAATCCACACTGATGTTGACAATGTCCGCCAACAACTCCTCGTAGCCAGGAATCACTTCCAGCTGTTGGTGCAGGCACTGTGCGGAAACATGCAAGAAACCTCAGGTTAACATTGAAATACTGTTTCCAAACAAAGGCATATGCAGATAGAAAGGTTGCTGATAAGACAATAACTGTAGGGAATTTCAGATTGATTTCTTTGCATAAAGTACCTCTGTTTGTAAGACTACTATAAATAATTCAAAGAGTTTTTGTAACAAATCAGTACAGCCAACAATAAAATGGAAGCCTATATTATCTGTCTTGTATCTCTGGTTATTCTTAATAGGACTAGTGCAGAATTGAGTGGCACCTTGCAGATTGCCCCAGGCCCCTTCTCCGACACAATGATTAGTATTTTCATTGGATTAGACACTTTTGAATTATTTTCTCGTGGACTTTTGAATTATTTTCTCGTGGAATTATTTTTCCACAAGCTGCCACTAACTTCTACACACAACACCTTAAACACACCTGAGTGATGCGGTTGTGGTTGGCCAGAAACATGGAGAGGTTCTGAGACTCCTGGATGGACTGAGGGTCGGCCATCTTCCTCAGGAACTGGGCTGCTCTGAACACGGCAGAGGGAGGGAAAAATAATAGAGGGACAATGTTCGTTTTTAGCAATTAGTAAGAAGACTATTCTTTCAATTAAGTTTTAGCTATTTTTCAGAATAGAAGTCCTTTATTTTATTTGGTAATTTAGCATAGAGAATTATATTCCGTCATACTTCATAGTATTTACTGCATGTCACACTGGATAAAAATGGTGCTAAATAGTCAAATAAATAAAGGCATCATTCAAGGTCGGGCTTAGGCCTCTTGCCTTAGGATCCCTGTAGTTAGACTGCCTAGAAACGATGGGTTGTTCCCAGATTTGACCCCGTAAACACTACCGCTGATCAGACAGTCGGGTCTTAACCCTACCTTTTGTAGGCGGAGTGGTCGTTCTTGACGCTGCACTTCATGTTCTTTAGCTCGTCGAGGACGGCGAACATGTTGATGAACTTGCCCAGCGTCAGCAGGTAGGCCTCAGACACAAAGTCCTTCCTGCGCTCTGCGTGGCACAGGCGCTTCACCTCGCTGCAGAAACGCTCGATGGCCTTCCGCTGCGGATGGTCGTACAGGTTGGGCTTTGTTATTACGGGCATTTTGTGGAAACTCCGGTACATTATAGATAGTTTAATCAAATTGATTAATTGACTGAATTAAATTATATTAGATTCATTCATCTTTAACATTTTTTGTATAAGATGCGTGCATGAGTGTGTATGCCTGAGTTTACTAACTCAATGTTTTTATGTCCTAACAGTATGAAGTCCAGTCAAGATATGAATTAGTACATCAATTATTAAACTCTTAAATGAGGCACACATGATCTAGTTGCAGAGTTGTTACCTGGAAGTACATGAACTTCATGAGCTTGGTCACTTCTGGCTCCAGCACCTCCACCGTCTTCTCATAGATCTCCACTCGGTTCGGCTGCTCGTTGCATTTCACCTAAGGACCACAAGAGGTCACCATTAAGCAGCTGGACATTAACACGGGTAAAATATGCATTTTGTTAAGCACTTTCACATAGTTCCCGATAGATAAACTGGGATATAATTGCAGGCACCATATTCTCACATGCAGCTCTGTTCAGGAAGATCTACGTCTTGCACCCCAAACATGACATAGCATGTCGGGAAAATGGGCCAAGAAAGTCCAGCAGGGGGGCATTAATGAAATAAGTAATGAAAGCCCTAATGGCTCATTAAAAAAAACAGCCACCGAATTTATGTATGTCCTTAGCGGAGTCTTGTGATTGGTTGGCTCGCTCAACGTTTAAGAGTATTACGTCAGACGAAATAACCCTTTTCGTACCCCAATCAGCATGTGACTGCCTAATTCGCCATACAGCCGTATAGGCAGCGTTCTGGAAATGTGGCTACCCCTTGAGCAAGCAAATTGCCGGTGCAGATATCCTGAAATATTGATCCCTGTTCCCATTCACACATAACCCCATACAGGAAATCTACTGGAACATTGCAGGGTAAGCCTGCATTTGTGAAGGGAGCTTTAATGAGTTAATAGGTGAGTTTTAGTATTTATTTGATTCACTGTCAGTGTAAGAAACCTTTTTTGTAATCGGCAATACATTAATAATGCTTCAACACAATTATCTTTCGATAGACCGATGGACTATGCATGTGCTTAATGCTTAAAACCATTTGTCATTTGATTGTTTCGTCTCTCCTCATTACTATTGAATGTCTATTGAAAAGGTTAACCTTTGTATGTAACTTCAGATGTCACACAGATGGGACAATCAGAAGGCTGAAGTGGTCTGTTTCAGGTTTCATGAGGTTGTTTACGTGAGAACGATACTTCCTGGTATTGTTATGAGTACGTGTGTATGTGCGCGTGTGTTACCTGGGGTATGGCTCTGGAACAGCTTCTCCAGGTGTAGAGCATCACGGCATACTCATGGCCTTCCTCCAGCATCTCATTCTGTATGATGTGCGCACACACACACACACACACACACACACACACACACACACACACACACACACACACACACACACACACACACACACACACACACACACACACACACACACACACACACACACACACACACACACACGCCAATGGTAATATTATACAGAGAAGTTTGGCGGGTCATTGAGAAGAAGCCGGCAGTGGACGGGATCAGGGTCTAAGCGGGTAGAGATTGCAGCAGAGAGGAGAGTGCTGCAGTGAGCTTCAGGAGACGCAGCGATGCATGTTCAAAGGATGATCCATAATTTACTGGTCAAACCTACAGGGCATGTGGACCTCTGAATGTAGGTGAATGAGCAGAGCTAGCCTCATAACAACACCCTCTCCCACAACCTGACCTTCCTGAGAAAGGTTTGTTATTAACATGGTAAGCCCAGGGTCGGCTCACCATGGTAGCGCTGTTCCTTGTCAATGCCCTAAAATGAATGTCTGATCTAACATGAAAAAGTATCGGTGGTACTTTAGCTATAGTATCCTTTAAAATCCTCCCTTTACAATATTTTTAATGAAAAATTAACATCAAATAAAAGAATAGGTCTGTAAAGACTATAAACACACCCAAACAATACAACAATAATAATAAAGCAAGAGTTTCCTGGTCTTGATCTGATTGGTTGCTTGAAAAACGGTGGCTGAAGTCTGAAAGGCAAGTTAGTAAGTTAGTTAGACGTTGTATAGGTTTAGCTCCTGCCGGCTCCTCTGTCCTTGTGCTGGCCATTATTACATTCGGAGGGTATTGCCATAAACTACAAAAATGTCTCCCGTGCTCCTGTTAGCATAACGCATGTGGAGGACAGTCACTGATTTATCGACCACTGTCCACGCAGAAACCTAATGTTCCTAGACCCAGATGAGGCTGGGGGATCTTCACTCGGTGCCGTAATCAATAACATTATCAATAGTCATCATTGTAACTTGCTTTTTGTATCATAAAGGATAATACAATCACACAAGATAGACCGTATCACTCTTTCGAATTACTGTGTGGTTGAGAATACCAATGTTTTGTAAAATCAGCTGTCTTCTTTTTCTCTGCCGTAGGCCTCCCGTGTTTTAACCCGTCCCGAACTGTGCTTGTGTGGGCATCGGACCTTTCATCCCTCCTGAGCGTTAATAGTGTTGTATTTCTATCGTGATTTAGTCATTCTTCAGTCACTAGACGCCGAATAGTCATTTCTGAGGCCAAATAGTTGTGGCTTGGCTTGGCTGAGTGGGTTGCAAAGGTTCATAGTTCTTATACTAAGGTTGCATAACACTTTCAAAACACATTTCAAAACACATATTAAAGAAACACTTAAAAAGAAACGTCATGCCTCGATGTAGTTCCTCTTTCCTACTAAGGGCTCAATTAGGAAATATAGTATGCTTTTTTTTTGTACACTTGATTGAGAGGTGTGTCTATCCATCCATCTATATATATATAATGTTCAGTTTGGAAAAAGTGGTGCATCAGTCAGATATAGAGTAGGATAATTCCCCAGTCATCGTAGGCTAAAGACAGAAGGTCCTCAGATGTACCTGCTGGGGACTTCCTGAAATAAAGCCCCCACTTCTCCTTCTCTTCTCTCTGTAGTCACATCACACCCTCCACTCATCCTGACAGAGGGAAGAGCTGTCCAACAGTCCACTGCCCCTTCCGATTCACCATAGTGTGCATGGGCGAGTGTCTGTGTGTGTGTGTGTGTGTGTGTGTGTGTGTGTGTGTGTGTGTGTGTGTGTGTGTGTGTGTGTGTGTGTGTGTGTGTGTGTGTGTGTGTGTGTGTGTGTGTGTGTGTGTGTGTGTGTGTGTGTGTGGCCAGAAATGAAAATGACCAAATGACAACTAATCCCATGAATACCAAAGCTTTATTTGAGTGTATGAGCTAACCCAATGTTTGTTTACCCAGAATGAGACAGAGGCTTTTCCAGAATGAAAAATGGGTACTTACCATGCTGGAGTGGACTGTGGCTTGCTCTATGTAGCGGGCAATGCCAGTCACAAAGGCATTCCTGTCCTCAAAGTTGGTGTCAAAATTGGCCTGCAAAAGAATAGAGAACAAGGTGCATGATATAACAATTACTTTCTAAATGCTGACTGCATGGCCACAAGTGTGCGTTTATGTTTGTGTTTGTGTTTCTGTATGTGTGCATGGAATATGATTGGCGGTAATGAAGGTTTTGAGCAGTGCTGGAAGTTTTAGTATGGCTGTATGAAGCGCTGGTGTCAGTACTCTCATTGGAAGCACAACCCAATTAAGTTCCAGTTTAGACACATCAATAAAAAAGAGGATTGGTGTGCATAGTTTCAATGAAATTGCACCACAGCACTAGCGCTATTGAAGATAAGAGGATGCGATTAAAAACACACACACAATTATGGATGACAGATCACCAGAAAAAAAATAGCAGTATGTGCTATTAGGTAATATACAGAAATGTGTTACCTAATTACCAGCAGATATTTGATATAGGAGGGGGGGAGTGCAAAGAGATGACAAAGCACTGGCAGTAGAATTTTTTTTTCATAATTTATCTCAAGTCAGTTCCTCTTTTCAAATTAAAATACACAGATCGAAGGCAGCGAAAAAAGGAGTGTGACCAATTTGTTAGGGTGCCAACAAATGAAGAAGTTAATGTGTGTGTGTGTCTGTGTGTGTCTGTGTCTGTGTCTGTGTGTGTGTGTGTGTACCTGGTACATGATGGAGGAGGGAGGGGGCTCGATGCATGGCTGCTGGTCGGGGAGGGGCAGCTCCTCCAGCAGGTCCACGTTGGACAGGGCATCCTCCAAGGTCACGTGGGTCGTCATGGTAACAAGGGGTCACTCACACTGCACCCCCGTCTGGCAGACACAGGGAGAACGGGAGAGAAGGAGCGGGAGGAGGGAGAAAAGAGAACGAGAGAGAAAGTCACACACAGAGAAAGATAGTAGAGAAGGAGAGATGCCAGAACAGCATGACAATGGGCGTTACTATGGCAACAGATTAAAGCGGTCATTTTTTATACAGCCAAAGATTCTGCGGGCATCAGATAGTGAGGCACTGCCGACCTCAGATATTGAGAAGATGTCCTTTAGACTTGAGTAACACACCATTAATGATCTTTTCCATCAATTTCGAAACATCATGCACAACATAAAGTTGTTCAGCAAAAAGGGTGTAACAGTTATGACCTCCCAAACGGTTGAAGCACATTGCTTTGGTCTGTGTGGTATTCTGATTCATTTCCTCTTTACTGAGCTCGTCTTGAGCTGCGTCTGCATCCGCAGACTGTAAACTTTATAAAGACAATCCAGTCCCCAGAGGCCTTGGCAAACAATGCCCCCTTTCTGCTAAATGTCTTCACAAAAGAGAGTGTTGTTAATGAGGAGGAGGTCCTATTAAGAGAGTATACCAAAAGAAAAACGGACACAGAACACCACTAACCCAAAACCTCCTGGATCATGTGCCTCTATTGAACTATGTACTGCATCTTTGATTCAACACTGGTTAGCCTTATGTCTATATAGTAAGATAAATTTGGCTAGCACCAGCTGAGTGAGTGAGTGAGTGAGTGAGTGAGTGAGTGAGTGAGAGATTCCGTTTGGACGTGGTGAGTCAGTCAGACTGAAGTCAGCTCATAACAACCTGTGTCTGTTTAGGCACATAACGTGGTTAGATAAAATGAGACACGATACTAAGCCCAGGTGTTGTGTGCTAAACCAGAAACTACTTTAACAGCCAGCTAACAGTGTCAACGTGGGACACAGAATATCCTAATTGAATTCAACCCTATGTGTGCATGCATGCGTGTCCATGTGTATGAAAAGACAGCCTAGGTGGGGGTTTCCTGTTCAATCATTTCACATGTACAGGACATAAACATTTTTCATTTGTGACAATGAAAAAGAAGGAGGGAAGTTATCATTAATTCATAGCATAGTTTACTCAGTGTACCACGTTTTTAAAGCAACTAAGCCTAAATTCATCAAGAAAAGACTGCATGTAACTGAAAAAAAATTGGCCACCCAGAAATGCTATTTACCTAACTGTGTCACAATTATGTTTAGCTTCTCTGTAATACGATTGTTCTTGTATTCAATTCGGTGGTGCCATCAGTACTCATAGCAAGGAAGTTTGCTTTAGAGACACGGTTCAACAGAAGGGGGTTTTGTTGAGCGGACAAATACCCCCAGTGCCGCTGAACGTTCTTCTCAGTGGTCGTGTTTTGGGAATACAGAGGAGACAGAAGTCACGGCTGTGTGTTCTGTGCAAACTTTCCCACAGTGGGGCGGACACAGTGGGTTATCAACACTGCCTTTCTCTCCGGATCATTCCTCCATGCATATATTGGCCCCAAAGACATGTGCCTATACTCTCTGTACAGGCCTGTGTTGATCCCACACAACTAGACTAAACAGAAAACCACTACTTTAGTTGATCTGGTATCTGACCCAAAAACGTCACACCAACTCAGAGAGAAAGAGGAAGTATACATTGTTTAAGAAAAGTCTAGGTGATGCCTCAGTGAGTTTCTGTTTATAAATAAATGTTAAATAAAAGGCTGTGCGTTCATCTGTGTAAAAAGTTAGGTTTAGAGCCTATAGGAGGGAGGGAGAGAGAGAGAGAGAGAGAGAGAGAGAGAGAGAGAGAGAGAGAGAGAGAGAGAGAGAGAGAGAGAGAGAGAGAGAGAGAGAGAGAGAGAGAGAGAGAGAGAGAGAGAGAGAGAGAGAGAGAGAGAGAGAGAGAGAGAGAGAGAGAGAGAGAGAGAGAGAGAGAGAGAGAGAGAGAGAGAGAGAGAGACTATAGGGCTAATAAGTGTGTCAGGTCTGGGTCACACAACTCAATGGGATATCCCCCGCAGGCCGATCTCTACGATAGGCTATCATCATCTCACTCACATCCACTCCGATTGGTCAATACAGACAGGGTCCGAACACACAGACCAAGTGATCTCTCTCTCTCTCTGTGTGTGTGTGTGTGTGTGTGTGTGTGTGTGTGTGTGTGTGTGTGTGTGTGTGTGTGTGTGTGTGTGTGTGTGTGTGTGTGTGTGTGTGTGTGTGTGTGTGTGTGTGTGTGTGTGTGTGTGTGTGTGGCCGAGGAATGTGTGCTTGGGGAATAGTTGTCATTCAGACCATGTATGACAAAACGGGCACACTCACAATAAAACTGCTGCTCTCCCACGATCCCAGATGAGGTCATCTCACCATAAACCCATTTAAACACCAAAAAAACAATCATTCTAGGAATTTACGAAAAGAAAAAAATGTGGGCTTCATATTAAAAGGACACAATATACATCAATCCTGTATAACCTATCATATGAATAGAAGCTTGTATCGTGTGATCAAATCCATGGCATTCCCGCTTGAAACTTTGTACTGAATTGAATTGGCTGGAATTAAATTTAAAGCAATTCAGCATTTGCATTGGGTATAAAATGGCTCGACAGACCGTTGTTGGCAGGTGCTTGGCCAGCATAACGATGGAAACCTCCATTACATCATTCCGTAGAGGCGCACAACATTTCACACATTCGCGTCTTCCATTGAATGGTGCCTAAGGAATGCCTGAATTAATATTGTACAGCACCAAAACCAGCAGCCGTGTTCTTATAAATGGTAACATACATGCTGTAAATGAAGACGAGACGGAAGTAGGTGAACCTGTCATTTGCGAGCCTCTGTCGCGGCCCAGCAGATCGTCTGCCATGATAATCATTTGGAAACGACTCAATTAATATATAGTGATGGTTTAAACCTCATTTTCAATAGTTTTTTATATGAGTAAAGTAAGGATATTATTTTGTTCTATTCGGCAGCTAGAAATAGTATTTTTTTCCATCACCTTAAATATTGAATGGTTGCATTTTGAAATTAAAATGTTCTTTTGATCCGTAAAAAAAACAAAACAGCACAGCTTCGAGGGAACCGTTTATCTGGGAGAGCTGTAAATGTAGAGAAGTAGTCCACCAGTAACCAGCGAACGCTCTCATCTCCACACCCCACCCATCTCTGAGTCGAGCTACTATACCTTAGCCACCAAGATGTAGCCTAACGGGATCCCATACATGCCCTAGAATAAACGCACATCGGCCCAATGAATAGCCTGCGGCGATACTTGCGTTGAAACGACAAATAATCAACACCATTGAAGAATGCATGCGGTAATAATGCACTGCGATGACAGAGATAGAGGGAAAATACTAGAGCAAACAGCGGCAGTGAACGATTGGTCCCCAGCCATCATCACTATACAGCTCACATCTCCGCTCCCTGTCGACAAGCGCTCCCAGCACATCATTACGATGGAAACGGCATATCCAGCTCATTGTAAACCTACCTGTTAATGCATGTCCGTCCAGCCAACTACGAGGCGGACAGTGTCGTGCTTCACGACAGCGATCCAATGTTTAAGTACGGTTTCTTTTCGCCCTTTTTTGTACGATTGATGCTGTGGTTTCGTGCGGTGCAGATCAGCTAATCCACCCCACACAAAGAGCAGAAAATGGCTGCAAGTGCATTCTCTTAAAGACACAGTCACCATATATAACTGAGTTAGTGATGCTGGGGATGGTGCAGGTGGATTATAATAATGTTTTATTATTATACAACGGTTGATTTACCACTTACGTTTTACTGCCTAATATTGAAAGCTGTTTAGTTTAATCTAGATGTTCTTATTAGACTATAAAAGGCAAATCAAAATGGAAATATGGGGATAATTGAGCATCTGTTATGGGTGATTGGATGAACAGAGTGCATTTGCATTTGATAAACAATCAAATACATTGTTCGAGTATTCCGTTTAATCACTTAAACGTTTCTGCCAAATACATTTCTAATCGTTGTATCACTTATTTTTTAGGGCTATTTCAAATCGTAGATTGTTCTTAAAAAACACCTAGCGATGGAGCCTACTTCTTTAACAAACACCCATCAACGTTTTCATTCATAATTTATTAACTGTATGTTCCTAAGTGTGTATTTCATAAAGAAAATAAAAATGAATCCATATTTGCATTCATATAGTAGGCCTAGTGGAACTATCATCAATGGGTAAAAAAATGAAAGCGACAGCAATTTGAGACGCTGAATTTAGACTACCACGTTTATGCCAAAGATGAGCAGTAATTGAGCATTCGAAGGTGTTTGTGTGTGCCCTCTAGGGGTCAAACAATATATAATTGGCAGAATATTTATCGCTTAGTATCAAGAGATCATGACCCTACTACAAAGTAATTATTTGTTCATATTTAAAATCGCATTCAACCAAATACGTAAATAAATCAATAAATAACTTAAATAAAGAACCATACATTTTTTTGTCCAGTATATGATAACAAATGCATCATAAATAATTTCTTTGAGGTTTCAGACAGAGGCCAACTCATGCAGCAGGACAGCAAAGGATGGACGATCTCCTGGTTTCTGCAAATGAGAAGGCACACAAAAATTTATTTACTATATCTGAACATCACTCATCTTTATTATCAGGTATTTTTGTGTTCTCTCACATTGTCCCGTCTATCTCAATGTTGTCCAGTCTCGCTCAATTTGTATCAACACTGCCACGGTTGGAGGTTTGATCATCTGACTACATGCATCTGTAGTACTTTAAAGCACTTTGGAAAAGGTGTCCCACCCAATGGCATAGATGTTCTACATAGGGCAGACAAGTCTAACGGCTTGGGTGATTCCCAGCCTAAAATTCCTGGGTTCAACATCCAATGTCTGTAGTCAACGTGTACTCATCCATAACTCTTCCCTGCTCATTATTGACAACTCGCCTCAGTCATATTTTAAGGTTCATCTCGTATCTAGTGTTAAAAATGCCTCGGTCAGATAGATGACTTTGGCCGATAGTGATTATGGGATGTAAATAAACACTCTGGTTGACTGAGGATACAGCCAAATGAGGCACAGTGAACCAGCAGGCCTAGGGGAGTAGAGTTAAGTTAGATATTGCAATTTTGCCAAAGTATGAAATGCGCAATTATGCGTTTTTAGGCTAAGGATGTAAAAATGCAGCTTGGGCTAAATGGGTCCAATGTCTTGCGTCTTCCCTACCTGCCGCCAGCAGCCCTCCATCAGCAGGTAGAGCGCGTCAGGGGCCAGACGGGGCCGCGGTAACCTCAGGCCCGTGGCCAGGGCCTCCACCACCTCAGTGTTGGTGTTGTGCTCATACGGCATGCGGCCCTCGCTGAACACCTCCCACATCAGCACACCTACGGGGACGGAGACACGGACAGATGGATGGACCGATTCACAGGCGGGTCGATTGGACTGACTGACCGACAGCCAGATGGATGGATGGATGGAGGGAAAAGCCAGGTGGATGGACAGACACACAGACAGATGCATGGTCTGATTGAGGGATGCACAAACAGATGGACGAAGGCACAGACGGATAGACGGACGGACACACAGACAAATTACAGATGGACGGGCTGACAGACAGATAGATGGACAAACAGGCATGCAGGCAGACATTTTAAGTAGATAAACAGATGCATAAATAAATATATTGACACATATATAGATGGACGGACGGACGGACGGACGGACGGACGGACGGACGGACGGACGGACGGACGGACTGACTGACTGACTGACTGACTGACTGACTGACTGACTGACAGACAGACAGACTGACAGAGAGACAGACAGACTCACATATAAAAATTGTCATACAATAAAATAAAATAATAGATCAAATAAGACATGCGATTTTTTTTTAAGATATATAGAAAGAAAAGGCAGAGTTAAAAAAGCATTTTAGAAAATGCAATGTAAGATAGATAGACGGTCGTACCAAAGGACCAGATATCTGACTTGCTGCTGAACTTGGAGTACTTGATGACTTCCGGTGCCGACCACTTAATGGAGAACTTGGAGCCCATTGAGCAAGTATACAGGTCATCCGGAACATACCTGTTAAACACACACACACACACACACACACACACACACACACACACACACACACACACACACACACACACACACACACACACACACACACACACACACACACACACACACACAAATAAATGAAGGATCATTTTGAGGAATATCACATACGAAACCCACTATTGTTGGTGACTGTCTGCTTCGAGGAGCCCACCTAGCCATGCCGAAGTCGGACACCTTGACCTCGTTGTTCTTTGATACCAGGCAATTCCTGGCGGCCTACAGAGGAGAAGAACGCGGCGTACTACAAATCAACAACCATGGCAACCATGACAGCTATATTGTTCTCAAAGCCGGGGTAAGTTAGATCTAGGATAACGCTGGGATTGTGTGATTGTGTGTGAATGGGATTGATGTCTATAAAGTAAATCGTCCTATTCCCAGGCAGGCACAGATCAACTGTAAACAAATATTCGCACAGAGCATTTCATTCACTCAATGAAGGTTGATGGCTATGGTATTTGTAAAAAACCTCAAAGTGTAGCTCTTAGATCTTACTGATAGCATCTTTAAAGCCCCTCTACTTTACCACTACCACATGTGCGATGTAAGATAACAAGCCATTTTGCGAGCCAAAATCAAATCTACACTGTCACCAAGATGTGTGATAGATAGATGGACTGTACCAACTGGCAGGCTGAGCTATCCATCATAAGTGGGTGGACACTCCCACGTGGAATGTCACCACAGGAGCTGAAAGGACTCATTCACACCACACCTGCCTAGTAGTTAAGCGGGGTCCTTTTAATTATCTTTTTGGTTTACCAGATCTCTGTGGATGATCTTTAAACTCTCCAGGTAGGCCATTGCCTCGCTGACGTCCAGACACATCACCAGCATGGTGGCCGGGGAGAGTTGACCTTTCCTGGCCCTCAGGTAGTCTGAGAGGCAGCCGTTCTCCATCAGCTCCAGCACCAGACACGGCGGGTTGCGCTGGGAGCACACCCCATACAACTTCACCAGCTTACAGTGGGACAGCTTCCTGTTAACACACACACCCATGCATGTGAGATGCACGCGCACACACAAACACACACATACACACACACACACACACACACACACACACACACACACACACACACACACACACACACACGCACATACACACACACACACACACACACACACACACACACACACACACACACACACACAAGTACCCATACATACACACGAACACACATGCACACACGCACAAACATACATATACACATACTCCCCCGTGTGTGCGCGCACACACACACACACATACACACACACACACACACACACACACACACACACACACACACACACACACACACACACACACACACACACACACACACACACAGACAAATCCAGAAACACAGACACAGACAAATGCACACATATAATCAATTCTCGAGCAACAAACATCATTGTTAGGACGACCAGGTTTAAAGAACACAAAATATAACTGGAGAGATTGAAGTTAACTCACACACACCCACAAGGCTGCAGTGCTAAAGTGAACCAACAAGAACTACGATCGAACGGTCTTCTCACGTCAAAACCTGGGCTTCCTCAATGAACTCGTCTTCCGACATGGCTTCCTCCTTCACCATCTTCACTGCCACCCTCTTCTCTCGCCACCTGGCCTCCAGCACCATGCCAAACTGACCGCTGCCCAGCTCCTCCCCCAGGACCAGCTCCTCGGGGTCCACCTCCCATCGGTCTGCATTGCCAGGGAGAAAGTATGAGCGACTGCACTCCCGGATCGGGCGCTCAATGAATCAATGAGTCCAACTGGGTTCAGATTGTCGGTCGCTGTCAGGATCAGTTTTTAGTGGTTGTTTGTTTTTATAGTTGTTGTTGTTGCATAAGTTATGGTCCATGGTTACACATCACCTACTGATAAAGCTAAACTAAACTGGAAGGTTGGATGGCTTTATCATTCTCACTCCCTCTCTTTCTTAAGCATACGTCTAGATGCTTTCTGCAGCAGATCAACTGCATGCTTTCGCGTGCAGTTGTTTCGAAACACTTGGTTCAGATCACATCCAAATATGATGTGACTGTCGGCTCCGTTGCTATCCTTTAGGGGATTGTGCAATCCAATCTACATGGAAGTATAATCATTATTTTCAAAGCTGTCATTTTCGAACATTTTAAATGATTGTATGTTACAATTATTTGTGGTGCATCACAACACATCACAACACTTGTTAAATAATAAAAAAGGGTTGGTTAGAATTTCTTAGATACATCTCTGACCTTCGTTGTGAATGAAAGAGCTGTTGGTTGATATACTGTTATGGGAGATTGGCCTTCTTAGACGTGTGATGAGACCTGTGATAAGTGTTCCAAAAGCCACGTATTTCCATCGTACAGCGCATACATATGCACGCATACAAATACATGCACACACACACACACACACACACACACACACACACACACACACACACACACACACACACACACACACACACACACACACACACACACACACACACACACACACACACACACACAAAATATCTTCAGAATAAAGCCACAAACAAAATTCACATTGATACAGTAATTGCTTTGCAGATAGGTAATACTACACAGGAAACGCTTGTTTAACACCACTACAACAGGAAATGAATTTTAAAGTATTCAACAAAGATTCTTAATAGAAGTAGTAGTTGAAATTAACTAAACGGTCATACCTGCAGCGTTTAGTTTGTGGTAAGTGATGACCTGGGGAATGTTGTTGAATAGGTGCTTCTCCGCCAAGTAGAAACGTTGCTCTCCTCCTGCCACAATCACTTTAATCTGATAGTGTTTCACTCTGGGATTCTTCAATCCATTAGAGCTGAAGGCCAACATGCGAACAAAAATTAGAAAAACACACTTTTGTTGTATTATTTGTTCAAAAATAAGTCCAATAATAAATTATAGTAGGTAATTTGTATTCAATCTAAATGTGAAGTACACATGACATTTTACAATAATTACAGGCTGGATACAAAAATGTATACTTTGAATTTGAATCTACTGCTTAATCCAATAAATATTGTTTATTTATAAAAGCACCCCTGTTCTTCTGCAGTAACACCCACATATGGGGTTAATAGAGTACATTGTGTCTTTCAAAAGGCCAGAGAAGTATGTAAGTATGCACATTATTTAAAACACAATTTCGTAGAGCACAGATCATTAAAGGTCTGGTGATGATTGGCAGTAATGTGTGATTACCCGGCTGCTTTGGTGAAAACTGAAACGGTGTAGAAGCCTGCGTGTCTGGAGTCCCGCACCATGAAACCTCCTTCTCTCCCCTTAACAAACAAATTCAGCCGATGGAGTGAGTTTTAATTTAAAACATAACTGCAGCAGCGAGCAACAGTTATTATTGTACATTGTCATTGACCGATTGGCAATCAACTTACTGACGAAGAAAAAAACAAGAATGAAGAAGGCAATTGCGTACATTACCAACTGATATTGGAATTTGAGATGCCATACCAAAAAAGATCTAATGGCAGGAAGTTTGACATTGCCAACATGGTGGTTCTGTTGCGCCTTTTGACGAGTGTCTTGGGTACATTGTGCAAAAGAGGCCACACTTGCACGGCAGGTGACAATTTACGTCAAAGCTTTCTCACTTCACAATGGATGTGGCACAGTCTATTTGGCTCAGTGGGCCAACCTGGAATTTAACACTTATTTTACCTCGGTCATCAGGAGCTCCTCTGCCTGCAGTCGGGTCACGTCTTTGTTGTACCAGCTAGGAATAAAAAGGCTCAGGTTAAAGTAAAGCTGTTAATTTCTCCCATTTAGTTTGAGAGATGAATGAAATGAAAGTCCTTCAACTCACTCAAATCTGTCAAAGTTTCTGCCAGACTTTTCAGCAATGTAGGTGCAGGGAACAAAGCCTTTTTGCCTTATCGGAGACAGGGAAAACAACACACTGAGTTAAGATGGTCTTTGAATGGAGGGACATGGAGATTTTGTTTTTTCAGTGGTTACCCCATGTTATCTTGTATGATCCACCATTCGGGGTGCGAGCTGTCGATCATGGTGTACTCCTGGTCTGCCTTAAGAGGCAAGTCACTGTGTCCTTGGGGGGTGTAGTCCTGCAGCGCCACGACGAGCCCCTCTCCTTCGTTGTCAGGAGACCCCTTCAAGGGAGGGATGGGAACAGAAAGAGAGGGAGGGAGGAAGGGAGGAAAAGGAAAGAAAGAAAGGAAAGAAAATGTATTTTAAGTACATTTGATAAAAAAGGAAAAGTACATTTTAGATGGAAATTGGTTCAGAAATACTGTGCGTACCAGACGATCTGTATTTTTGGATTCCGGTACCTCAGGAAGAACCTTTGTACCTGTAGAGTCACATGAGACCGAATCAGACTTTGTTGATTGAATATCCTCGTAATATTGACCACCAGGGTTTAAGAGGACAATTCACTGTGGCAACAGCAAAATAATAGTAAAAATAAATAGCACTTAATATACAATAGAGAATAGCATTTAACATATTACTGATTTCAAAGTACTGTCTCCATCAAAGCTAGAGCTGGTAAAAAAACTGTAAAAAAAAACGAGTACAATTCTAAATACAAACCATTAGGCTCTGGACTGTACTCCTTGCACCCTGCGGCCAGTTTCTCTGTCTGATGGCAGCATTGCCATCTCCCGTACATCCAGAAATTTGGATGGTATTTTACAACCAAGTTATTAAGTCTTATCTCTACATCAGGGAACAAAGATAATTCCAGTTGAGTGGAGTGCCACGGCACAGTAGAGCAGCATGAGATGTCATTGTTTGAGCATGTCTAGCTTCAAACTTATTTTTGTTTCTTTGTTTTGTTATACTTTATTCATCCCTTTTAGGGGGAAATTCTTCTCTGCTTTTGACCCATCCGGGGAGCCGCTGAACACATACACACACAGAGGACCACACACAAATGGAGGCACACACGTGGGGGCACACCGGCACCACCGGAGCAGCGGGCTGCCGCGGTGCAGCGCCTGGGGAGCAGGTGGGAGTTTCAGGTGCCTTGCTCAAGGGCACCACATCCGTGAAGGTTCGGGATTCGTACTGGCCACCCTCCGGTTAACCAGTCCAACTCCTTAACCAGTATGCCACGGATGCCCCCAAAATTATCCCTGAAGCTCAAGTGCTGCTTACCCTCTTTGAGGGCCCTGACCCATCTCTGGCGACAGTAGTTGTCTGGAGCAAAAATGTAGAGGTGTAGATTGTCATGGAAGACCTGTGGAGACATGTAAGGATCACAACCCGATCATGTTTGTTTTTGTCTGCGTGTTACATAAACACATGCAGATTTTGTGGTTTTCTGCGAAATTTTAATAAAGCTAACTTACCTGAAAGGGATACTTATTGGTGCATGGTATAGGAATACTGCTGCATACAATCTCTGCACACCTTATATTCGACAGCTGAATACAACCTTTCAGAATAGGCTTTTTCTAAAACAATAAAAAGTAACTTTTATCACAGGCATGGTCTTTTTGAAGCAGAGATCCAATGAAATCCAGTTTGAACAGAGATCAAGTATAAAGCAAAATGTATGAATGCATACATACCCCAGGACGCCGTTCCAAATAGCTCAAGGACCGAGTGTCTAAGATAAACAATCTCTCCTTATAGTTGCATGGAGATGTCCTTCTCCTTTGCTGGGACTTTTTGATCATGGTCCCTTTTAAAATAAGCATGGCATCCATTGTAAAGTAGTATTTTAACAACGAAAAGGAAAAGAGAACACATAGGGCAGGTTAGAAACAGGGACTGAGAAGGAGAAAGCAACAACAGTGATATCAATGATAAATGTTGTGTGTTTCCGGCATACATTCTCAAAACCACATCCTGGAGATGCAGTAAACACTCAACCCCAATTGCACGGGTTCAGACACGTACATTCTCACACATAAACACAATCACACACAATCTCACACACACACACGCACACACACACACACACACACACACACACACACACACACACACACACACACACACACACACACACACACACACACACACAAACCCACGCTAACATACACACACACACACACACATTCACACAAACACACACACACACACACACACACACACACACACACACACACACACACACACACACACACACACACACACACACACACACACACACACACACCGTTACCGGTTACCGTCATAATAAGAAGTCATATATACCTTCAAAGAAAGGCAATGAATGCGATAAAACGTCTTGGAACAATAAGGGGACAGTATTACAGGCAACAGACAATGTTCAATTTATAGTAATAATCACTTGATTGGTCAGTAAATGATGGGAATTAGTGGAAGGATAAATTAGTTCATAGATTTTCAAACAGATTAGTTCAAGGTAAAGGTTGAAGGTGAAATGTTCGATGAGGCTACGATACAGAATGGTATTCCACAGGGAAGTGCAATCCTATTTTACACAATGAATAACAACATTTATGGACTTATGGTCAGATACAGTATCATAGTCATCATCATAGTAGTCATCTTGTATGCAGATGATGGGGCAATTTGGCCTTGAGGTCAGAATAACACATATGTAATTAATAATATTCAAAAGACTACTCAGAGGAGGAGCAATGGTCCTAGGATTGGGAGTTTAAATGTTCTGTTGGTAGGTAATGCTATATGATTTTTTACAAAGAATTAAAATATATAGGTAATCTTAAATTAAAGTTACATGGATCGTTTATGGAGAGTAGGAGTACGTACATATCTGGGAACATAGTTTGAGGAAAATTTGACATTGTAATCTCATGTAGAAAGAATATAAAAATCGATGGGGGAAGGTGATATGGATTATGGAATGGAACTGTTTATGGAGCAGCTTCTCAACAACTATACTAAGGCCCAATCCCATTTCCCATTTTCTTCCCCTACCCCTTACGCCTTCCCCTTCCCCTTCCCATTACCCCTTCCCCTTACCCCTTTTTAAGACTGAAGGAGAGCTTTAAGGCTATGGATAGGAGCAAGGACAGGGGAAACCCCCAAAGACCTGAGAGGAAATCAATTGTCTTTGAGGATGAGGGGGTGGGAGGCCGAAGTCAGGAATAAATTATTGTTTGGAGAATGTATGATTGAAAAACTCAGGTTTTGGATAAGAAAGTGGAAGGATATGGATTTAATGATATTCATTTTGCACAATGTACCCCTTTTAGCATTGAGACATTAGTACTTATAGTAGAAGAAAGACTGGGAAATAAATGAGATGGGGTGCTTCTCAAGTTAATATATGAAGACCAATTTGTGTATCTATACGGGTGTTTATACGGGTGGTTCCAAAGAGGAAATCAAGAATGTCGGAATTGGAATATATATTCCTGAATGGATTCCAAAATTGTTTTAATAAGGAAATGGTTAGCCTTTCGGTAACATATGGCAAAGGAGAATGGATAAAAGGAAAGGGTTAGAGATATGGCATAGTAGATGGCATAGAGATAGAAAAGGGAGGCGATTATATTGTATCCAAAGATCCGTTTAAATTAGGAATATTAAAGGTAAAAGTAGGCGGGAAGATAATTTAAAACAACTAGATTAAGGGTTGATCCTACAAGTTTAAATGGTTCTTTATCCTTGGCTTGGAATAGGGATAATGGTAGGTGTACACAGTGTAATGTAGCATAAAGCATAGAACCTGTTTATTAAGAGGCTTGGTTAAATATTTTGAAATATGGTCAGGGAGATTTGGGAAGTGAGGAGAGGAGTCTGAGGATCAGTATGTCATTTTATCAATAAATGAGGTAGAGTGAAAAGGATATTATATATATTTGACCTTTAATGGCCGTATATATATTTACATGCATAAATATATTATTATTCTAAACATAATATCTATCTATATATAAACGTAAATTAAGTACATGAATACGTAGTTATAAAGATCCGGTGTTACACAGTAGTTTAGTAGGTGGCGCTATGCCCCATGGACGTTGGATTGCAATCCGCCAATGAACTAACGAAGAAGATGATCCGTCAGACATATGTTGTTCAGGCAGCGTTAGCTTGCTAATGCTGGATCATAATCGTGGATACTGTTAATTAAACCTATAATTAAGGGTTAGAGGTTCGTTTCATAGGTGAGTTGAACTTTCGTTTCATTTTGTGTTGATGCGCTGAAGAACGATTGCGTATATCTAAGAAGTGGCTCATTGGTCCAACTTTAGCCCCAGGTAAGCTAAGGTTTACTGGCTAATGATACATTGGGGCTGCCTAGCCAATGCTAATAAAACACGTCGATTCCTGTTATTTTATTTTATTGTTATCCAAGTAACGTTAATCTTACTACTTTTTATTTTGAAATATGCTGCCACTGTAGGTAAACGGTTTGTGTTATAAAAATGTAGTACAGTAGTCGGCTAATGCTAACCGGCCGCTATGCAACACATTAGAGCTCTTTCTTTAAGGTAGAGTTAACTTTAGGCTAGAAGGTCACAATTGAAGCATCTGTCGTCTGGACCTCAGTCAATAACACGTTTTACGTTTTGAAATATGACTGCATTATAACTTAAGTAATTTATATAAGAGAACTAGTATAATATTCTGAATAGGACCCTAACGATGATGAAATTAAGTTTCAGTGAGGAACTACCCCTTGCTAAGCCTATGTCTTGATTTTGACAAAATACTAAGTGGAATATAAATATAAAAATGCCTAACCAAAACTGCTGTTACATCTTCAATATTGTTATTTTAGGTCACCATCATGGGTGAACCACAGCAGGTGAGTGCCCTGCCCCCACCACCGGTGCAGTATATAAAGGAGTACACGGATGAAAACATTCGCAAAGGTCTGGCCCCCAAACCTCCTCCACCCATCAGAGACAGCTATATGATGTTTGGCAACCAGTTCCAATGCGATGACCTCATCATCCGGCCCTTGGAGAGCCAAGGCATCGAGCGGCTCCACCCCATGCAGTTCGACCACAAGCGGGAGTTGAAGAAGCTCAACATGTCCATACTGGTGAACTTCCTGGACCTGCTTGACATCCTCATCAAGAGTCCCGGCAGCTTGAAGCGGGAGGAGAAGCTGGAGGACATTAAGCTGCTGTTTGTTCACATGCACCACCTCATCAACGAGTACCGACCACACCAGGCCAGGGAGACTCTGAGAGTGATGATGGAGGTGCAGAAGAGGCAGCGGCTGGAGACAGCCGAGCGGTTCCAGAAACACCTTGAGAGGGTGGTGGAGATGATCCAGGGTTGCCTGGCATCTCTGCCCGATGACTTGCCCCAAATTGAGGGCCCAAACGGGGTAGGTGAGGGAGCAAAGAACGCGTCTGGAGCCGTCATAGTCAGTGGCTCGGGCCAGGCGCCCAGACTTGCATCGGAACCTATGGACGTAGAAGAGGCCGGGGCGAGTTCTATGGCAGCTAGTCAGCTTGACAAGAGAACGACAGGCTCTAGGGTGGACAAAGTGTGGGACAAAGACGCTGCTATGTGCAGTATCATAGATGAGATTGCTTGAATCTTGTGTTGATTGGCTGTGTGTGAGCAATGCTGTTTTCTTTGTTTGTTGACGTCTGTATATAGAATTTAAGTCTTTGGATTATTTGTTTCCTGTCCGTTTTTATTCCTGTATTTTCCTTTTTATAACATTAGAGGTTACCCAGTAATCATCCAAAACATACTGTAATATTTTGAGATATTTCAGTAGATTTCTTTATGGCTGTGAAGTGGTACCAGGTCCTGGCAGCAACTCTCCAATAAAAGTACATTTGTAAATGAACACTTACGCTAAACAGATTTTTATTGATGGCACTCCAGTTCAAGCCCAATCAGATAATATAAAAGTGCTCCTAAAATATAACCAGCTAATGTAGATGGTTGTATAACAGTGTCATTTAATTTACATTGGCAGCTGTACACATAGTCCCGTCATAGGTCTACTGGTCTACATAGTTTTGTTGTATAACGTAAAACTTCAATACAACTTGATCTAATGCACCCATCAGACTACAATAGCATGGAATGAAACAATGCAATATCTAATTGAATCCTTGATGGTTTGCAAAGGTTGGCCTGCTCTAAATCCTGTGTCATAAAATGCCAATGGATCATTTTAATAAATCAAATGCAATGTAAGACCTACACATTAGGTGTTTTCCCAGATAATGCTCAGTTCAGTTTAGTTGTTTTTCGGATTACAGGACATATTACATGATGCTTTGACAAATGACTATTCAAACAATGAGACAATGTATGCAGTCATGACCTGTCAATTTAAACAAGACAAATGGCTGAAATATACAAATGTATTCCCGTAATAACTTTCTTTAGAGAAACTTTAACACACCAGGTACAAAGGTTTACACAACCCATAGCAGATTTTGATATTAGTGACCTACAATTGTGGAATTATTACTTATGAGCTATTTTTCCAAGCGTCAAGGACACTAATCACCATTTAAATATTTGTATTTGTTTGTTTTTTTTCATCCTTTTTTTTAGGATGTCTAAGCCAGCAGGACTACTTAGTAATTTTAGATAATTTAAAAATAATAATAATCTTCAATATAATCAGCTATTAATTCACACATTATTCTGCATTTGCCAGTAGTTAGCAGACATTTGCAGCATATATAAGGGCCAGACAAGAAGTTATGAAACTTGCCTTCTTTGGTTTCACAACAGGGTGGTACGCCGAGCCCTCCTCCAATCAGAGCGTCTACTCTAGTGTCACATGACCTTTATTTACGTAACGTAATGGTTACGGAGTGTCTAACCTAGTCCTGCGGTTGTCGGTAGATTTCAAGCGTACTATAAACAAACAGACTTTCCATTTAACAGAGCAAATCTTAAGCTGTATTTAGTCATTTGTGCTTTGTGGAGTGCATGTGGATCGGAACAACGAGGTGGGGGGGAGGGCTCGGGTTTTTATACTCCGCTCAGTGGAGGCAGCTGTAACGTATACATAACCAGAGACGCACCGTGTGATCAGGAATGGATATCGTTGATGCATTTATCTGCAAGTAAAGCCAAAGTTAGACTAAAAGGTAAAGGCCAGTTTCCGGGCGCCAGGACCTAAAGAGTGGAGGTTAGTAAACAAAATAGCTCCGTATCTCAAACGGAAGGCTGGAGACAATGGGATATATAAATAATGAGTTGCATCTGTGTTATGTTGAATAACTTGTTTTGACTCGGTGCAATGTCGAAGTCGACTACTACTTTGTAATAATCATTGCCTTCCTATAACCCACATTGATGCATTAGTTAATATAAGCGGCGGAGCTTTTGTTGAGTGATCCAAAAAAGAGCCATGGACCTGCTGGACTGCCCGGTGTGTGAGCTGATCCTGTGTGAACCTGCGACCCTGTCCTGCGGCCACTCGATTTGTCGCAGATGCGTCGGGTACCTCCCGTCCAAATGCCCTTTATGCAAGGAGAGACTGAAGCAAAGAGATACACAAAGCACCAAAAACAACGTGTTGTTGATCGGCGTAGTTGAAAAGTGCTATCCCCAAGAGACGAGGATGAAGCGCAGCATTCTGGAGAAGCTTAGAGCCAACGAATTCACGGAGGTTTTGAGGATCGCAGGCGAGGCTATGTATTTAGGTAAGGAAGCACATCCAGGTAAATGTTGTGTAACACACGGGATGATGGCTCAATTAATGTGTCACGCGTGGTTCTTGCAATAATCATGTAATGCAACAGCAAATACTGCATACCACTTGTGGTGCCACATGCAACAACTGCTTGGGTTCTTTAAATGCAGACACGTTGAAATTTGACTTGGGATTTGAAAAAATCTACTACTGATACAGCAACGGCAGCGATCTCTCGTGGAGAACCCAGGATGAACTATAATTGACAGGTGTTGACAAATGGGAGGAGACGTAACGCTGACCCAATTCCTGATGCTGAATATGGCATCTGGATTTTGTTGATGACTAACTCGTGCCTGTGATAGCCTCTCCTTATGAGCAAGCATGAATATATATTTTAGGAAAAATAAACAGAACGAAATGTCAACACAATTGTTACATTGGGGGGGGGGGGGGGGGGGGGGGGGGGGGGGGCGGTTCTTTGTTGTGCAAAGAAAACATTGCAGAGATAGACCTGCTGATGATGCGGTAATGTACAGTGATTCAGGTGTGCGATCAAACAGTTGTTTTCTTACATTCATATTTTCATTCCTCTACACTTCTCCCTCTCTGTCTTGATAACATAGAATTGAGCTCTTGCAATAGAAAAGGTAAAGAAACGTTGGCCAACAACAGAACAATAAGTAATTCAGCCAGTAAACCATATAGATTATTCACAAACCTAGGTTAGGTAACTCAGGTTTATTTGTATGGCATGCTATCACAGTGACCGTATTGTTGGGTGTCCTACAAAACACCATTGAAAATCACTCTGCTCACATGAACTTTGTCTCCTCTGTGCATGCAATTTATGCATGCACCCTCTGGAGCTAATACTTTAGCTCCAGAAGATCTGTCTTTCAAGCTGTACAGAGCAGAAGCACATTCAGGGCTGAAACGCTACTCGGATGCTCTCAGTGACCTGAGTGATCTCTGCTCCCTCCACCCTGAATGGATTGAGGTGAGAGACTTTTACCACATCATGGCATTGATTGGTATGCATTAAGTCTGTCCCCAGTGTTATAAATGGTGCAAATCAAATCATAAGTAAAAAGCGGGTCATTTCTTTGACTGACCTAACTTCTGTTGAATACACTGATCATGATGGCGTCAATGTAAAGGCATTCAGCCTTAACCAAACTAAGGTGTGCATGTACTGACCTGTACTGACTGTGTGAATCTGAGCTGCTCTAACGGATCTTTTATAATGTGGTTAACTGTTTTTTAATAAAGTGTTATGCTTCAATATTTGCTCTTAATGATTTGCCAGCTGAGACACAGACTTGCATAAATTGATCCAAACCTGTTTTATGTGTGTATCGCGGCTTTTGATCTAGCTTTACAATTGTTAGTTTTGCTAAAGTCATACAAAATGCTTATGTTCTAACCTGAGGTCAGTGGAAATAGCGACTACAACTTAAATAAATTAGAATTTATGTTTTAACATTAACCGACACAGATATGACCTCATTTTGGTTCTTATTGTACCAAAATGTATTACTCATCTCCAAAATCAATTGTTATGTCTCATGCTGCTTTCTTCCACATACTCCAGGCCTTTCTGCTCAAAGGGAATACACTGCAGGAGATGGGCCGTCACACTGAAGCTCTGGCCCAGTTTCACCACTGCCTCACGATCCGGGCTGACTTTAGCCCCGCCAAGAGCCAGATTAGAAAGGTGAGAACCCATGTAGCAAACCAACCGAGATCGCCACATGGTCCGTTCAAAATGGAAAGACTCTCGCAAAAGTGTGTTCTATTTGTAATAGTGCGTTTCTCACTGTGTGTGTGTGTGTCGGTGTGGGTGTGTGTGTGTGTGTGTCCCTGTGGGTGTGTGTGTGTGTCCCTGTGGGTGTGGGTGTCATCTGTGACCAGTATCAGAGTGAGAAAACAAGTAATGTTACATAGCTATGCACTGACAGGCTCATTGCCGGGTCATCTGAGGTGGAAGGAGTTCCATAGCGTTATGCAATCATACTTGTTATTCAACCCTTGAGGTCTAGATGTTACATCTAGACACGATTAAAACAACGCTATCGTTGAACGTCTGGTTTAACACCATTTACCACAAAGTGAGACAATTATTTGTGTCTTAGTACTGGAAAAATCCATCTCTGGATCACATGGCATATTTCTAAAAAACGTCCTTGTTTTCAGAAATATACGCATCTTATCTCTGCTCACAACATGACACCTGATTTTAGACCATCCCATCATTTTAACATTCACATGGTTATGCTTGGATTGGGTTGTCACATTCATCCTGCACAGGATGCTTCCTCAAGGCTGGGTGACAACCAACAGGACGATCCTTCAGGATGGATTATTTGCAGCGGTCATCAATTATATGATGTCATTCCGCCCCCAGATACTGACAGCAGAGGGGGTGACGGTGCCGGAAGAGCAGCAGCATATTCTGCCCTTTCTGTCCGAGTATCTGAAAGAAGCCGGAGGCTCCCAGGGGTCCCTGAACTTGGACGGGGGGCCGGGCGGCCGTGGGCAGCGCACCGACAGGAGATCCACGGGACGGGTACGGTGCATGAGGAGGGTTGTGGTGCGTACATGATGCATACACCCCAGGGTCCTAGTGGTACGACCCGTGTGTCCTGAACATGGCATTCCTTCTGTCGAAGAAAAAAAAAAAAATCTCAAAGAATAACATTTTATTGATCAATGTCCAGACAAGCCTCCAACGGCACAGGAAAGTCAAAGGTGAAATGTGAATGTTGTTATTTTCCTTAAGTTTTATTGTGCAGTTGAATGGCTCATTCTGTACAGTGAACTTCTTACGACAAGGCAAAGGTCATCTACCTAGTGCAAAAACACTTTGTGGCGAAAATAAGCAAAACCGAAAAGTAGGATCATATTTTTCAGAAGTCTGTGGATCTAAAGAATCTGCTTTTGAACATTAGTGATGACCACAGTGAAAGGAGATGATGTTAGCGAAGGTTTAACCTATTCCAGAAATTGTGTGTTCTCAGGGTTCCAGGGTGATGGCCGACAGCGGTACAGAGTGCTGTCTTAGCCTCTGCCAAGCTGTCTCTTTCCTGCCAAAGCCTGATGAGGACGATGACACCCTGATGATGGTGAGGAAGGACGATGCTCTGGGGAGAGGTAAAAACACTCAAACTGAAAATGCCAACATACACCAGGAAAATCACTCCCAATGCCTCATCCTAAGGAAGACAAGCGTGCAGAACGAGCAAATATAACAGAGATCACAAATAAAGTTATGAATAATCATCATCAGTTACTTACATGATGTTTTGCTTTGTTATGGGCATCTTATGTTATCACAATGCATTTCAGCAATTGTGACATTGACTCGCACTATAACTATTCGTCTCAAATAAATCTAGCCTTAATAACGCTGCACTTCAAATGCAGACAGCATACGTATGTCACGTGTATATATAATATATTTGAAAATTGAATTTGTATTTACTATATTTAGTAAGTACAAATCCTATACTTAAACTAAAATATCATGCTTAATTCCTATTACGAAATATTTCCATTATTATGCTATTGTATTTTTTGGGTTGTGTTGTGTGTGTATTCAAACTCAGTGTTGTGGTTGTGCCCGTGCAGGTTGTCGTGGCAAAGGGCGAGAGAAGAGCTTTTCTGTACTCTCCGTGAGCGACTTTGAGTGTCCTCTGTGCATCAGGTTGGTTCACCAGAGATCCCCCTTGATCACGCTCGCGTGGTTAGAAGTGGCTTTTGTTAATACTTTTTTCTGATTGGTCAATTATGTAACTCTACTGTCTGTTATTTCTGAATATCAGTCTTCTGCTAGGAATAACAGAGCGTTGCTATGGACGCAGTTCCAACTTTCGGTTTGTTGTGGAAGCAATAAAATAATTTTTTAAATCAACAAAATATATTTATTCTGCATCAACCTGTCAGGGCTTTTTTCCTAATCCTAATACCAACTGGCTCGCTGTACATTATTCCTTATTCAGCAGTCCATGCATTTTGATAATTGTGTCTGTACCATGGTTAACTCGATGTGGACTTCAGGCTGTTCCACGAGCCAGTCACCACCCCCTGCGGCCACACCTTCTGCAAGAACTGTGTGAAGAGGAGTCTGGACCACAACCTCCGCTGTCCTCTGTGCAAGCAGCCCCTGCAAGAGGTGACCCCTCCTCATGCTCTTGTTGGTTCTTCTTTTCATCTTCCGATATCATATACAGGTGTTAGTCCCAGCTAAGTATAATCAATACAGTATATTATGAGATTAGCACAAAATGTAAAAGGGGCGTGAGTGAAGACCTCCTAAAAATGAAGATGAAGCTCAAGACAGTGAAACTTTGATTTCACACCGCTTTTATGTAAAGGTCTACTATATATTAATAATTTCATAAAATTCCCTCTTGAGGGGCCCACCATTCTCATATCATATAATATACATAATTTAAATCATTCTATCAATACTTCACTTATTATTCAGATCCCAGTCTCCATTAGAAGAGCTCATACCTGTCTGTGTGTTCCCAATGTTTGAAGTATTTTGAGGAGAGGAAGTTCAGCAGCACGGTGCTACTCCAGGACATCATGGCACACCTCTTCCCCTCCCAGCTGGCTGAGAGGAAACGCATAGACGACGCAGAACTGGCTGAACTTTCCAAGTAGGACCCCACCCCGACCTTTGATACAAACACATGTCATATCCCCATCAGAACACATTGAGGCTTTGCTCTCACAGGTAAGAGAGAGGTGGCAATGTTGTGGTTTCGTCGATGTTAAATGGTCATTAGACAACATCGCACCATCAACTACAAGGCTCACCCTAGACTTGTGCATTCCCGGTAGCTGTGAACATAGCTTTGTTCGGAGGACAACTTCCACTGGGCCATTTGTTTCCATTTGTGCATGAGTTGAAATTGGGCATTTTATCCACCCATGATTTTATAGTATAGAATCAAATAATCATTGGTCTCAAAGGCAATTTACTTCTGTATAAAAGGTGTATTCAATAGTGATAGAAATGTATTGACAAGTATTCAATATGACAATACATTACATTCATTTAGCAGACGCTTTATTCAAAGCGACTCAAAGTAAACGTATTCAACAACGACCACACAACCAAAAAGGTCCAAGAATCAAATGACATTTACAAATTAATATTCACTATAGCAATGCCTCCTGTTTATAACTCTGTTCTCCTCCTCCTCCTTCGTCCCCGTCCTCCTCTCCATCTCTCTCGTGCGCTCCAGCCTCACCAAGGACATCCCCATCTTCGTGTGCACGGTGGCCTACCCCGGCGTGCGCTGCCCGCTGCACATCTTCGAGCCGCGCTACCGGCTGATGATGCGCCGCTGCATGGAGACGGGCACCAAGAAGTTTGGCATGTGCAGCTATGACCACAGCAAGGGGTAACTCACACTCTTGTCTGTCTGTGTGTCTGTCTGTCTGTCTGTCTGTCTGTACAAACTTTTTATAATGCCTAAATTAATAGATCGATTATGTAGATAGCAGATAACAATCTTCACAAATATACAGCCGTCAAGGATATTATCCTTTAGTTATCAGTTTGGAGATAGATTATAGATTCCATTATAGATATTGGTGGATTATATTATAGTTGTTTTTCGCATTGGTTTGTTCGGATTGGCAGGTCACATTTGTCTGTTACATGTAAAGGAGGGGAGTGTTGACGCGTAATGAACACAGTGAAATGTGTGTGTGGATGTAAAACATTTTCAGCCTCATTGACTGACCGCCAACAGGTTGTTACGCTAGTGCAAACCGACAGGGGGAGGACATGCGCTGTGTTTTTGAGGTACAAATACCTGCTGTGTCGGCTGCAGGTTCGCGGACTACGGCTGCATCCTGGAGATCCACGCCCTGAAGCTGCTCCCTGATGGTCGCTCCTTCGTGGACGCGCTGGGCATGAGCCGCTTCAGGGTGCTGAAGAGGGGGCAGAGAGATGGCTACCAGACGGCCGACATAGAGTACCTGGAGGACATCAAGGTCAGAAATGCACTCATACTCCATCTAGCTCTCACAAGCCCCACACACACACACACACACACACACACACACACACACACACACACACACACACACACACACACACACACACACACACACACACACACACACTCTAACTTCTTCATTTGGTGGCACCCTAACAAATTGGTCACACTCCTTTTTTCGCTGCCTTTGATCTGTGTATCTTAATTTGAAAAGAGGAGCTGACTTGAGATAAATTATAAAACCAAATTTTTACTGCCAGTGCCTTGACATCTCTTTGCACTCCCCCCCTCCTATATCAAAAATCTCTACGCACTTAATAATAACCGGCTGGTAATTAGGTAACACGTGAAGGAAGCATGCTCAACGACTGCCCTTTTAAGGACGCTACGTCATAGAACGCCGACAAGCACTGTTCCAATGTTGAGAACACTTGGAAGGAGATTTTTCCAGAATGCATAGATGGATCCTCAACGAGCCAAAATACCCACAATCCTTTGCGTTCACACGCTGCGCGGGATACTTAAAAATTGCGTATAGAAAGCAATACACATTGCTTTACACAAGTCTTCAGAAATATTTTGTGCCGTATTGCTTTTTATAGATTAATCATGTAAATTCAAAAAATGAACCTGCGATTCCTTCCAAACGTTTTTGTAACGTAATGATAGGCTATATTTTGCATTGTTTTAATATGTAAGTAGGTGGTGTTAAAACAAACTACTGTCGCCAATAACAATTTCTACAATTAAAATATTTAACACTGGAGCAATATTAAGAAGCGGAAGCGCTTCCACACTAGCAAGTCGTTCCAAACTCTGACCGCTACAAACACTAGGCAGCACTCTAGCCTCATCTCAATAGGACGCGCTAGCAAGTGTTCTAGCAAGGCTGCAGCCATCACTTTGGCACACACACACACACACACACACACACACACACACACACACACACACACACACACACACACACACACACACACACACACACACACAGTGTCGCTCGCAGATTTCTTGTTGAAGAGAGCATTGAGTCATGCAAGACACTGTTCGCTGGCTATCCCTTTTGTGTGTGCAAACCCAAAGGATTTTTGAATTCACAAGCTGGTCATTTATCAGATGCTTTAATTCAAAGAACTTAAAGGCGAGACTGAGAACAATCGAAGCATACAATCCCTAATCAGGCAACAAATGTTATGTAAGATCGTTGCATAACCAAGCACACTCTTCAGACTTTTTTTGATCTATATCCATAACCCCCTCTTTCCGTTTGGTGCCGGCTGCATGTCTGCATCACAATGCCACACAATGGCGGTACTAGAATTGTGACAAGGATAACCCGCACCGTCGTACTAACCTTCTCCTCCTTTTTGCCCCTGACCTCCAGGTGGAAGGGCCCGAGCTGGATCTGCTGCAGGGTCTCCATGACGACGTGTACCAGGAGTCCCTGAAGTGGTACCAGGGCATTGGCGAACACATCCGGGAGCGCATCAACGCGCAGTACGGAGCCATGCCCGAGAAGGAGGACAACATCCAGGTGAGGGAGACGGTGTAGCCTTATTCTTTTTACTAACCTGTCAGGACCTCACAGCGATCTCTAGGGACGGTCATACAGACGATACGTGTTTAGAATTCACTATTTCCAGTATCGGTACATTACAAGTACCATAAGGCGTCAGTGAGTGCTTCCATCGGAAGGAATAAGAGCTTAGTAAAGGCTTTTATAGTGGGGTTATGCGGTGTTGTAAACCTAGTCAAAATGTGGCACTTTTGAGAATGTTTTTCATGACATCAAAAGTGTAAACTTCTCAGAACCCTAAAAGTCTTGGACATACTAAAACTCTCTGGATAACAAACAAACAAATTATCGTTGTACAGTTGCAATCGTGACTCGGATGCTGTTCAAAGGTCCTGTGATTTATAAGAAAAGACAAGGTAATATATACTTGAGTAGTATATGCTACACGTGAACCTCGTGAATAAGATGGCGCAATTTGATTGGTTCGCTATCTCGGGATAATTGGCAATATCCCATGATTGAGATCTCAAACTCGGGATATTCTTTTCACCGATTTTAAATGTCCCGCTTTGTGCTAATAAAAAAAATAAATCTAGGAAAATAGTGTTATCTTGTTTATTTTTGGAATGTATACTAAAACAATTATTCACCTAAGTCTCCGTGAATGGTGGGGAATAGCCTCCTTGACCTTCGGTCTCGGGGGCTATTCCCCACTATTCACTTCGCCTTTGGCAAATAACGCCTCGTATCCACATACGTACGTTCTCGTATGCGATCCAACCGTCTCCGACCGAAAGTCCATTCATTCCTATGTGATTCTCCGTAATGTCCGTTTTTCCTCCGAGACTCCTCCCCTCCGTAAAATTTCTGTCCGGTATGTCCGTAATATACGTTCAAAAAATTTAACTTTCGCCGTCGTTTTACGGAGATACCGTATGATTTTTTTTTTAATGTTTTTCACAAAACATGTAAGGACCTGGCAGGCCACACTCCTCGCCGATCTCTTTCCAAGCCTGGTTGGTTTTGTTTTTACCTCTGTATATGTCGATCCTCATGTTCCAAAGTACCGGTCTCCTAAAAACGGCCATTATCATACGCTCCCCCATCTTTTGTCCGTAAATAAATTCATGTCCGTACGTAAAACACTAGCGACTCCTTACGTAAATTTACTGAAGCACGGATACGAAAAACATACGTATGTGGAAACGAGGCGTAATTGTTAATTATCCAAGGCGGGAAGGGGGTAACAGACTCACAGCAGAAAGTACAGGATCACAAAATAAATGAGAACGACGAAAAAATGTAAAGGTCTCCTGTTCCTCTCCTTCCACCCAGACGTCTTCAGACGGGCCGGCCTGGTGCTGGTGGGTTCTGTCGGTGCTCCAGCTTGACTCTGCCTACCAGACCACCATCCTGTCCCTTCCCGCCCTCAAAGACCGTCTTGGACACCTGCGCCGCGCACTCGAGTACTTCTCCCAGAGCTAGCTCGGCCCGCCGCCGCATGGTCGGAGAGCTATACGATGCCAGGTTAAATATGCTAATTTCCTTCTTTTTTTTTAAGCATTACTCTTTTGGACATGCTCACACCGATACATTTCGCTACCTAGAGGCACCACAGTTGCAATGCTGGGCTATTTGTGGACTTTCACATGCAAAATAACATGGATATAGGGACTTGTTTGTTTACGTGGTGAGTTGAGGTTTAAGATTAGCTTGATCATTTTGTTTAGATGAGATATTATTATTATTATATATACAAAACGCTGCTCTACATATATTTTAATGTTTGATTTATAATTTTGGCACAAGACACACTACTTATTGTTTTTTTCTAATGGAGCAGCCCATTTTAGTTTCCCTGAACAATTAGATATTGATAAATAGGCCAAAGACATGTTTGTTTCATCTGGCATTCATGGTGAAAAAGTGGATGTTGATGGATACCAGCTCCATTTAATCGATAGTTTGGGAATGCCACTAGGGGGCGTTGTTCTATAAAGCCATAATATGATGGCAAATAGACTACGCCCTATTACACAGTTCTTATGCAGACCAATTGCAGAGCAGTATGAGGGACCCTGCCCTTATTACCCACCTTCTTTTTCTTTTAACAGTTTGTCATCAAATAAAAAACTTTCACATCCCCTAATGACAACCTGATGAATAAGATGATCTAATGTGCCTGTTGCGAACATTAAGTGTTTATATTGTGTTTATATTTCATTATGATTCACGCTCAGGGCTGGACTGGCCAATGGGCACACCGGGCACTTAAACGTATCATTTTGTAAATGTATTTCGCTGTCCACACGGCCCCTTAACACCATTACAGGCCGAACCAGCCGAGGTCACATCATGGCCGTACGCAGACGGTCGCGGCCTCACCGTCGCAGCGCAGCCATGCCGTAGCCTTCCTAGTTCTCCCATCGGCCCACAGTCGTTTTGGATGCTGTCTAAATAAGGCGGACCAGATCCGTTGCATTTCGTCCTTATCATAACACATGGAAGGTTGACAGTGGTGTAAGTAGGTCATTAAACATATAAGAAATAAATATTGGTCAAATTCTACTTTTATCACATTTATGATTCCATCACCAGAACATTTCTAAAATTTTGTTTTATTTCGATCAACATGAATCTCCCGAGTCCGAGAGCACATGCAGTGATTCAAATCTTAGTGGCCCAAGGGTCGCCAACTGCAAAGCCAACACTGTTCTGTGGGACCGTGGCCGGTTCAGGTTCAGGTCCAGTCTGGCTCCAAATGTCCCAGGGCTAGTGGTGAGTGCTGATCATCCACCAGGTCGCTCATCCTTCTGTTTGGCAAAAAACTGCTTAATTTCTATGTTCATTTTGTTATGGTCGGGGTGAGGATTAGTGGTTATGAATATTAGGAACGGCTGTAAATAATTATGTTTTACTTCAAGTACAGAAATTAAAACATAAATGCCTTCAGCTTGCTGTTGCGACCCCAACAGTAGCCCCCAAAAAACCTGCCGTAACTAAAGCTCTCTCCAAGGTTTCCTGGCAGTCCTGGATATAAGATCATACGTGAGAGGGGTGTGGGTAATTGCTGGCCAAAAAAAGACATGCCCTTCAGACAGATGCTGCCAAATTTGCCAAACTGTGTGATATGTTTTTTGCAAACTTTAGCAAAGTGGGACACGAGTGCTGAAGAACTTAATCGGGGCAGGTTCCTCCAGGCACATCAAAAAACATGTGCAGAGGAAGAAAAAAACAGGCCTGGCATTTGGCCTGGACTTGTCCACCTTGGGCTGGGCCGGTCTAGGCCAGATGCCAGGGCTGTTTTTTTTTTTTTCCTAGTTCAGCCCTTTTCATGCTATCCCATATAAATGCCTGATCCTGAACTGGGTGAAATGACTCTTTAAAGACAACCATATATCAGCCTATCCGAGGTGAATCGTGTAAAGCCACTGCATGTGCTGCAACAGGTTGAAGACAAGACTAAATTATTATTATTATATGTTCTGAATTGTAAGGCACTGAATGCTGTACATACACCCAATGTGTACGCATACGCTTAGTATGGTTGATATTTTATGGCTACCAAATCGAATCTAATGACGGCTGAAAGACATGGATGGGAGCTTCTTTAGATTGACATGCTACTTATTTGATTATTTTCATTATTTATCTTGTATACGGCTACTTAAAGCAGTGTGTTAGACAAGCTTTTGGCTAGGTTATATTATGGAGTGGTGAACCAACACTGTCTGAAGAAAAACAGTGGGGACTGGCTACCAACTCGTGTTTGATAACCCATTTTTCTTTTCTTTTTTTTACAATATATGTGCCATATATTCCTTATATTCACCTAACTATTTATATTATATTGTTTATGAGCATTATCATGTAACAGTGTTCGGTTCAAAGTGTGTGTGTGTGCGTGCGTGTGTGTGTACATCATGCTCCAATTCAAAACAGTAGTCGGAGCTGCATGGTAAATACTCAACATTGGCAAACCTCACTATTGTCTTAGTTCAAAGCCAACATCAGAGTTGGCCGATGGACATCGTATTGCTTTTATTCATTGATCAATGGAGAAGCCATGGAACGCATCTTTTATTTTAAACAATTACAGCCGAAGCCCTCTTCTATCAACCGTATATAACCACTTGAATTACTTGTCACGTAACCATTGGCTGCCATTGCAAGGGTATAACCCAAGTCGTAAAAGGGATTGACGCTCTTACATAGTCAACACAGGTTCACTTGGGGTCTCCCTTCAAGAGGGGGAACAGGCCTTTGGAGGGTTCATCTTTGGGTCCATAAAACGCACATATTCTCATGGCACTGGTGACTTCAATCCTCCTCCAGAATAACTCTATTTTTGCACAGTGAAAAGCAATTTTCACGTTACTTTCTTTTTGTACTTGTTCTGTGCTTTGCAATGGACTTGTCCATCTGTCACTCACTTAGTTAAACCCTTTTAAATAATGCAAAAATCTTTTTGTAAAAAGTAATTGTAGTCCAGTCCGGTGAAGCAGAGTAAGAGTTTCTTCCACTGAAGTGTCTAGTTTAATCAAAGATTAATTAAAAGTAGAAACATTTATGTCCATTATTTAAATTTCAACTTTTTAATACCTTTCCAAATACTTACTTTAAATAATTTTCCCTAGTGTTCCCAACGTGTAATGTGAGCCAAGCGAACCCCTATCGACTTGTGTTACTAATTTCGAGCTTTCAAACGTCTATATAATAACATCAAATTGGTGTGGTGTCAGGTATGTGAGACTAATCAAAGGTGCTAAGCAAAAACATCAATGTATTTGGAATAAAGGCGCATAAAGTGAAGAATAGATTGAGTCCAGCTTGGGAACACATGTTGGATTTCTTGTGTAAGTGCTGGCGGTCTGTTGGTTAAGTCAGTTGGACTCCCAACACATGTCAATGAACAGGGAGTCAAAGGCATTCAGACACAACAGGGGGAACCCTTGCATTTACTAGTCTGTGTGACTGAGCCATTCTGAGCCACTGAGCTATGTTCGTCATATTTAGCCTTCTTAAGATGACAATGATTAATAAGGTGGATATTTGTGATTGTTGTTTATTTGTCAATTTTGTTGATGCTTTTTCTTGTATCTGTTATCCCTGCACAATGTCAAAAATTTGAATGTAATAAAGAAAAATAATAATAATTGAGAATCTATTTTTTTACGAATCTTTTAGAATTAATTGAGAACTGCTCAACTATTCTTAAGTTGTATTATTTTTTTCTTCTTTATTATTCTCGACAGATTTGGGACCTATAACCTTCAAAAATGTCTTCGCTCTGCGTGTAGGGCCCAGGGTGTGGAGTTTATTGACAATTTTAACCTTTTCTGGGAGCGTCCGTCTTTTTTCCAGGCTGACGGAATTCACCCAAGCAGGTTAGGCACCTTCCATCTTGCCAAAAATATAAAAACTGCTGTACAAAGTACGGGCCTGGGTAGCTCACAGCCCCGCCCCCCTCGACTGACTGATCGACCTGGGCTGTCCTACGCAGCCCTCGTCTTCACTTCCGGTGCCCCCTGACCCCGCATATTACGAGAGCTCCACTCACTGTCAAACAATAACAACAAACCTCACTAACCGTGTGATCCCTGTTCTGTCTAGCACTAGAACGCGGTCGGCATACATGAAACGGCAGTCGATTAATAAAGCCAACCTCATATACGTGAGACGGGAACCCAAAGCTCCCGCCACTCCCCCAACTTTCTCTGTAGGCTTATGGAACTGTCAGTCTGCAGTAAACAAATCGAACTTCATCCCTGCACTCGCCTCACACCTATCCCTCAGTTTACTAGCCCTGACCGAAACCTGGATTAGACCTGAGGATACAACCACGCCCTCAGCTCTAGCGATAAACCATGGTTTTACGCACACCAGCCGTCCATCTGGCAGAGGAGGCGGGACAGGCTGCTTGGTAGCGAATGACTGGAGCTTCATTCAACTTGCACCAGAAAAATCGTTTGCCTCCTTTGAATTTCATGCCATCTTGTTACTGAAACCTTTCAATGTATGTCCTCGTGTTATACCGCCCGCCTGGTCACTGTGGCCAATTTCCAGACGAATTAGACATTCTTCTATCCTCCCTTGGACAACTCCGCCTTCTTAATTTTAGGTGATTTTAATGTTCACATGAGGAATTCTCTCAGCCCATACAATATCATTACTCACCTCTTTTAATCTAACCCGCATTCAGAGCCGTGCCACTCATATAGCTGGTGAGGAGCTGGATCTCATCTCTAGGCGCAACTGCGTAATCAACAACAGTACTGTAACTCCACTCCACCTGTCTGACCACTTTTTCATCAACCTCACTGTGCGGCTCCTGGACTGTCCCGATGACCCACCCACCCCCCGCAGTCTCCTCCTACCGTAATCTGAAAAACCTCACCAGAGAACAGTTTTCAAATATGGTATCATCCTCCCTACCTTCCACTGTCCCATTCTCCTCACTTCACCCCTGCACGGCTACCGACACCCTATACTCCACCCTGTCGGTCTGCCTAAACAGTGCCTGCCCACTAACAAGTAGACCCAGCTCTAAACCCTGCTATCCCTGGCTCACAAACACCATCCGTAATTTCACATCTTCCATTTCTTTCCAAAGTCCTTGAGAGAATTGTGCAAACCCAACTGAACACCTTCCTAACCAATAACCTCCTAGATCCCCTGCAATCCGGTTTCAAACATGGTTACTCCACAGAAACTGCAGTCCTATCCGTGTCAGTCACTCAAACTAGCCAAAGCTAGTTGGTGCTGTTGCTGCTTTAGGTTCTACCAAAATATAAAACAATATGTTCGAAGGTTTTTAATATTTTTTCATTTTTACTGTAAAAGGTAGGGAGGGCTTAGCCCTGTTAGCCCATTTATACCAGCCGTACCTGGATATACGTATACATCTATAAACCAACACAAGATGACGAAGATTTCAGACCATGTCATTTCATTGTGATACTCTATATGTTTGGTTATCTGTTGTAGGACAGGGAAACAAATCCCTGGAAGTGCGCGTTGTTAGAGTTCTCTATTCTTTTTGCATCAGTGTTAGCATCAAATAACTCAAATCTAAATATATATTTATTTTTTTTGTTGGTTGTTAGACTTTCTTTTTATGCCTTTTTTAGTTTTTCTCATGGCTGAATATGACATAAGCACCAGAACTGAATAAAACATTTTGTTATTTATGCAAAGAAAATATTTGCCATAATATTATTAGAAAACTGTTCCAACATAATACATATTTAATATTTCTTTTAAAACAATAGTTGCATTACCAATAGTCCTTTGTTGCTAGTGTCTGGTAAAACAAATTAATGCAATTTACAAATGATAGGCAATACAATTCACCATACATAGGCTATTGATAGAGTAGTTAATCTTTGATTTGAAATGTAACCAGATGGGAATATGAATAAATGTTAATGGTTCATGGTTACAGATAAAGTTTGAAAGTGTTTATATTAATGCATACTGGTTAAAGATAAAAATGTTACTGTTACATCCAGTCACAACTTGGTTAACTTTGTATTGAAAACGTTTAGCTTTCTCTGAGTAATACTTATGTTTTATTTAAGTGTGTGTGAATCGAGAATAATTGCCAACAACATGTTGCATTCAAGTACAGTGGATTAATGCTGTTTATTGCACTATATTATTATTAATGCTTTAACTCACTTAAACAGGTGAATGTAAATGAGTACGTTGCTCAAGTAGAGTCAAGTGGACTAATGGAGAATATTGAATGTGCACGAGCTATAACATGAATGTGAATTAGAATAGGATGTACGATGTAGTGAATATTTGATGTACAGTTGAAGACTGAACAAGAGACACTCAGAGAAATGTTTGTATTTTATTTGTGAATTTGAATAGAGACGCAACTTGGATGACGAACTGAGCAGTCGTGTCCTCATTGTTTCTCACCATTTTCTGTACATTACAGATTTCTTTATTGTTGCCGTGGCACCCAATCCTGGGACCCTTAAAGTAAATAAAAACAAACTTGCATGATTACCAGGAATACTGGTGACAGAAATAAAATAAACAAATGTTTTGTGAAATAATAACTGATATATGTTGCCTACTCTTTTTAGAAAAATCTGTTGGTTTGCGCCTGTTGCCGTGTGTTTCTTAAAAGAAATCTTAACATACATATCCTGATAATTTGACGCAAGTAGAACAGTCCCAATCATTTCATCAATGTATTCCAACAATTCCTGGTTTCCCCCTTGGCCAACCAGCCAGTTCCCCTTTCCCCATCGTGTTTATCAGACAAACGTAGGTATCAAAGTTCAAAAGGTATCAAAGTTCTAACTCACAACTTCTATATAAAGATTAAACAGTGCCAATCTTTAGTTTGTCCTCAGCACTGCACACAGAACAGGTAATTACATTCCTCCAATGAATACAACTAAATAAATGTGTTTTATGTAAACCAAATGTTTCTATCTTACTTTCATTTTCAGCACTGGGTTTCTCAAAAACCAGCAAGAGGATTATTTAGCATAACAAAAAGGTATTTATCCAGTCCCCCCCCATCCCTTTTTTTTTTTTGGCTGTTTATATGTCTGCATTGTAAAAGTGCATGCATTTGACAGAGATGCTGTATAACCACTGATATCAGATAACAGCAACTGAATATTATTTAAACCACAATTTATTAATCTGTTAACACTATTTTTATTTTTTAATTCTGGAAACGATTGTCTGTTTTAAAAATGTGATCACAAATTTGTTCTTAAGCTTCAACAACCAAAGAATGATGAAGAGCCTTCATGTGGGTATTCTCCTGCTGATAGTCTACTCGACCGCAGCGCTCAATGATTACCAATCGAAGAGGTACAACAAGTTCAAAAACCAACATCACAACCCGGGGATGAGAGCTACTGACTGTGATTCTGTCATAAATGACAGAAATATCTCAGAGACGAATACCGGTCTCTGTAAATGGACCAACACCTTCATCACTACTACTCTCGGCCAAATCAATGCAGTCTGTCCGAGGAATGGGGGAGGTTTAATCACTAGTAACAACCCATTCACTTTTGTCGAGTGTAAACTCAACAGTGGTAACAACCGACCCAAACCGCCAAATTGCATGTACAAGGTTTTGCAACCCCCCCGTTTTGCCAAAAGGATTGTCATTGGGTGTGAGGCTGGATTTCCAATGCATTTCGAGAGATGCGAATAAAGACATTGCATACTTGAAAAATTCATTTTACGAGTGAGTTGTAATGCACTTGATCATCAAATAAAACAAAGGCTGATTACTCGAAATGCTTTCATTCTTTTATTTCCAGGGACACCAGCTTCTGATGGGTGTAGACAGAGTATTTGGCTTTAAAGGGGACATATTAGGAAAACAGCACTTTTCCTGGGATTTGGGGTGTTGTTGTGGGTAGATGGTGGCAGGAGACAAAAGCGCCATGGGCGTCAGTTTGGTTTGAAATGTGCTGGGGACAGAGACGCATTCGGAAGTCCATTTTCAGAAGTGCTGGGTACAATGAGGATGCACTCTTTTTTCTCTCTTTGGTGCCGGTTTTACACCGTATTCGGCGAGCCACCGAAAAGTGTGACCCCAGGGGGCGCTGTTGCATATTTTTTACAATATGCACGAGTTTGAAGCGTAGTCAGGCATGACAAAAACATAAATAAAACATATGATCCCCCCCCCCAACCAATTACCTTTTTATTAAAGCTGTTTAATAATTACATTTGTTTTGATTTGATTAGCATTTTACAGACCCATACAATGATAGGGCGTTTAGTACGGTCCTTCACCGTTGCTTCTTTACCCATAAAAAGCAGATTTACCTTTGAGCATTTCCCATTATAGGCTACTGTGTAAGACGCTGTTTAGAATTAATGATAGTATCAAGAAAAGAAAGACCCACCGGTGGGGGGAAATCTTATGTTTTATTTATGTTTTTGTTATAATGCAGAAAATGTGCAACAGCGCCCCCTGGGGTCACACTTTTTGGTGGGTCGCAGAATTCAGTGTAACATCGGTAATGAAAGGTTCTAAAAGACGGCATACCCATGTAGTTAATTACTAAGGAATAAAATGTATACAAAATCTGTCTGGCACGTTTTATGAAGAAAACGTTTCCAAAGAGCATCGGACATATATGACTCACTATAGGTGCGTTTCCATCCCCCTGATTTTATGCCAACTTTGAAGAATCAAATCAGTAAACGGTGATGGAAACACCAACATTTGCATAAGAATCCTCCTATTCGGAAAAAAGTTTATCCGCTCGCTTGAGGTGGTTTTTGAGAAATGCGAAAGAGAGAAAATTCGCAAAATGGGAGATGGAAATACACTTTTCGAAACAGCTGTGACGTAGCGAACTTTAAACACACAGGACTGACAGTCTTTCCGATTTCCGCATAACGACCGGCCATAGCGACCATGCCGACATCAACGTGTAACGTCATCATCCCATTGTGCTCTCCCATACGTAAGGCACTCGACATCGTCCTCGTATTTCCCTTGCTACCGTTGTGTATAGGGCTGTTACTTTTGCCAAAAATGAAATTCGAACGAATTTCGAATGTCCACAATTAATTCGAATACATACCCCCCCCCCCCCCCCCCCCCCCCATAGAACACGAAAACAGTCTTGATTTTTATTTCTTGTGGAAATCAAGTATACCTACTGAATTCATAACAGCAATGGGGCGCATATCCTTACATATAAACCGTGTGAATTTACCGGTTATGGCCTTGTTACGGGCGTCAGGTAAGGGGCCTGCTGAGTGAGCCGAATAGAATGCTGTCACGCGCGGCTGTACACTCTGTGCAGCTCCGCTCGGCAGTTGTTCCTCTGCTGCTACATTTCGGTGGTAAGCTAGCAGATGAGTGCGCAAATTTGATGTTGTCGATAAGTACGTCAGCTCTCTTTTACAAAGACGACAAACGGCCTTGTCTTTGTTTGTGACTTTTCCACCCACGGTGTAAAAGCCAAAATGCTTCCATACGCTGCTTTTTAAATGTGATGGTGTCGTTATGGTCCGCTCAGCATTGTACTCCTCGCAATTCTCCATTTTTAATAGCAGTTTTTTAATAGCCGTATCTCGGTTCGCGTTCTCTTCAGTTACGTTATGTTTCAAAGCCCTCTTGGCCTATCTGTATCGAATGTTGATTCAACATTCGATACAGATAGCCAGGCCAAGAGGGTCGGCAACAGGTCAGACTGATATAAAATGTTAGCGCGCCCTCTGCTGGATCGAAAGCAGACTACTTAAAATGGTCTGAAGTTCTTATGAGACGGCAGCACACACAGTTCAAATGGAGAATTACACTTCAAATTCGAACTTTTCACCCCACCTTCGAACGAATATTTGAACTTAGAATAAAAAGTGACAGCCCTAGTTGTGTACATTGTAATTTCTCTATTTCTTCGTCTACGGATGGAAGTTAAGATAGCCAATGATAACTTCACTGAAAGAACAGTTATGACTTGCCCAAGGGAAACCAATTGCTGCTGAATTCCTCTCCATGTTTGTTGTTACTCTTCTCTATTGGTGGACTGACCGCTTTTTGTTACATTTGTTGCAGCTTTTCTACTTCTACCATTTATTACAGCCATGTATCGGCATACATTTTTTGCCTACAGCGCCACCTCCAGGCAGAACTAGTGTAGTTAACGGCTCCAACCACTTGATGGAAACGTACCTAAATCGAATTACTTTTAAAGATTTGCATCACCTTTTAGATGGAAACGCAGCTATTGTTCTGCTCCATGTATCCAATGTTGACAACGTGACATGACATGGCTAAGCTAAAAACACAAACAAGAGGAGCTAGGAAAGGAAATTAACTGTGTGTTTAAGTTCAGAAGGGCCAAACGTGTGGCTACACACAGCACTCAAAAGTCGTCTAGATTGAAAAAGAAAAAAATATTTGTTGCACGGCAGAACGCTGTATCACATCATGAGCTGGCTGTTCTCAATTCACAACACGTATTCCATCAAATCTAGCCTACATCAGGCATTCTGACCAAAACTCATGCACTCCCCCCCACAATTATTCCAGAATTCAAGCAAAGCAAGAATGACCAAAAGTCACTTTGTGTCAACAAGAGACTGACTCCACTGACTATCAATTGCAAGTTAAAACAGCCGACCACTTGAGTGCAAAAAGACACAAAAGACCTCGCCACTGCACCAGCAAACCTTAAGCAATAGATATTGCGTCTTACCTTTATTAATGTGGCAGTGGTCTGCAGATGCATCCCGTGGTGTAGCCTACCACATCCATTTAGTTCAACAGGTTATCGTTCTGATTGTGTCTATGGTACTAGCAACCTGCTCTGGTGCTTTTTACCTATGTATTCAGGCTAAAATGACTTGACTGTCTGATGCCTCATCATCCCAGCCAAAGAGTATTGGTTTTATTAGCAGTGTTGGTCAAGTTACTTGGAAAAAGTAATTAGTTACTGATTACTTATCCAAGAAAGTAATCCAGTTACTTTACTGATTTTTCAAAAGTAATTAGTTACTTTACTTAGTTACTTTTCAAAAACACACTAGCTATACACAACCTGAATACGCTTTTTTAAAACTTGTTTTTATTAGTCTCAATCTTTTTAACTATGTACATTGCAAACATAAAAATAAATTCAATGCAACAGACTCATTTAAAGAAAATCGTTTAGATGTAAATAAAATACAGCCATAAGATAATTAAAACCAAAGTCTCTATTAACATTTAAATCTTTTAACAGTTGCAGTGCAGAGAGGAATAATGCGTTTACCAAAACAGAAAATGCTGTTGCATGCCACATTTAGGCTGTTCTCATGTCAAATAAGAGTATGTGTTTGAACTGTGTGTGTGTGTGTGGAAGGATGTGTTTCATAGATAGATACATAGAGATTATATATAGGCTAGTTATATGCTACACGTGAACCTCCTAAAATGGCGCAATTTGATTGGTTCGCTATCTCGAGATATTGGGCAATATCCCATGATTGACATGTCAAACTCTATATTGTTTTCATCGCAAAATGTCAGCTGATAACAAATAAACCTTCGGTCTCGTCGGCTATTCCCCACTATTCACTTCACCTTTGGCGAATAAATGTTGACTAATAGCCTAGATAGATAAATAGCCTAGTCAAGTCTTTATTAGTACCAAACTACCCGTCGTGAATTCATTTAGGACGGTGATTCGGCTCACACAGTATAGCCTACAGGACCACACAGAACAAGGGATGCAACAAGTCTGACTGGACATACACAAAATGCATCACATTAAAACTAGACCCATGCGTTGATAGATAGACGGATAGAGAGCATTAAATATGTTTTATTATTTGTCTTGCGGAGCCAGCAAATCCTGTGCACGTATGCAAATTAGCCATGTGCGCCTAACACAAGAAAAAGTCTTACACGTGTCTGTTTACTTCTAGACGTCGCGCCGCTATTAGGCCACGTCATTGTCACAGACAGTCTCACAAAGCAAATACGGCAAAATCCCAAATTATTTTACTGTCTATGGCAAAAATAAATCACGGTTTAGTAACGCAGGCTGCTTGCAGGAAAGTAAAAGTATTACTATTTTTGCAATTGTAATCCCTTACTTTACTCTTTATTTGAATAAAGTAATTGGATTACAGTAACGCCTTACTTACAGTGGCGATTCTAGGGGGTGGCCTGGGGCGGCCAGGGCCACCCCTGAAAGCTCATCGGCCACCCCTGTGGCCACCCCAGATGTGATAGGTAGTTGGTGAAGTTCGTCAACACAAGAAATACTGTCAATCAATGCGCTGCGTAGCGGTTATCAATGAAGTACGACATAACATTGTGTGGGGAATAGGTATTTTGGCGCCCCCTCTGGCTGCAGGCGCACACCTGGTCGTATCGACGGAATGAAACCGTCACTGAAATCCGTAGGTCTACGATACAAAAAGGTTATGTTTTTAAACTGTTTTATTCTCTTGCCAGATGGACTATCTAGAATATAGTCTTATAAATAATTATAAATATTTTTACTTTTATTTATTTTTAACCCAAAAATTATATTCGGGGCTAATTTAACACAGGGTCTGTGATTAGGATGTCTGGGTTCAGGGTCTGCGTTCAGAGCTCCGGGAAACGCACCAAGTTCCAGGTGGTTAGCTCATGACCGCAGCTGACCTCAGATCTGGTGAACTGGGCTTTTATGGCTTTCACTTCATATGTTTCGACCAATCCTGTGACTGGAGGAAGAGTTATTTGCTGACACACCAGGCCAGCCCATTAACATTTTAAAATGTAAATACACAGACATTCATGTATAATGAATGTGTATGACAGCTCCCTCTGCTGGACAGCAGTCTCACACCAAACTACATTTTCCGTTTGAACCAACGTAGCTATAGTATATGTGAGACGGGTTGGTGGATTGAACGTGTTGTGGTAGCAGAGAATGGCCTGCGGGGCAGTATGTACATTGTTAAATACATGAATAGGCTTGAATTTAGTAGTAATATGGAGGTTTCATATTTTTACAAAATGGATTATGTGAACATTGCTGAATAACAATCATATATCAAATGTATGCAGGAGTTTAGCTTGACATTAACCAAGTTAAAGGACAATTAAATGAACAGCACCAAACATGTAGAATTCAATGTAGGATTTTAATATATAAACAAAAACACTTGACAGAAGTTTGATACAATTTTGAAAAGGAAAGCAGAGGAAAACATTTTCCCAAATGAATCTTTTCAAAATGACACCACCATTCCGAAAGCAAGTGAAGAGGTTTGTGTAAAAGCAGTCCTCCCTGACCAGCTCTGTCCCTGACTCTAAACCCTGACTCTCAACCCTAACGCTGAACCCTCTGAGGGCAGGAAGACGCGCCTTCCGTGTAAAGGTTCGAACCACAGAGAAGGAAGAAAAGAGGAAGCAGTAGTGAAGTTAGTGACAGACGTGAGGGAAAAGGCTTGTGGAAGCACACGGTTACATGTGGGGTCAAGAAGTTCACTCCCACTGGAGGTCATTGAACCATCAGCCTCAGACTGCTGAGCTCAGCAGGTCTTCTGGAGGACGAGGCTCAGGTGAACTGAGGAGACGGGACCAGCAGGATGTCAGGATCAGGGCGGGTTCAGCTCAGGTGCGTCTGCCCGGACCAAACAACGACATTGATTAGGTTCAATATTCAAAAGATGCAACATTATCTGAATCAAAGATAAGTCATTAAGGAGCAGGCCGGCTTTAGGGCGCCTTGCTCAAGGACGCATCACTGTATTCAGAGGACTTGAAGCCGGCACCATTGGTTTGAGAGTTGAACCCCCAACCCCCTACCTAGTCCACTATGTCCAGATAATGCAAACTTATGAGGAATCCTTGATGGTAGAGTCGTGGTTGTCCTCAGGATTTGCCTTCCAGATGTACGTCTTCTCCATCAGTCCTCCAGATTCCTGGTCTGGTTACAAACGTAATTTGTCTCTGATGTAAGGTAACAAACACAGTAGTAATTTGTCTCAAATGTAAGGTAACAAACACAGGAGCAGTTGGGCTCTAATGCAAGGTAAAACACAGGAGCAGTTTGACTCTAATATCATGTAACAAACACAATAGTAGTTGGGCTCTAATGTAAGGTCACAAATACAGGAGTAGTTGGGCTCTAATGGCGCGTAGCAAAGTAGCAGCTGTAGTTTGTTTGGTAAACAACCACAGTAGTATGCCGTAACTTGTACTGGACAAACTAATCCTGCATTACAACAAGTCCACTCTGTTTATTTTATGCAAACATACTAGGATCCTGGATGGTAGAGTGATGTCGTCCTCCAGAGTCTTGGCACATCCATCAGCTCTCCTCAGCCAGAGTCCTGGTCTGGAACAAGCAGCGCGAGTCTAGCCTCAAAGTCTGGTAACAAACATGTAGTTGGTCTTATTTTTAAGCCCTTTATTTCCAGTTTGGTTAATACAAACTTACAATCCTTGTTGTTAGAGTGATGGTCATCCTCCAGATTCACAGCTCCCCTGCCAACTCGCCTCCGCTCCAGAAACACGTTCTAGTAAGAAAACACAGCGGAAGTTGGTTAACACATGTCAAAGTAACAGCTGTATGTTGCCCTTTAAGTCAACCATGTTAAGTAAATGCAAACTTACGAGGAATCCATGTTGGTCGATTCCTAGTCGGCCTCCAGCGTCTCAGCAGCTCTCAGACAGAGTCCTGGTCTGGAACAAACAGCGGAAGTCTTGCTTCAAGATGTGGTAAAACAGATGTAGTCGTCTGGTATATATGGTACAAACACCGGTAGTTTGTGGTAGCAGTATTCTACGAGAAGTGGCAGTGAGTGTGATGATCACTTCAGATTCAGGCTCCATCTACCCCAAGTCAGGCGTCCTTCACCAGGCAGGGCCTTCAGCACGACTGCTCCATCAGCTCCTTCAGCAGCACGGCAGCTCCTTCAGCAGCACGGCTCCTCCATCAGCAGCACGGCTCCTCCATCTGCACGGCTCCTCCATCAGCAGCACGGCTCCTCCATCAGCTCCTTCAGCACGGCATCTCCATCAGCTCAGCTCCTCCAGACATGGAAACCTGCTCTGGTTACAAACAGTTGGTCTCAGCAGTAAATCTACTTGGGACTTAACACATCCCGCCTCCTGCATCTGAGGTTCACTTGTAAAATGGAAGACAAATTTAAACACTTAAATTAGACAACGTCTGCAGATTGTCGCATTCAGCAATTCATCCACTAAGGTCGTAGCAGTACTAGTAACATTAATGGCTCATGTGACTCTTAGATAACCCCGTATGATTTAACTCAAATCACAGCTTGGCAAAGATTTAAAGTCATAAGATGATCAAAACCAGACCTAAACTACCGTGGATTTTAGAGCTTCAGATGAGCTTGGTGATGGTTGCCCTCTGGTCCGGTGCTGCAGGCCCCTGGTCTCCAGCCTCAGTCTCCGGTCCACCACAAGCCTCCAGTCCCCAGCCTCGCCATTCAGCTACAGCAGCAGGTTTAAATCAGCATTTGCCCAACAATAAACTTAATTGACTCATCAGAAACCGAGTTACAATTAATTGAACTATTATTTTATAACTCAAGGCTGGAAAAGTCTTGAGACCAGACATGAGCATCCCGTTTTTAGGGAATGAAGACAGAGCAGGCGACAAGTTTGAAGAAGTGGTTCAGGCCATACATTGAAACTGACCTGAGAAGACTACTCACGCACCAGAGCACTGACCTGTTCTGGAGGACTTCTGACAGGAGGTGGAGGTCGGGCTCTGGGTGAGGAGGTGGAGGTCTTGCTCTGGTGAGGAGGCAGACACCTTGGGACAAACTACAGGTTACCTTTTTAACCTTTTACAGTTCTAGAGTATCTTCTATTCTAACATGTGGGAAGGACAGCCATTATTCTAGCTTTGATATTATCCAGTTACTAACTCTGCACCAAAGTCGTTGTTTAACGTAAGTAATGACAGCAGATATTTAGATCGTACAAAAGCTGAAGTAACAAATAACACTAAGCAGTATCGATATAAAATCAAATTTACCTAGCCATATTCAGGTGCTGGGTTCCGTTGAAGAAATGTCAAATTATCTTCCACCTTGAAATGATTTTCAGCCTTCACAGATGTCAAAAATGGGCCCGCAAGGAGAACGCCGTTTTGTACGCAGTGAGGGTCGCGTCACGTCATCGTGGTTAAAAGTACGGGGCAACCAACGTAAATTAACATATTTTACGACGTACGCGTCAGTATGTATTTAATATCAAACTTCAGTTGCTTAAGATATGGGGCAACAATTCCCAATTGAAACCGACTGAAAAATAGTTTCCGTTGGTAACGGCTCGAGGTTACGCAAATACAATCCAGAACATTCCGCCAGATTCCCTTAGGGGAAACGCGTCCAACTAACTGCCAGGTGGTTTCTAATGGTTGTCAATACTACAACGTTCTATGCTAACCATTGGGACTAAATCAAATGACCGCACTCAGAAACTTCCCGGCGGGAAGCACAAACCGTCCGACTGGAATCCGAACATTCCGGCCGGAACCAACCAAAGAAAAAACATAACCAGCGCCTCACCTTGAGCTGAACGGAGGAAGATCCTGAAGTCCAGCGATGGTCTTCATTAAAACACAGCCAACAGACTTACCTTGAGGAGATCCGTTTGTTGCTGTTGGTCAATACTATTATTCAGTGTACCTTTACATTATTAAGCACCCAGTGTGTACATGTTATATCACTCAAAACCGTACGAAGAACCAAACTACCATGTACGTCCCACAACAACTTTAAACCTCAAATCCTTGCCTAAGAACAATGGAATCAGTCAATACAAAACCTTGTCTACATTTTACAATTATCTAGATTATTCAGGGTAAAAACCATACAGAGCAAATCTAAACGTTGAGCTCACCGAGAGCCGACCATAGCCCTGCAACGTCACCTTGACCGCCTCATCACCAACAGCAAATCATGCCAGCCAGCCAACAAATATACAGGTCCAGTGAGAAGTGGGCATCTGAGCGAAACGACTGCTCACAATAAATAGAAGCCCAATTCCTGAACTATCCAACCAGCTTCATGGTTTAAGGATTTACAGACTTGACATGCCATCGTCTTCTAATCACCTTTGTCTGTTCCCTAGTTACTTATAAAACTTTACATCTCCATCACTAGAATGTTACATCCTACTCATGGGGGTGTGGTCTGAGTGAGCAGCGATGCATGCTGGGATACAGTGCTGTGTGAAGTCTTCAGTTCTATAGACACGCCCCTCAGGAGAAACCAAGTGTTTGAGAATCTGTCGTGACATCAGTTACATGAGCTGGAATATCCTCCAAGATGGCGCCAGGATTCTCAGAGGAGAAAGGCCAAGAGGAAGATGTTTGGGTTCTTCCTCTCAGCCAGTGGAACACAACAACCGTCCTCATCAGAGTACCATGGAACACTTTGAAACATTCTCCTCTTTACACCTTGAAGCCCCAGTGAAGGTTTCTTTACCTCCTCAGCTGAAGAGCACAACTTCAGCTCGAAGAGCGCACTAGTTGGAGTTCCCAGATTGGTTCCCTTAAATCAGAACCAATCGTTCAGCTAGTGCTGTCCGAAACATATACAGTTCAGCCTAGGAAGACGTGCAACTGAGAGCAAGACAAGATCCACAGGGCTCTCCATCAATCAAGCCAGGTAGGAAGAGCCGTCTCATTACCGGTCTGAAGGTCATCTTGAATATCCATTTAGGTTCCTTTCCAACATCAGACTCCTTGTGGATTTCCTTTAGGTGTCCATCCTCCATTGATCCTGATTGGTGTAGTCCTAGTTTGAAGTCACTGATGTGAACACACCGCTTGGATCCTTTTACACTTGATTTGGATACCGTCCTTCCTGCCCAGTGTGTTGGATATCGCTCGGGAGCGTCGCTCAGGGCTCTTCATGCCTACTGGAGGCCCTTAAGTAAACATGTGGCCGTCCATCAGGTATGATTTATTTGACCATTCCAATATCCCAAACCCACATCACACCGACCCCCGTATGAACATTATCACTGTCAAAGCAAGCCGGACACACGCACATAGGACACGCACGTAGAACCCCATGGCAGGTGGAACCAAACACACATAGAACCCAATGCCAGGTGGGAATGGGATACACAGTAGAACCCTAGAGATGCTCAAAAATCAGCCATCTCATGTCAAACCCAAACACACACACACACACACACCACTGAGCCATAAAAGGCCAAACAATCATACAGGGTAAAAACCTCATAGCAAATAACATTCCATCATCCCCCCCAGCGCACCCAGAACAGAGCAACCAATGTCTCCAGAGGCGTAAATTATGTTCAACATCCTTCAGTGGCGTCCCACATTGGTGATGGATTATGCTTGGCGTCTCCTAAATGTGTCCCAGGTTGATTCAACGTCCCTGAAGTCATGTCTTTGTAGTCCAGTGGTTTCCTGAATGAGGGGCCTTCAGATGCAAATGGTGCAGCTTTAGTCAAACTGAGGACAGGAAGGAGGTCATCTCTTCAGAAGACCACCCAGTGGAGGGGGGTGGCTCTTGAGGAGCAGGATCCATCTGGGGATGGCCCCATATAAGACCTTCTTGGAAAAGAAACTTCCTGAGGAGTCACGATGCCTGGAGGCGACTGTTGAATGTGTTCCATGGTCCTCTGCGTCAGACTGAAGTTCTGTTTTAGTCGTTGAGATGAGGAGCCCCTTCACCTCCCCCTAGTGTTTCTCCTTCTGAATCCCTGTCTCCATTTTTAAGAACATTCCAGTCCATGTAACTGACGTCACGACATTTTCTCAAACACTCGATTTCCCTTGAGGGGGCGTGTCTACAGACCTGTAGACTTCAGACAGCTCTGTATCCCAGTATGCACCTCCGCTCACTCAGACCACACCCTCATCAGTAAAGCAACACTCATGTGATGAAGATGCAGAGCTCAGGAGAGTAGCTGAAAAGAGGACTGATGATATCAGAACCCAACCCATTACTCCAGCTTACAACATTAACTTGGAGCCTGTAACCATTTTAACAAATCATTAATACGAACATAAACCAAACACCTAAGTAACCCATGAACCAATAAAACATCCTTACTACTCAGATCAACCTTCATGTAGCAGGTTAACTCACCAGGAAGCCAAAATACATCAATGTGCCCAAGAGTAATGAGAAACTTATGACTTACAGTTTGCAGTTCATCTTCATGGTTAAGTTGGAATACTCACAGAACTGCAGTTAAATATCCATGATAGACCTTTGAAGGAAGGAACAGTTTACTCATAGTCCAAATGAGATTTAAACCACCACAATCCCCGATTTCCTTCACACATTATCTGTGATTTATATTCAACATACAAGTCACGTCAGTTGTGATTTGCCACACAATTCAACTCACATCAGGTTCAGATGAGATGCTCCTCTGTACTTCAAAAAGTCATCAACCTTTGAAACAAGAAGATATGTTAAATAAGTCACAGACCTCAAAACAGTACACACACACGTTCTGGGAACACAACAACATACGTTTGGGAGACGCTACACTGCCAAACAGTGGAGGACACCAACATACTGTCTGGTTCTCTCTTAAGTGAAACGCACCAGATGCAACCAATTAACTAGGGATGAGTCGTCGCGACCGATTTGTTGCAACGAACGAATCCCGAACGTGAACGACAATAACTGGTTCCCCAAAACAAGGACTGGTTCTTTGATTCTTTTTTTTTTTTAAACATAAACCAAAAATATGGTCACGTAAATAAAATATACAAACGAACAGAGCTTCGTCTCCCCGCGACTTATATTGATTGAGTCTACAACGTTCTCAAAGATTCAGCCAATGAGAGGTAGCAATGGTGTTGCAATGGCACCTGGGTAAACAAATGACAAGGCGGTACCGTTGAATATGCACACTTTCTCTGTCTGACGTCTCTTGGGTCATACCATTCGACGTGGGGCCACTCATATATCCCCCTTAATTTTTTCTAAAATTGGCTTGACCTCCATCTGTTTATTGGATAAACGCATTTCTCAATCCCAGGAGTCTTTGCTCCATTCTACGTCAATTTAAGAACAAACAAAATTAAACTGCAGTTCGTATTTTTTATTTATGACCATGAAAGTTCTGTAATGCCTGAACAATGAAGAATTAAATGTAAAGTACAATAAACTTATAAATGTAAAACCATGAATGAAATATAGAGAGTAAGCAAGTGGTATAAATATTGGTGGGACGTTCAGTCAAACTATATAGTATATCCTCTCGATTTTCACGGGGGTTAGAGCCTAGAAGTGGTTAAAATCATGCTCACGGCCGTCTCGCGGGGGGGCAGACACCAAATGACGTAACGAACGAATCAAATAAACGAATCGTTATAGTGAACTGAAAGAACTAATTCCCGGAAAAGAATCATCTTGCCCATCCCTACAATTAACTAAGCAAGAAAACCACTTGGCAGGCGAGCTGCGGCAGGTGAGCTAATTAATAAAACGCAACGCAGGTTCGACGCCCTCTGGTCGCCTTGGTAACAGTGAGAGGCTATTTCAGCTCTGATCTTAAATGACCTCTCATTTTAATCAAACGGATGAGTCCGATTTGACAAGACTTTGAAAAAAGTCTTCACTCAAATTCACCTTACCGTGTGAGCGAGTGAGTGAGTGAGTAGGAAGCTTTCATCAAAGAGACCAGAGAGACCCATTCACCGTTTAAACTGGAGTCATCGCCTACCACCACACACTCCATACAGACACACACACCATACAGACACTCCATACAGACACACACCATTACACCATATAGATTCACACCATATGCACGCACACACCACAGATACACACACCAAAGATTTACTTTATATCGAACTAGATACCAGATATCCATTAACAAAATAAATGCACATTAAACTCAATCACTGAATGCATTTAACCATAATTTACAACATAATGGAATAATCACCTCGGTAGATATTTAGCAACTCGTGGAGCGCTGAGCACCCTGCTCAACACAGACAATCTCTTCTGACAACAGCATACAGCAGACTGTCAGAAGGACAGCAGCTCAGCCATTTTATACCCCATGGCCCCTCCCACTAGACAGGCCCAATCAACAGGGGGATTATAATACTGTGGCATTTTGCAAATCAACCATGAATAAACTCATCAAAAATACAGCATGCATGTTAAAGTTCATTTCATCTTGTAGATCAGTGATTTTCACTAGTTAATTTCGGCATGTCGCTCATTAATGTCCAATGTCAATGTCCAGTGTCATCCTTTGACACAAGGGAAAATGGTTTGGCCCAAATTGGGCCAATCAGTGGCAGCAGGTGTTTCCTGACACCATATTTAAAGCCCTCAGCCCAGCCCTGGTGAGAGGGAGAGATTGTTTGTGAGTATTTGTTGCTTCAATATCGAGGTTGAATATACTGTATGCTTGGTGATTTTTTTTTGCTGTTCATACACTATCCATCAATGCGCGCTATTGATAGGCAGTTAAACAGACAGGGACAGAGGTCAAACTGTCACACAGACCTTACACACACGCGCACTCGTTCATACATGCACACACACACTCGACGGAGCAGCAATTTTGCGTCCAGAAACGGATTCGTATGTATTTATTCATGAAACCAGGCTTAAAACAAGCGGAAAATCATCCCCTTATCATTTATCTTGCGCTTTTGCTCGATTAATATTTTTTTCAATCCACAACTTCGCAATTGGAGTGTAAAAACACAGGAAATGATTTGCCATTTAGCTTTGTACTCCCGCTGCCCCCCCATCTCCCTCATGGGGGTTAGGGGGTGGGGGTGTTGTGTGTTGTGTGTGTTGCCTGTGTGTGTTGCCTGTGTGGGGTCCCCGATAGCCAATTAAAGTAAGGAGAATCAAGCCGGCCCAAATAACCCCCCCTCTCTCTGTAACCCAGGTTGACTTGCGGTGCTGATCCCAGAGCTGGACCTTGTGATCTCATTGGTTGGTTCGGTCAGCAGTAGCTTCCTGGCGCTAATTTTCCCACCGTTACTGGAGATGCTGACCTTCCATACGGATGGGCTCTCACCATTGGTGATCACAAAGAACGTGATCATCAGCGGTGTGGGCTGATCGGGTTTGCCACGGGAACCTACAGCGCGATCATGGAGCTTATCATACGCAACAACCCCCCGCACAGCCAGAACCTCTCCCCCTCCTACATGCTGCAGTAAACCATGAAATGGAAAGGGGTTTGAAAGGGTGGGGACCTTACAAACTCAAGCCAGCCAATTTTATTAGCCGGGTCACAACTCATTTTATCTGTTGGTTATTGTGTACAAAACTGCTGGATTTTTTTTAATTGTGGTGGTTTTATTGCATAGTTTTTTTTATTGTTTTTTAATCATTTTAACGCTGTAAAACGACATGAACTGCTACCAGGTCCAATAGTGCAATGCTTAAATGGAAATGTTTCATGCCAAATACATTAGCTAAATATAGATTAAAAATTCATTTTGATGCATTTATTCTTTAGCAGCATGAGTTTTTAGTTGCCTGACTTTTAAACTTTGTACTGTAACACATGAGAGTCAAAATGTGATGTAGGCCTACCTCCCACAGTTCTATCATAACCCCATATTGGTAATGCTATGAACATGACTAATATGGTAGTTTAAACTTTACAACTCGTATCAAACTGTCTATGTTTTGTTAATACTGCGGACGATTTTTGTCCTTCCCCCCTCGTATTTTCTTGTTGCACTTTTAATCAAGTGCGTTTTCTTTTATGGAGTATCCTCTATTCGTACGCAGGACATCTTGTGTAAAAAACAGTCAAACCTGCTAAAGTAAATTTAGTTTTTACAGTAACGGTAAAGAAAAAAATAATTTGCCTTTGAACCTTGAATTGTTATTTTTTTAAGCGAATTTGATGGGTTCATGTTTTTGTTATATTTCTGTTTTGTTTTTTTAACAAACCAAATTTGTTATCAATTGTTGGTGTGGGCATCATTTGAACAGCAGTTAATTTGTTTTTTTTATCTTGGATGTAATGCTGCTGGACAGAATCATACAGAAAGTGCCTCCAGTCAAACATACACCTAGGTAGTAACTGTCAACGCCACTTATTAAGGTTAGCCAACATTTATTAAGGTTAGAAGTTATAATTTTTTATGGTAGGACTTTACATTCTGCATTCTCTGACAGTTTTTAAGCCACACAATACCATTTAAATCCAGGCTAATTGATGATTCAGTACGGTAATAGAAGCTGGAAGGTCAAGGATGTGGTTTTTATATTAAAAGTGGGAACCTCTTTTCAATGTAGATCAACTGCTGTGTGCATTACCAAGGAAGCTCCTCCCATCCATACTGGCTTGAACCTTTTGCTTTAAATTGCAGTTGAAAATAGTATAAGTCATTTTTTATGTAGACAGTTGGTGTTGATACTAGTTTAGTGTTCAGTGTATTTTTGCAATTTGAATAGAATGTATTTCCTTTTTCTGTCATGCACAGCAATGTAGAGCATAGGGTGATTGCATCCTAATGGAGCCTTTCACATACCAAACCGGAAACAAAAACGGAAGCAAAGCAAAGAAAAACTAATCTTGCCACTAGGCTAATATAAGGGGCCAAATATATTAATATATGTTTTTGACGTAATTGATAAAACATGATAGAAAACAAATTCATCGTTAATTATGTTAAATAAAAAATAACCCTTTAAATGGGTACTTCTGGTGAGATTTTTTTGGGGAAAATTTACAGTTTGAGCATCCAAATATGGCATAACATCCAACAGAGTCAAGGTATCTGCTTTGTATCTTTCTTTTTTTGTTGCAATTACTATTATTTTTTGCAGTGCCGCTGCAGGGTAAACACTGCAAGTATTCAATAGATAAACATGTTAAATTATGTCTTTGTGTGTCTGTGCATAGTGCGTGTACCATCTGCCATCTGCCAGAAGGCACTAGACTCCCAGACAGTCACTCCTTTCAAAATCCTTACCGAACAGTTCTATGTTAAACCCTGCAGTTCTATGTTAATCCAAAGGCCAGGGACAGTTTCATGCGGCAAAGTGATTGACACTGACATATTACACTTCCTGGGTGCCATTTTGAATGTGTGTAGAACATCTACTTTCTAACTCTCAAGTCAATTATATTTGTACAGCCCTAACACAAAGGCCAAGCGGAGGCACGGACCAAAAATTACTTGGCGATTGGAGGTTTGCGATGACATCAAGCAGCTGTTTCTATTTCCGACCGTCTTGTTTGTCGTTGGTTTTTATTCAAAATAAAAATATTCATGAACATTTATAAGTAGCCTAGTCTAGATAGACACAGTCCTTCGGGCAAGAGAATAAACAACAACCTGTTTACCACCTCAAGTGTCTTAACCTATCCTATCCCCAGTCAGACCTGTGTGTGTGTGTATGTGTATATGTGTAAGGTCTGCCTTGTATTCATTTGCAATAACTTGAATGGAACTTTTGACATTTGGGGATAAGCAGCATAGCAGTCAGGTAGCTATTTAAAGCTATAATAAACCGCGTATTTTGTTTATTTAGGTAAAGCATTATGAAATAGTTTGCATGCACAATAAAGCATACACATAAATTTGGCGTGCAGCATTTTCATTTTTCCTCTGGGCTAAGCCCCGGATGTTTATGAAACATAGAAATCCCCACCCAAATCTATTCTCTTAAGTAGAGGCAATAAAAATGCGATATACGTGGAAGAGAGACGGAAGGAGAGGAGAAAAGGATTAGAGGGGAGAAGAGAAGGAGGAGGAGTAGCATTTAGTGACCAGAACTGTATGGAGTGTATCTTGTGTTTGTGTGTGTGTGTGTGTGTGTGTGTGTGTGTGTGTGTGTGTGTGTGTGTGTGTGTGTGTGTGAGTGTGTGTGTGTGTGTGTGTGTGTGTGTGTGTGTGTGTGTGTGTGTGTGTGGGGGAGGGGTGGTATCTATATAGTTTGTATCTATATTAAGTTAATCTTTGGTGTGTGTCTATTTGGTGTGTTTATCTTTATGGTGTGTATATATGGTGTGCATCTATGGTGTGTGTGTATTGTGGCGTCCCGCCCCTTAAACCTCGGTCCGGACGGACCCGAAGTTTCATCCTGGATGGCAAATACTACCGTCATCCACCAGCCGGCGACGGAGAGCGCCCGTTGAACCCCAATCAGCGAGATGGGAGACACCTGGCTGGACAGCCAGGAAGCCATTTTAAAAGGAGCACGAGGACTGATATTTGGGAGGAATGGGAGCGAGAGAGAAGGAAGCGCTCGGGTCTGCGAGAGACTAGAGGCTCACGGAGGGCCCAAGAGACTGTAAGTATAATCTGTGTAAGATGTATGCAATAAATGCCGCTTAAACCTTGCTTAATGTGTGATTTGTACCTGGAAGCCGGCTCATTGGGGGAGTGGTGTACCACAGTATCTATATGGTGTGTGCGTGTATATAAATATGATTTGTATCTATCGTGTGTGTGTGCATATGGTTTGTATCTATATGTTGTGTGCAGTGGCGGCTGGTCGTTTTTAAAGTGAGGGAGGAAGGACCGCGCGCTTGGTTGCCATGGGCCTGCTTGCACTGTTGGTGTCATAAGAATGCGAGACTCAAGTTGTTTCAGGGTGTTTTGATGAACTACAAAATAGTAGGTAGGGATAGTTATGTGAATAAATTTGACACAAAGCCACCAGTGGCATCACTGTCATTTGAAAGCTGGTGGGCAGCATGTCTTTGAGATGGACTACAAGGGCAGAAGGAAAGGATGCAAAGCCCATTAGTCAAATCAGGCCTACTCTTGATTTGCAAAAGTAAATAAAAAAAATCTGGGCCTATTTTTGCCCTCAATGACGGAAGGTAATGGTTGTAATTTAGCTATGTTTATTTTCAGGTACAATTGTTTTAAGAAAAGACTGACCAAAAGTGATGCCATTCAAAATGCATCATGCTCTGAATCATTCACTCTTTCCACACCATTTCCACAATATCAAACAGAACGGTCAGAGTAGTAAACTAGTAAAAGAACAAAAACATTATTCTAGATTCATCCTGATCTATAGGCATGGTGCCTAGCAAGGAAAGATGCATAGCAGCACCAACGTGAACTTAACACTAGTCGCGGCGTTTGGTTGCCCTATTCACATCAGGGAAACCATGAACAGCCCACGTTGGAGATTTGCCATTATTCATTAGCAAACAGGGCCAGCAATACAGTCGATTGCTAGTAATGCTACCAGTAAGCCATGAGTACCAAGCAAACCATGTAGCACCCAAAACACTGACGTTGCCATTACCTTTGGTGATCTCGATTTTGCGAAGTGGTCTACCTTTTTCTTTGGTCGCTAGCTTGGCACTGTAACTCAATGAATGGAATGCTTTGTGTAATTAAACATGAACAATGTCCTGTTTCCAATGTATCCATTGTACACTTTATTCGCAAATGTAAGAATCTCGTTATCCTTAAGATGATTTCACCTGCTTTGCGTCTGAGCGGCAATGCAGGCAGAGCGGGTTTGTTTGTTATCCACAGCGTTGCCAGATTGGGTAAATTTCCCACCCAATAATAATTTTCCCAGCCTAAAGCGGTTAAAAGTAGCAAGATTGGGTGGGAAATCTGGCAACACTGCTCACCAGCCAGGGATCCTGCTGATTGGTTCATAGCGCAGCGCGACTAGATTTTTGTGCGAATCAGACGCCTGTAAGGTCACACCCACTCGGAGGAGGATTTTCCTCCTCTCTCCCATTGAAACCCATGTTATTCACCGGCCGCCAGTACTTCCTGGGAAATTAATGGGAGTCAACGGAGGCTGAGGGAGGACCTTCCTCCCTGAAGTAATTGTCAAAAGGCGATAGGGGGTGCTAATGTCCCTTTACCCAGGGAAACAAACATTATATATTCAAAGGAATTTAAGTAGTCATATTTAAGGGCATTAATTCATTACAGTAGTCTGGGCAATATACATTTTTTATTCTCAACAATGTTAAGGAGGATCTTCCTCCCTCTCAATGGAGATGCCTCCACTGGTTGTGTGTGTGAATATATATGTGTGTATCTGTGGTGTGTGCGTGCATATGGTGTGAATCTATATGGTATATTGCTGTGTCTGTATGGTGTGTTTGCGTGTGTTAACGTGTGTTGTGGTAGGCGATGACTCCAGTTTAACCAGTGAATGAGTCTCTCGGGTCTCTTTGATGAAAGGCACGCACGCACACACTATAAATCACTGATGTGTGAAGGAAATCGGGGATTGTGGTGGTTTTACTCAATCGAAATTTGGACCATGAGTAAACTGTTCCTTCCTTCAAAGGTCTATCATGGATAATTAACTGCAGTTCTGTGAGTATCCCAAATTAACCATGAAGATGAACTGCGAACTGTAAGTCATTAATTTCTCATTACTCTTGGGCACATTGATGTATTTTGGCTTCCTGGTGAGTTAACTTGTTACCTGAAGGTTGATCTGAGTAAGGATGTTTTATTGGTTCATGGGTTACTTAGGTGTTTTGTTTATGTTGGTTTGAAATGATTTGTTAAAATGGTTACAGGCTCCAGTGAATTGTTGTAAGCAGGAGTAATGGGTTGGGTTCTGATATCTTCAGTCTTCTTTCATTCTACTCTCCTGACGTCTGCATCTTTATCACATGAGTGTTGCTTTACTGATGAGGGTGTGGTCTGAGCGAGCGGAGGTGCATACTGGGATACAGAGCTGTCTGAAGTCTACAGGTCTGTAGACACGCCCCCTCAGGGGAAACCGAGTGTTTGAGAAACCGTCGAGACGTCAGTTACATGGACTGGAATGTTCTTTAAAATGGACTCAGGGATTCAGAAGGAGAAACACCAGGGGGAGATGAGGGGGCTCTTCATCTCAACGACTAAAACACAACTTCAGTCTGACACAGAACCATGGAACACATTCAACAGTCTCCTCCAGGCATCGTGAATCCTCAAGAACAGTTTCATTTCCAAGAAGGTCCTATTTGGGGCCATCCCCATATGGATCCTGCTCCTCAAGAGCCACCCCCCTCCACTGGGTGGTCTTCTGAACAGATGATCTCCTTCCTGTCCTCTGGCTGACTAAAGCTGCACCGTTTGCATCTGTGAAGGCCCGTCATTCAGGAAACCACTGGACTACAAAGGCATGACTTCAGAGATGTTGAATCAACCTGGGACACATTTTGGAGACGCCAAGCATAATCCATCACCAATGTGGGACGCCACTGAAGAATGTTGTACATAATTAACGTCTCTGGAGACATTGGTTGTTCTGTTATGGGTGCCCTGGCAGGAGAGCTGGGGTGATGGAATGTTATTTGGCATGAGGTTTTTACCCTGCATGATTGTTTGGCCTTTTATGGCTCAGTGTTGTGTGTTTGGCATGAGATGGATGTTTTTTGAGCATCGATAGGGTTCTAGTGTGTGTGTGTGTGTGTCTCTCCGACTCACACCTGGCATGGGGTTCTACGTGCCTGTTCTGGGTTCTATGTGTGCATGTCCGGCTTGCTTTGACAGTGATGTTCATGCAGGGGTCTATGTGATTGGCCTGGGATGTTGGAATGGTCAAATAAATCATACCTGATGGACGGCCACATGTTTACTTAAGGGCCTCCAGTAGACATGAAGAGCCCTGAGCGACGCTCCGGAGTGATATCCAACACACTGGGCAGGAAGGAGAGTATCCAAATCAAATGTAAAAGGATGCAAGCAGCGTGTTCAGCTCAGCGACTTCAAACTAGGACTACACCAATCAGGATCAATGGAGGATGGACACCTAAAGGAATTCCACAAGGAGACTGACGTTGGAAAGGGACGTAAATGGATATTCAAAATGACATTCAGACCTGTAATGAGACGGCTCTTCCTACCTGGCTGGATTGATGGAGAGCCCTCTGGATCTTGTCTTGCTCTCAGTTGCACGTCTTCTCAGGCTGAACTGTATTTTTTTCGGACAGGACTAGCTGAACGATTGGTTCCTCAAATCAGAACCACTCCGGGAACTCCAGCTAGTGCACTCTTCAAGCTGAAGTGGTGCTCTTCAGCTGAGGAGGTAAGGAAACCTTCGCTGGGGCTTCAAGGTGTAAAGAGGAGAATGTTTGAAAGTGTTCCATGGTACTCTGATGAAGACCGTTGTTGTGTTCCACTGGCTGAGAGAATCAACCCACACATCTTCCTCTTGGCCTTTCTCCTCTGAGAAGCCTGGCGCCATCTTGAAGGATATTCCAGCTCATGTAACTGATGTCACGACAGATTCTCAAACACTTGGTTTCTCCTTAGGGGCGTGTCTATAGAACTGAAGACTTCAGACGGCACTGTATCCCAGCATGCATCTCTGCTCACTCAGACCACACCCCCATGAGTAGGATGCAACACTCTAGTGATGGAGATGTAGAGTTTTATAAGTAACGAGGGAGCAGACAAAGGTGATTAGAACACTATGGAATGTCAAGTCTGTAAATCTTTAAACCATGAAGATGGTTGGATAGTTCAGGAATTGGGCTTCTCTTCATCATTGGCAGTCCTTTCACTCAGATGCCCACTTCTCACTGGAGCTGTACATGTGTTGGCTGGCTGGCATGATTTGCTGTTGGTGATGAGGCGGTCAGGGTGACATTGCAGGGCTATGGTCGGCTCGCTGTGAGCGGCTCGCTGTGAGCTCAACGTTTAGATTTGCTCTGTATGGTTTTTACCCTGAATAATCTAGATAATTGTAAAATGTAGACACGGTTTTGTATTGAATGATTCCAGGATTTTATGTTTAAAGTTGTTGTGGGACGAACATGGTAGTTTGGTTCTTTGTACGGTTTTAAGTGATATAACTTATATACACTGGGTGCGTAATAATGTAAAGGTACACTGAATAGTACTGTATTAATGACCAACAGCAACAAACAGATCTCCTCAAGGTAAGTCTGTTGGCTGTGTTTTAATGAAGACCATCGCTGGACTTCAGGATCTTCCTCCGTTCAGCTCAAGGTGAGGCGCTGGTTCTGTTTTTTCTTTGGTTGGTTCCTCCTGGAATGTTCGGATTCCAGTCGGACGGTTTGTGCTTCCCGCCGGGAAGTTTCTGAGTGCGGTCATTTGATTTAGTCCCAATGGTTAGCATAGAACGTTGTAGTCTTAAACCATAAGAAACCACCTGGCAGTTAGTTGGACGGAAGTCCCCGGAGGGAATCAGGCGGAACGTTCTGGATTGTATTTGCGTAACCTCGAGACGTTGTCAACGGAAAATATTTTTCAGTCGGTTTCCATTGGGAATGGTTGCCCCTATCTTAAACAACTTAAGGTTGATATTAAATACATACTGACACGTACGTCGTACAATATGTTGATAATTTCCGATGGTTGCGCCGTACTTTTAACCACGATGACGTGACGGGACTCTCACTACGTACAAAACGGCGTTCTCCTTGCGGGCCCATTTTTGACATCATTGAAGGCTGAAAATAATTTCAAGGTGGAAGATAATTTGACATTTCTTCAACGGAACCCAGCACCTGAATATGGCTGAGTATATTTGATTTACTATCGGTACTGCTTCGTGTTCTATGTTACTTCAGCTTTTGTATGTTCTAAATATCTGCTTTCATTAATTGCCACAAGATAAACCCTACCCAATGGAATGATGTTAAACAACGACTTTGGTGCAGAGTTACCAACTGGATAATATCAAAGCTAAAATAATGTCTGTCCTTCCCACATGTTACAGTAGAAGATACTCTAGAACTGTACAAGGTTGAAAAGGTAACATGTAGTTTGTCCCAAGGTGTCTGCCTCCTCACCCAGAGCAAGACCTCCACCTCCTCACCCAAAGCCAGACCTCCACCTCCTGTCAGAAGTCCTCCAGTACAGGTCAGTGCTCTGGTGTGTGAATAGAATCTTCTCAGGTCAGTGTCAATGCATGGCATGAACCACTTCTTTAAACTTGTGGACAGCTCTGTCTTCATTCCCTAAAACGGGATGCTCATGTCTGGTCTCAAGTCGTTTCTAGCCTTGAGTTATAAAATAATAATAATAACTCGGTTTCGGATAAGTCAATTAAGTTTATTGTTGGGCAAATGCTGATATGCTGATATAAACCTGCTGCTGTAGCTGAAAGGCGAGGCTGGGGACCGGAGGCTTGTGGTGCCAGAGTGGATCGGAGACTGAGGCTGGAGACCAGGGGCCTGCAGCACCGGATCAGAGGGTAACCATCACCAAGCTCATCTGAAACACTAAAATCCAAGGTAGTTTAGGTCTGGTTTTGATCATCTTATGACTTTAAATCTGTGCCAAGCTGTTATTTTAGTTCATTCATACAGGGGTTATGCAAGAGTCATATGAGCCATTAATGTTACTAGTGCTGCTACGACCTTAGTGGATGAATTGCTGTACGCGACAATCTGCAGACGTTGTCTTATTTAAGTGTTTAAATTTGTCTTCCATTTCACGAGTGAACCTCAGATGCAGGAGTAGGGGTGTGTTCCGTCCCCAGGTGATTTACTGCTGAGACCAACTGTGTTTGTAACCAGACCAGGAATCCATGGCTGAAGGAGTTGATGGAGGAGCCGTGCTGAAGGAGCTGATAGAGGAGCTGATGGAGGAGCCGTGCTGGAGGAGCTGATGGAGGAGCCATGCTGACGGAGCTGATGGAGGAGCCGTGCTGACGGAGCTGATGGAGGAGCTGAGACGCTGGAGGTCGACTAGGAATCGACCAACAAGGATTCCTCGTAAGTTTGTATTTACTTAACATGGTTGACTTAAAGGGCAACATACAGCTGTTACTTTGACATGCGTTAACCAACTACCGCTGTGTTTTCTTACTAGAAAGTGTTTCTGGAGCGGAGGCAAGTTGGTAGAAGAGCGGGAATCTGGAGGATGACCATCACTCTACCAACAAGGTAGACTTGTGGACTGCTCTGTCTTCATTCCCTAAAACGGGATTCTCATGTCTGGTCTCAAGACTTTTCTAGCCTTGATTTATAAAATAATAGTTCAATTAATTGTAACTCGGTTTCGGATAAGTCCATTAAGTTTATTGTTGGGCAAATGCTGATATAAACCTGCTGCTGTAGCTGAAAGGCGAGGCTGGGGACCGGAGGCTTGTGGTGCCAGAGTGGACCGGAGACTGAGGCTGGAGACCAGGGGCCTGCAGCACCGGATCAGAGGGTAACCATCACCAAGCTCATCTGAAACACTAAAATCCATGATAGTTTAGGTCTGGTTTTGATCATCTTATGACTTTAAATCTTTGCCAAGCTGTGATTTGAGTTAAATCATACGGGGTTATCTAAGAGTCACATGAGCCATTAATGTTACTAGTACTGCTATGACCTTAGTGGATGAATTGCTGAATGCGACAATCTGCAGACGTTGTCTAATTTAAGTGTTTAAATTTGTCTTCCATTTCACAAGTGAACCTCAGATGCAGGAGTAGGGGTGTGTTCCGTCCCCAGGTGATTTACTGCTGAGACCAACTGTGTTTGTAACCAGACCAGGAATCCATGGCTGAAGGAGCTGATTGAGGAGCCGAGCTGATGGAGGAGCAGTGCTGAAGGAGCTGGTAGAGGAGCCGTGCTGAAGGCCCTGCCTGGTGGAGGAGCTGGTGGAGGGCCTGCCAGGTGAATGACTTCTGTCGTGGGGTAGGTGGAGCCTGACTCTGAAGTGATCATCACACTCACTGCCACTTCTCGTAGAATACTGCTACCACAAACTACCGGCGTTTGTACCATATATACCAGACGACTACATCTGTTTTACCACATGTTGAAGCAATGCCTCCGGTGTTTGTTCCAGACCAGGACTCTGTCTGAGGAGAGCTGCTGGAGGAGCTGAGACGCTGGAGGTCGACTAGGAATCGACCAACAAGGATTCCTCGTAAGTTTGTATTTACTTGACATGGTTGACTTAAAGGGCAACATACAGCTGTTACTTTGTCATGCGTTAACCAACTACCACTGTGTTTTCTTACTAGAAAGTGTTTCTGGAGCGGAGGCGAGTTGTTAGAGGAGCCGTGAATCTGGAGGATGACCATCACTCTACCAACAAGGATCCTCGTAAGTTTGCATAAAATAAATCGAGTGGACTTGTAACGCAGAATTAGTTTGTCCAGTAAAAGTGACGGCATACTACTGTGGTTGGTTACCAGACAAACTACAGCTGCTACTTTGTTACGCACAATTGGAGCCCAACTACTCCTGTGTTTGTGACCTTACATTGGAGACAAACTACTACTGTGTTTGTTACTTTACATTAGAGACAAACTACTCCTGATGTGAGTAGAATTGTGTGGCAAAGCACAACTGACGTGACTTGTATGTTGAATATAAATCACTGATAATGTGTGAAGGAAATCGGGGATTGTGGTGGTTTAACTCATTTGAAATTTAAATAATGATTCAACCTGAAAGTAACATTTTAGAGACTATGCATTCAAAGTAAGAGGTAAATCACTCTTGACTAATGACAGTCAAATAATTAGTATAACTTATATTAAAATGTTGGATTAGTTAATTATCTTAATCATTATTTAAAAGTTGGATGATCCCAAAAGCCCTGAATTTGTATTGTCATTCATTTATCTGATTTAATGGAGATGGCAGATGTTGAACTGTGGGACAGTGCCCAAGTTTGGGGACCATGAGTAAACTGTTCCTTCCTTCAAAGGTCTATCATGGATATTTAACTGCAGTTCTGTGAGTATCCCAACTTAACCATGAAGAGGAACTGCAAACTGTAAGTCATAAGTTTCTCATTACTCTTGGGCACATTGATGTATTTTGGCTTTCTGGTGAGTTAGCCCATTACCTGAAGGTTGATCTGAGTAGTAAGGATGTTTTATTGGTTCATGGGTTACATAGGTGTTTGGTTTATGTTGGTTTTAATGATTTGTTAAAATGGTTACAGGCTCCAAGTTATTGTTGTAAGCTGGAGCAATGGGTTGGGTTCTTTTCAGCTACTCTCCTGAGCTCTGCATCTTCATCACATGAGTGTTGCTTTACTGATGAGGGTGTGGTCTGAGTGAGCGGAGCTGCATACTGGGATACAGAGCTGTCTGAAGTCTACAGGTCTGTAGACAAGCCCCCTCAGCGGAAACCGAGTGTTTGAGAAACCGTCGTGACGTCAGTTACATGGACTGGAATGTTCTTAAAGATGGAGACAGGGATTCAGAAGGAGAAACACCAGGGGGGATGAGGGGGCTCCTCATCTCAACGACTAAAACACAGCTTCAGTCTGACACAGAGAACCATGGAACACATTCAACAGTCCCCTCAGACATCGTGACTCCTCAGGAACAGTTTCATTTCCATGAAGGTCTTATTGGGGCCATCCCCAGACGGATCCTGCTCCTGAAGAGCCACCCCCCTCCACTGGGTGGTCTTCTGAACAGATGACCTCCTTCCTGTCCTCAGGCTGACTAAAGCTCCGTTTGCATCTGTGAAGGCCCCTCATTCAGGAAACCACTCGACTACAAAGACATGACATCAGAGATGTTGAATCAACCTGGGACACATTTTGGAGACGCCAAGCATAATCCATCACCAATGTGGGACGTCACTGAAGAATGTTGTGCATAAGAAAACGTCTCTGGAGACATTGGTTGTTCTGTTCTGGTTGCCCTGGCAGGAGAGCTGGGGGGGGGGGGGGGGATGCTGGAATGTTATTTGGCATGAGGTTTTTACCCTGCATGATTGTTTGGCCTTTTATGGCTCAGTGGTGTGTGTTTTCGGGTTTGACATGAGATGGATGATTTTTGAGCATCGCTAGGGTTCTACTGTGTGTGTCTCCCACTCACACCTGGCATGGGGTTCTACGTGCCTGTCCTGGGTTCTATGTGAATGTTGTGCATAAGAAAACGTCTCTGGAGACATTGGTTGTTCTGTTCTGGTTGCCCTGGCAGGAGAGCTGGGGGGGGGGGAGGAGGAGGAGGAGGAGGAGGAGGAGGAGGAGGAGGAGGAGGAGGAGGATGCTGGAATGTTATTTGGCATGAGGTTTTTACCCTGCATGATTGTTTGGCCTTTTATGGCTCAGTGGTGTGTGTGTGTGTGTTCGGGTTCGACATGAGATGGATGATTTTTGAGCATCGCTAGGGTTCTACTGTGTGTGTGTGTCTCCTACTCACACCTGGCATGGGGTTCTACGTGCCTGTCCTGGGTTCTATGTGTGTGTCCGGCTTGCTGTGACAGTGATAATGTTCAGACGGGGGTCTGTGTGATTGGCTTGGGATATTGGAATGTTCAAATAAATCATACCTGATGGACGGACACACCTTTACTTGAGGGCCTCCAGTAGACATGAAGAGCCCTGAGCGACGCTCCGGAGCGATATCCAACACACTGGGCAGGAAGGACGGTATCCAAATCAAGTGTAAAAGGATGCAAGCAGCGTGTTCAGATCAGTGACTTCAAACTAGGACTACACCAATCAGGATCAATGGAGGATGGACACCTAAAGGAATTCCACAAGGAGACTGACGTTGGAAAGGGACCTAAATGGATATTCAAGATGACCTTCAGACCTGTAATGAGACGGCTCTTCCTACCTGGCTGGATTGATGGAGAGCCCTGTGGATCTTGTCTTGCTCTCAGTTGCACGTCTTCTCAGACTGAACTGTATATGTTTCGGACGGGACTAGCTGAACGATTGGTTCTGATTTAAGGGAACCAATCCGGGAACTCCAACTAGTGCGCTCTTCGAGCTGAAGTTGTGCTCTTCAGCTGAGGAGGTAAGGAAACCTTCACTGGGTCTTCAAGGTGTAAAGAGGAGTGTTTCAAAGTGTTCCATGGTACTCTGATGAGGACCGTCCGTTGTTGTGTTCCACTGGCTGAGAGGAAGAAACCTCACATCTTCCTCTTGGACTTTCTCCTCTGAGAAGCCTGGCGCCATCTTGAAGGATATTCCAGCTCATGTAATTGATGTCGCGACAGATTCTCAAACACTTGGTTTCTCCTGAGGGGCTTGTCTATAGAACTGAAGACTTCAGACAGCACTGTATCCCAGCATGCATCTCTGCTCACTCAGACCACACCCCCATGAGTAGGATGCAACACTCTAGTGATGGAGATGTAGAGTTTTATAAGCTCGCTGTGAGCGGCTCAACGTTTAGATTTGCTCTGTATGGTTTTTACCCTGAATAATCTAGATAATTGTAAAATGTAGACACACTTTTGTATTGAATGATTCCAGGATTTTATGTTTAAAGTTTTTGTGGGACGAACATGGTAGTTTGGTTCTTCGTACGGTTTTGAGTGATATAACTAGTACACACTGGGTGCGTAATAATGTAAAGGTACACTGAATAGTACTGTATTAATGACCAACAGCAACAAACAGATCTCCTCAAGGTAAGTCTGTTGGCTGTGTTTTAATGAAGACCATCGCTGGACTTCAGGATCTTCCTCCGTTCAGCTCAAGGTGAGGCGCTGGTTCTGTTTTTTCTTTGGTTGGTTCCGGCTGGAATGTTCGGATTCCAGTCGGACGGTTTGTGCTTCCCGCCGGGAAGTTTCTGAGTGCGGTCATTTGATTTAGTCCCAATGGTTAGCATAGAACGTTGTAGTCTTAAACCATAAGAAACCACCTGGCAGTTAGTTGGACGGAAGTCCCCTGAGGGAATCAGGCGGAACTTTCTGGATTGTATTTGCGTGACCTCGAGCCGTTGCCAACGGAAAATATTTTTCAGTCGGTTTCCATTGGGAATGGTTGCCCCCTATCTTAAACAACTTAAGGTTGATATTAAATACATACTGACACGTACGTCGTACAATATGTTGATAATTTCCGATGGTTGCGCCGTACTTTTAACCACGATGACGTGACGGGACTCTCACTACGTACAAAACAGCGTTCTCCTTGCGGGCCCATTTTTGACATCATTGAAGGCTGAAAATAATTTCAAGGTGGAAGATAATTTGACATTTCTTCAACGGAACCCAGCACCTGAATATGGCTGAGTATATTTGATTTACTATCGGTACTGCTTCGTGTTCTATGTTACTTCAGCTTTTGTATGTTCTAAATATCTGCTTTCATTAATTGCCACAAAAGATAAACCCTACCCAATGGAATGATGTTAAACAACGACTTTGGTGCAGAGTTACCAACTGGATAATATCAAAGCTAAAATAATGTCTGTCCTTCCCACATGTTACAGTAGAAGATACTCTAGAACTGTACAAGGTTGAAAAGGTAACATGTAGTTTGTCCCAAGGTGTCTGCCTCCTCACCCAGAGCAAGACCTCCACCTCCTCACCCAAAGCCAGACCTCCACCTCCTGTCAGAAGTCCTCCAGAACAGTTCAGTGCTCTGGTGTGTGAAGAGTCTTCTCAGGTCAGTTTCAATGCATGGCCTGAACCACTTCTTTAAACTTGTGGACTGCTCTGTCTTCATTCCCTAAAACGGGATGCTCATGTCTGGTCTCAAGACTTTTCTAGCCTTGAGTTATAAAATAATAGTTCAATTAATTGTAACTCGGTTTCGGATAAGTCAATTAAGTTTATTGTTGGGCAAATGCTGATTTGTATATAGTGCAGAACCAACAGACTGAACAAAAGCTTCTTTCCTTGGGCAATCAGGACACCTAACACCCATAAAACTTGAAACAAAGATTCCTCACTATCTATATAGTGCAATATGCTTACGGCCTTTATATTTATTCTGACATCACCTGTCCTTGTCTTGTTCCAAATGTTTTTCTTATTTCTGTCTTTTTTTTATTTATTTATTTTTGTACATTTTTAACTTAAATTGCGTGTTTATTTATTTATTTTGTGTGTGTAATGCACTTTCAGTTGGCTCTCCCAATTTCGTTGTATAGGTGACTGTACAATGACAATAAAGTCTATCTTTATCTTTATCTTTATATAAACCTGCTGCTGTAGCTGAAAGACGAGGCTGGGGACCGGAGGCTTGTGGTGCCAGAGTGGACCTGAGGCTGGAGACAAAGGGGCCTGCAGCACCGGACCAGAGGGTAACCATCACAAGCTCATCTGAAACACTAAAATCCATGGTAGTTTAGGTCTGGTTTTGATCATCTTAGACTATTAATCTGTGCCAAGCTGTGATTTTAGTTCATTCATACAGGGGTTATGTGAGAGTCATATGAGCCATTGATATTACTAGTGCTGCTACGACCGCAGTGGATGAATTGCTGAACGCGACAATCTGCAGACGTTGTCTAATTTAAGCGTTTAAATTTGTCTTCCATTTCACAAGTGAACCTCAGATGCAGGAGTAGAGGTGTGTTGCGTCCCCAGGTGATTTACTGCTGAGACCAACTGTGTTTGTAACCAGACCAGGAATCCATGGCTGATGGAGGAGCCGTGCTGAAGGAGCTGATGGAGGAGCCGTGCTGACGGAGCTGATGGAGGAGCCGTGCTGACGGCGCTGATGGAGGAGCCGTGCTGAAGGAGCTGATGGAGGAGCCGTGCTGACGGAGCTGATGGAGGAGCCGTGCTGACGGCGCTGATGGAGGAGCCGTGCTGAAGGGCCTGCCTGGTGAATGACGTCCGTCGTGGGGTAGATGAAGCCTGACTCTGAAGTGATCATCACACTCACTGCCACTTCTCGTAGAATACTGCTACCACAAACTACCGGCGTTTGTACCATATATACCAGACGACTACATCTGTTTTACCACATGTTGAAGCCAGACTTCCGCTGTTTGTTCCAGACCAGGACTCTGTCTGAGGAGAGCTGCTGGAGGAGCTGAGACGCTGGAGGTCGACTAGGAATCGACCAACAAGGATTCCTCGTAAGTTTGTATTTACTTAACATGGTTGACTTAAAGGGCAAAATACAGCTGTTACTTTGACATGCGTTAACAACTACTGCTGTGTTTTCTTACTAGAACGTGTTTCTGGAGCGGAGGAGAGCTGGTAGGGGTGCCGTGAATCTGGAGGATGACCATCACTCTACCAACAAGGAGTGTAAGTTTGTATTAACCAAACAAAAAAATAAGACAAACTACATGTTTGTTACCAGACTTTAGGGCCAGACTCGCGCTGTTTTTTCCAGACTAGGACTCGGGCTGAGGAGAGCTGATGGAGGAGCCAAGACTATGGAGGACGACATCACTCTACCAACCAGGATCCTCGTAAGTTTGCGTAAAATAAACAGAGTGGACTTGTTGTAACGCAGGATTAGTTTGTCCAGTACAAGTTACGGCATACTACTGTGGTTGTTTACAGACAAACTACAGCATACTACTGTGGTTGTTTACAGACAAACTACAGCTGCTACTTTGTTACGCGCCATTAGAGCCCAACTACTCCTGTGTTTTTTACCTTACATTAGAGCCCAACTACTACTGTGTTTGTTACCTGATATTAGAGACCAACTACTACCGTGTTTGTTACCTTACATTAGAGACAAATTACTGCTGTGTTGGTTACCTTACATTGGAGACAAATTACGTTTATAACCAGACCAGGAATCTGGAGGAACGATGGAGAAGCCGTACATCTGGAAGGCAACTCCTTAGGACAACCAGGACTCTACTATCAAGGATTCCTTGTAAGTTTGCATTATCTGGACATAGTGGACTAGGTAGGTGGTTGCGGGTTCAACTCTCTAACCAATGGTGCCGGGTTCAAGTCCTCAGATTACAGTGATGCGTCCTTGAGCAAGGCGCCCTAAAGCCTGCCTGCTCCTTTATGACATATCTTTGGTTCAGATAATGTTGAATCTTTTGAAAATTGAACCTAATCAATGTCCTTGTTTGGTCCGGGCAGACACACCTGAGCTGAACCTCACCTGATCCTGTTTTGTCGGGGGTAGACACACCTGAGCTGAATCCGCCCTGATCCTGACATCCTGCTGGTCCCGTCTCCTCAGTTCCTCTGAGCCTCGTCCTCCAGAAGACCTGCTGAGCTCAGCAGTCTGAGGCTGATGGATCAATGACCTCCAGTGGGAGTGATCTTCTTGACCCCACATGTAACCCTGTGCTTCCACATGCCTTTCCCTCACGTCTGTCACTAACTTCACTACTCTCTACTGCTTCCTCTTTTCTTCCTTCTCTGTGGATCAAGCCTTTACACTGAAGGCGCGTCTTCCTACCCTCAGAGGGTTCAGCGTTAGGGTTGAGAGTCAGGGTTTAGAGTCAGGGACCGAGCTGGTCAGGGAGGACTGCTTTTACACAAACCTCTTCACTTGCTTTCGGAATGGTGGGGACATTTTAAAAGATTAATTTGGGAAATGTTTTCCTCTGCTTTCCTTTACAAAATTGTGTTAAACTTCTGTCAAGTGTTTTTTATATTAAAATCCCACATTGACTTCTACATGTTTGGTGCTGTTCATTTAATTGTCCTTTAACTTGGTTAATGTCAAGCTAAACTCCTGCAATACATTTAATATACATGATTGTTATTCAACACGTTCAATCCACCAACCTGTCTCACATCAATGTACTATAGCTACGTTTGTTCAAACGGAAAATGTAGTTTGGTGTGAGACTGTTGTCCAGCAGAGGGAGATGTCATACACCTTAATTATACAGGAATGTCTGTTTACATTTTAAAATGTTCATGGGCTGGTCTACTTGGTCTGCAAATAACTCTGCCTCCAGCAACAGGATTGGTCGTAACATATGAAGTGAAAGAAATAAAAGCCCAGTTCACCAGATCTGAGGTCAGCTGCGGTCAGATTTTGGATCATGAATGAGTGAACGACGTCTGAGCAAAATATTAACCACCTGGAACTTGTTGCGTTTCCTGGAGCTCAGAAGACGGCAGGACGCGTGTTTACCTGGTTGATTAGGCCCTGAACGTAGACCCTGAATCCAGACATCCTAATCACAGACGATGTGTTTAATTAGCCCCGAATATAATTTTTTGGTTAAAAAAAAAAAATTAAAGTAAAAATATTTATAATTTAGCGTAAAGTATTATTCTAGATAGTCCTTCTGGCAAGAGAATAAACAGTTTAAAAACATAACCTAAACACGTACGTCGTACAATATGTTGATAATTTCCGATGGTTGCGCCGTACTTTTAACCGCGATGACGTGACGGGACTCTCACTACGGGACTCTCACTTTACGCACACACAGATGTGTGTGCGTAAAGTCTGTCTCACTTGTATTAATTTTACTCTGAAATAACGAATGGAACTTTAGACATTTGGGGATAAGCAGCACAGCAGTCAGGTAGCTATTTTAAGATATAATAAACTACGCATTTTGTTTATTTAGGTGAAGCATTATGTTGTTTTTGAAACCTAGAAACACCCCTGATTGGTCCTTGTAATCCATAATAATAATCCATACCATTGTTGGTATGAATTATGGACTATTTTAAGTGACTACATGCTGTTGGTCACTTAACATCGGAGGTGTTCTATGACCATCATGTAGGCTCCGATTCGTATTAGCCTATTAAACCACTTGCTTGTGCATCGTAGCCTACTAATTTGTGTTCCCAGGTAAGTAATCTAATAAATGCGAATAATGAAGCTCCCCGTTAAATGCACAGACTATGCAAAAAGCCCTACCTGCTTTTCGGAGTTTCCTGTTCCTGAGCACGGAGATGACCACCAGCAGATTTCCGATGATATCCACCACTATGGTGAAGATGAGGACGCTCGCTAAAGTGACCACCCAGGGGAAGGGCCGCCCGCCGGCAGCCTCCACAGCTCCCGGCGTGGAGTTGAGGAGACTCCAGGTGTCCCCCTCCACCAGCGAGGTCTGCTCGTCCGGTATGGGCATCAGCTGCGGTTGGGGAGGCGCGGCCACCGGCTGCATCGCGCGGTCGGGGTGCGACCGTCCATCCAGTAGGCGAACAGCAGCCAGAAGCATTTATAAAGCAGTCCACCAAACGGCGGGAACAATCGGCGCTGGGGATTAACTCATAATCCCGGCCGTAAGAGTCGGATCTATGTTCTTTGGTCGCCCCACGGTTTTATGGAGGAAGCCAATTTACTGAACTTTTCCACGCTGCCGTGAGCGCACCTACCCCACCAGGTCTAAGAGTCTCTCGCTCTCTCATATACATGTATGTATGTATGTATGTATGTATGTATGTATGTATGTATGTATGTATGTATGTATGTATGTATGTATGTATATATGTATATATGTGTGTGTATGTGTGTATATATGTATATATATGTGTGTGTGTGTATATATATATATATGTATGTATGTATGTATGTATGTATGTATGCATATATATATGCGTTGCACGTACATGCATATATATATATATGCGTTGCACGTACATGCATGTACACACACTCCCTGCTGGTTTTAATATGGATGTGATCAAGTGCAGTATAAATAATTAAAGCTGTTTGATGTTTGGGCAAATAAAACTCTAGGCCTACTCACACAGACATTGATTGACCCATTAACCTACTGCAGTGAAACATAACATGGTAATTTCGGTTTGATATGAATAAGGTAGAGGCCTTGACGGGTTATTTATAAGAATGCCTGGCAACCCTATGGGGTCTTGAACTATAACCCTGAAGTGAAATGAGCCTGAAATAACAGTGCATTTTCTTTTAAATTGAATCCAAAATCATATGTAATATGTCTCATATTGGAAACTTTGGTTGGCTTTTATTTTGAAACTCCACATCAGAACGTTCTGAAACTTCTTGCGTGACCCCATGGGGTTTGAACTATAACCCTGATGTGAAATGAGCCTGAAATAACAGCGCCTTTTCTTTTAAATTTAATCCAAAATCATATGTAATATGTCTCATATTGGAAACTTTGGTTGACTTTTATTTTGAAACTCCACATCAGAATGTTCTGAAACCTTTTGCTTGCCCAATGGGGTCGTGAACTATAACCCTGATGTGAAATGAGCCTGAAATAACAGCGCCTTTTCTTTTAAATTGAATCCAAAATCATATGTAATATGTCTCATATTGGAAACTTTGGTTGACTTTTATTTTGAAACTCCACATCAGAATGTTCTGAAACCTTTTGCTTGCCCAATGGGGTCGTGAACTATAACCCTGATGTGAAATGAGCCTGAAATAACAGCGCCTTTTCTTTTAAATTGAATCCAAAATCATATGTAATATGTCTCATATTGGAATTTTTAGTGGGCTTTTATTTTGAAACTCCACATCAGAATGTTCTGTAACTTCTTGCGTGACCCCATGGGGTCTTGAACTATAACCCTGACGTGAAATGAGCCTGAAATAACAAGGCATTTTCTTTTAAATTGAATCCAAAATCATATGTAATATGTCTCATATTGGAAACTTTGGTTGGCTTTTATTTTGAAACTCCACATCAGAATGTTCTGAAACTTCTTGCGTGACCCCATGGGGTCTTGAACTATCAACATGAAGTGAAATGAGCCTGAAATAACAGGGCATTTTCTTTTAAATTGAATCCAAAATCATATGTAATATGTCTCATATTGGAAACTTTGGTTGGCTTTTATTTTGAAACTCCACATCAGAATGTTCTGAAACCTTTTGCTTGACCCCATGGTGTCGTGAACTATAACCATGAAGAGAAATGAGCCTGAAATAACAGGGCATTTTCTTTTAAATTGAATCCAAAATCATATGTAATACGTCTCATATTGGAAAATTTGGTTGGCTTTTATTTTGAAACTCCATATCAGACTGTTCTGAAACTTCTTGCCTGACCCCATGGTGTCTTGAACTATAACCCTGAAGTGAAATGAGTCTGAAATAACAGGGCATTTTCTTTTAAATTGAATCCAAAATCATATGTGATATGTCTCATATTGGATATTTTGGTTGGCTTTTATTTTGAAACTCCACATCAGAATGTTCTGAAACTTCTTGGGTGACCCTACGGGGTCTTGAACTATAACCATTTAGTCAAATGAGCCTGAAATAACAGGGCATTTTATTTTAAATTGAATCCAAAATCATATGTGATATGTCTCATATTGGATATTTTGATTGGCTTTTATTTTGAAACTCCACATCAGATTGTTCTGAAACTTCTTGCGTGACCCCGTGGGGTCTTGAACTATAACCCTGAAGTGAAATGAGTCTGAAATAACAGGGCATTTTCTTTTAAATTGAATCCAAAATCATATGTAATATGTCTCATATTGGAAACTTTGGTTGGCTTTTATTTTGAAACTCCACATCAGAATGTTCTGAAACTTCTTGCATGACCCCATGGGGTCTTGAACTATGACCCTGATTTGAAATGAGCCTGACATAACAGTGCCTTTTCTTTTAAATTGAATCCAAAATCATATGTAATATGTCTCATATTGGAAACTTTGGTTGGCTTTTATTTTGAAACTCCACATCAGAATGTTCTGAAACCTTTTGCTTGACCCCATGGTGTCGTGAACTATAACCATGAAGAGAAATTAGCCTGAAATAACAGGGCATTTTCTTTTAAATTGAATCCAAAATCATATGTAATATGTCTCATATTGGAAACTTTGGTTGGCTTTTATTTTGAAAATCCACGTCAGAATGTTCTGAAACTTCTTGCGTGACCCCATGGGGTCTTGAAATATAACCCTGAAGTGAAATGAGTCTGAAATAACAGGGCATTTTCTTTTAAATTGAATCCAAAATCATATGTAATATGTCTCATATTGGAATTTTTAGTGGGCTTTTATTTTGAAACTCCACATCAGAATGTTCTGTAACTTCTTGCGTGACCCCATGGGGTCTTGAACCATAACCCTGACGTGAAATGAGCCTGAAATAACAAGGCATTTTCTTTTAAATTGAATCCAAAATCATATGTAATATGTCTCATATTGGAAACTTTGGTTGGCTTTTATTTTGAAACTCCACATCAGAATGTTCTGAAACTTCTTGCGTGACCCCATGGGGTCTTGAACTATCAACATGAAGTGAAATGAGCCTGAAATAACAGTGCATTTTCTTTTAAATTGAATCCAAAATCATATGTAATATGTCTCATATTGGAAGCTTTGGTTGGCTTTTATTTTGAAACTCCACATCAGAATGTTCTGAAACCTTTTTCTTGACCCCATGGTGTCGTGAACTATAACCATGAAGAGAAATGAGCCTGAAATAACAGGGCATTTTCTTTTAAATTGAATCCAAAATCATATGTAATACGTCTCATATTGGAAAATTTGGTTGGCTTTTATTTTGAAACTCCATATCAGACTGTTCTGAAACTTCTTGCCTGACCCCATGGTGTCTTGAACTATAACCCTGAAGTGAAATGAGTCTGAAATAACAGGGCATTTTCTTTTAAATTGAATCCAAAATCATATGTGATATGTCTCATATTGGATATTTTGGTTGGCTTTTATTTTGAAACTCCACATCAGAATGTTCTGAAACTTCTTGGGTGACCCTACGGGGTCTTGAACTATAACCATTTAGTCAAATGAGCCTGAAATAACAGGGCATTTTATTTTAAATTGAATCCAAAATCATGTGATATGTCTCATATTGGATATTTTGATTGGCTTTTATTTTGAAACTCCACATCAGATTGTTCTGAAACTTCTTGCGTGACCCCGTGGGGTCTTGAACTATAACCCTGAAGTGAAATGAGTCTGAAATAACAGGGCATTTTCTTTTAAATTGAATCCAAAATCATATGTAATATGTCTCATATTGGAAACTTTGGTTGGCTTTTATTTTGAAAATCCACATCAGAATGTTCTGAAACTTCTTGCATGACCCCATGGGGTCTTGAACTATGACCCTGATTTGAAATGAGCCTGACATAACAGTGCCTTTTCTTTTAAATTGAATCCAAAATCATATGTAATATGTCTCATATTGGAAACTTTGGTTGGCTTTTATTTTGAAACTCCACATCAGAATGTTCTGAAACCTTTTGCTTGACCCCATGGTGTCGTGAACTATAACCATGAAGAGAAATGAGCCTGAAATAACAGGGCATTTTCTTTTAAATTGAATCCAAAATCATATGTAATACGTCTCATATTGGAAAATTTGGTTGGCTTTTATTTTGAAACTCCATATCAGACTGTTCTGAAACTTCTTGCCTGACCCCATGGTGTCTTGAACTATAACCCTGAAGTGAAATGAGTCTGAAATAACAGGGCATTTTCTTTTAAATTGAATCCAAAATCATATGTGATATGTCTCATATTGGATATTTTGGTTGGCTTTTATTTTGAAACTCCACATCAGAATGTTCTGAAACTTCTTGGGTGACCCTACGGGGTCTTGAACTATAACCATTTAGTCAAATGAGCCTGAAATAACAGGGCATTTTATTTTAAATTGAATCCAAAATCATGTGATATGTCTCATATTGGATATTTTGATTGGCTTTTATTTTGAAACTCCACATCAGATTGTTCTGAAACTTCTTGCGTGACCCCGTGGGGTCTTGAACTATAACCCTGAAGTGAAATGAGTCTGAAATAACAGGGCATTTTCTTTTAAATTGAATCCAAAATCATATGTAATATGTCTCATATTGGAAACTTTGGTTGGCTTTTATTTTGAAACTCCACATCAGAATGTTCTGAAACTTCTTGCATGACCCCATGGGGTCTTGAACTATGACCCTGATTTGAAATGAGCCTGACATAACAGTGCCTTTTCTTTTAAATTGAATCCAAAATCATATGTAATATGTCTCATATTGGAAACTTTGGTTGGCTTTTATTTTGAAACTCCACATCAGAATGTTCTGAAACCTTTTGCTTGACCCCATGGTGTCGTGAACTATAACCATGAAGAGAAATTAGCCTGAAATAACAGGGCATTTTCTTTTAAATTGAATCCAAAATCATATGTAATATGTCTCATATTGGAAACTTTGGTTGGCTTTTATTTTGAAAATCCACGTCAGAATGTTCTGAAACTTCTTGCGTGACCCCATGGGGTCTTGAAATATAACCCTGAAGTGAAATGAGTCTGAAATAACAGGGCATTTTCTTTTAAATTGAATCCAAAATCATATGTAATATGTCTCATATTGGAATTTTTGGTGGGCTTTTATTTTGAAACTCCACATCAGAATGTTGTGAAACTTCTTAGGTGACCCTATGGGGTCTTGAACTATAACCATCAAGTCAAATGAGCCTGAAATAACAGGGCATTTTCTTTTAAATTGAATCCAAAATCATATGTAATATGTCTCATATTGGAAACTTTGGTTGGCTTTTATTTTGAAACTCCACATCAGAATGTTCTGAAACTTCTTGCATGACCCCATGGGGTCTTGAACTATGACCCTGATTTGAAATGAGCCTGACATAACAGTGCCTTTTCTTTTAAATTGAATCCAAAATCATATGTAATATGTCTCATATTGGAAACTTTGGTTGGCTTTTATTTTGAAACTCCACATCAGAATGTTCTGAAACCTTTTGCTTGACCCCATGGTGTCGTGAACTATAACCATGAAGAGAAATGAGCCTGAAATAACAGGGCATTTTCTTTTAAATTGAATCCAAAATCATATGTAATACGTCTCATATTGGAAAATTTGGTTGGCTTTTATTTTGAAACTCCATATCAGACTGTTCTGAAACTTCTTGCCTGACCCCATGGTGTCTTGAACTATAACCCTGAAGTGAAATGAGTCTGAAATAACAGGGCATTTTCTTTTAAATTGAATCCAAAATCATATGTGATATGTCTCATATTGGATATTTTGGTTGGCTTTTATTTTGAAACTCCACATCAGAATGTTCTGAAACTTCTTGGGTGACCCTACGGGGTCTTGAACTATAACCATTTAGTCAAATGAGCCTGAAATAACAGGGCATTTTATTTTAAATTGAATCCAAAATCATGTGATATGTCTCATATTGGATATTTTGATTGGCTTTTATTTTGAAACTCCACATCAGATTGTTCTGAAACTTCTTGCGTGACCCTATGGGGTCTTGAACTGAAGTGAAATGAGCCTGAAATAACAGGGCATTTTCTTTTAAATTGAATCCAAAATCATATGTAATATGTCTCATATTGGAATTTTTGGTGGGCTTTTATTTTGAAACTCCATATCAGAATGTTCTGAAACTTCTTTGGGTCTTGAACTATAACCATCAAGTCAAATGAGCCTGAAATAACAGGGCATTTTATTTTAAATTTAATCCAAAAATATGTGATATGTCTCATATTGGAAACTTTGGTTGGCTTTTATTTTGAAACTCCACATCAGATTGTTCTGAAACTTCTTGCGTGACCCCATGGGGTCTTGAACTATAACCCTGATGTGAAATGAGCCTGAAATAACAGCGCCTTTTCTTTTAAATTGAATCCAAAATCATATGTAATATGTCTCATATTGGAAACTTTGGTTGGCTTTTATTTTGAAACTCCACATCAGATTGTTCTGAAACTTCTTGCGTGACCCCATGGGGTCTTGAACTATAACCCTGATGTGAAATGAGCCTGAAATAACAGCGCCTTTTCTTTTAAATTGAATCCAAAATCATATGTAATATGTCTCATATTGGAAACTTTGGTTGACTTTTATTTTGAAACTCCACATCAGAATGTTCTGAAACTTCTTGCGTGACCCCATGGGTTTTTGAACTATAACCCTGACGTGAAATGAGCCTGAAATAACAGGGCATTTTCTTTTGAATTTAATCCAAAATCATCTGTAATATGTCTCATATTGGAAACTTTGGTTGGCTTTTATTTTGAAACTCCACATCAGAATGTTCTGAAACTTCTTGCGTGACCCCATGGTGTTTTGAACTATAACCCTGATGTGAAATGAGCCTGAAATAACAGCGCCTTTTCTTTTAAATTGAATCCAAAATCATAGGTAATATGTCTCATATTGGAATTTTTGGTGGGCTTTTATTTTGAAACTCCACATCAGAATGTTGTGAAACTTCTTAGGTGACCCTATGGGGTCTTGAACTATAACCATCAAGTCAAATGAGCCTGAAATAACAGGGCATTTTATTTTAAATTGAATCCAAAATCATACGTGATATGTCTCATATTGGAAACTTTGGTTGGCTTTTATTTTGAAACTCCACATCAGAATGTTCTGAAACTTCTTGCGTGACCCCATGGGGTCTTGAACTATAACCCTTACGTGAAATGAGCCTGAAATAACAGGGCATTTTATTTTAAATTGAATCCAAAATCATATGTGATATGTCTCATATTGGAAACTTTGGTTGGCTTTTATTTTGAAACTCCACATCAGAATGTTCTGAAACTTCTTGCGTGACCCTATGGGGTCTTGAACTGAAGTGAAATGAGCCTGAAATAACAGGGCATTTTCTTTTAAATTGAATCCAAAATCATATGTAATATGTCTCATATTGGAATTTTTGGTGGGCTTTTATTTTGAAACTCCATATCAGAATGTTCTGAAACTTCTTTGGGTCTTGAACTATAACCATCAAGTCAAATGAGCCTGAAATAACAGGGCATTTTATTTTAAATTTAATCCAAAAATATGTGATATGTCTCATATTGGAAACTTTGGTTGGCTTTTATTTTGAAACTCCACATCAGATTGTTCTGAAACTTCTTGCGTGACCCCATGGGGTCTTGAACTATAACCCCGATGTGAAATGAGCCTGAAATAACAGCGCCTTTTCTTTTAAATTGAATCCAAAATCATATGTAATATGTCTCATATTGGAAACTTTGGTTGGCTTTTATTTTGAAACTCCACATCAGATTGTTCTGAAACTTCTTGCGTGACCCCATGGGGTCTTGAACTATAACCCTGATGTGAAATGAGCCTGAAATAACAGCGCCTTTTCTTTTAAATTGAATCCAAAATCATATGTAATATGTCTCATATTGGAAACTTTGGTTGACTTTTATTTTGAAACTCCACATCAGAATGTTCTGAAACTTCTTGCGTGACCCCATGGGTTTTTGAACTATAACCCTGACGTGAAATGAGCCTGAAATAACAGGGCATTTTCTTTTGAATTTAATCCAAAATCATCTGTAATATGTCTCATATTGGAAACTTTGGTTGGCTTTTATTTTGAAACTCCACATCAGAATGTTCTGAAACTTCTTGCGTGACCCCATGGTGTTTTGAACTATAACCCTGATGTGAAATGAGCCTGAAATAACAGCGCCTTTTCTTTTAAATTGAATCCAAAATCATAGGTAATATGTCTCATATTGGAATTTTTGGTGGGCTTTTATTTTGAAACTCCAGATCAGAATGTTCTGAAACTTATTGGGTGACCCTATGGGGTCTTGAACTATAACCCTGAAGAGAAATGAGCCTGAAATAACAGGGCGTTTTATTTTAAATTGAATCCAAAATCCTATGTGATATGTCTCATATTGGATATTTTGATTGGCTTTTATTTTGAAACTCCACATCAGAATGTTCTGAAACTTCTTGGGTGACCCTATGGGGTCTTGAACTATAACCATCAAGTCGAATGAGCCTGAAATAACAGGGCGTTTTATTTTAAATTGAATCCAAAATCATATGTGATATGTCTCATATTGGATATTTTGATTGGCTTTTATTTTGAAACTCCACATCAGAATGTTCTGAAACTTCTTGCTTGACCCCATGGGGTCTTAAACTATAACCCTGAAGAGAATTGAGTCTGAAATAACAGGGCATTTTCTTTTAAATTGAATCCAAAATCATATGTAATATGTCTCATATTGGATTTTTTGGTGGGCTTTTATTTTGAAACTCCACATCAAAATGTTCTGTAACTTCTTGCGTGACCCCATGGGGTCTTGAACAATAACCCTGACGTGAAATGAGCCTGAAATAACAGGGCATTTTCTTTTAAATTGAATCCAAAATCATATGTAATATGTCTCATATTGGAAACTTTGGTTGGCTTTTATTTTGAAACTCCACATCAGAATGTTCTGAAACTTCTTGCGTGACCCCATGGGGTCTTGACCTATAACCCTGACGTGAAATGAGCCTGAAATAACAGGGCATTTTCTTTTAAATTTAATCCAAAATCATATGTAATATGTCTCATATTGGAAACTTTGGTTGGCTTTTATTTTGAAACTCCACATCAGAATGTTCTGAAACCTTTTGCGTGACCCCAAGGGGTCGTGAACTATAACCATGATGTGAAATGAGCCTGGAATAACAGGGCATTTTCCTTTAAATTGAATCCAAAATCATTGTAATATGTCTCATATTGGAATTTTTGGTGGGCTTTTTTTTTGAAACTCCACATCAGAATGTTCTGGAACTTCTTGGGTGACCCTATGGGGTTGTGAACTATAACCCTGAAGTGAAATGAGCATGGAATAACAGGGCTTTTTCTTTTAAATCGAATCCAATTTTTTTTTTTTTTCATTTGTAATATGTCTCGGATTGGAATGTTTGGTTGGCTTTTATTTTGAAAGTAAATACCACAACGGCCATACACTTCCTTTGATAGTATTTGCTTTTTTTGACTGTCTTTTTGTATGTACCCGACGAATGCAAATTGCTTTAAACTAGTTCTGAGACGCTATTACCGTAATGGCTTATACAGGTACGGCAAAAAACTGGGTCGGCTGGCTTGACCGCCGATCTCGATGAGTCGGCTGGCATGACCGCAGTGACGTTTCTCCTGTGAGAATCCCTGACATTCCAATTAATGCAAGACCTCATGCCAGCCTCTTAAACACATACAAGTACAGTACTTCAGACTATAAAGCAACGTGCTGGGTGGTTAACTGGACTAAACCAATGTGCCGTTTGGTTAACTGAGCTAAAGCAAACGAAGAACGAGCATCAGGGGAAGTTCGGGAGCCCAAAGGAAGGAAGAAATAGTCACCTAGTCGTGTGCCCTTAAATTACATAACTAAAGCAAATACAAAGAATCTGTAGGATATTAACTAATTAAGATGCATAGTTATGTCACTGTAATTTTACATGACTGTAGTTTTCAGATAGGCCTACATACATCAGCCTCATGGAGCAGGTGGGAAGGTGCACAACCTTGCTCGAGGATGCAGGATAGCCCCGTGAGACCATCCTGATCTCGCGAGTTCACGTTCGCTGAAGATGCTACTAGCCATCCGCCACCAGGGGTCAGCACATAGCCAAGTGATGCCTGGGTGTTAATCGTATGTCCTCCAAATGCAGAAGAAAATGGAAAAATGATAAATACTTTTCTCGATGTAAATATCAGGTCAATATAATATATATTACAGAATGTGATAAGAACTATTCGGTTACTAAGGATTATTTTATTTGAATTACATTTGTTTTCAATTGCTTGAACACATTTTGTAAAATACCATTCACATCTATGTCTAATTGAAACTCTTTGTCAAAATGTCACTCTGATGACAAAATGAAAACACTGTAGTCTTCCATATTCACTGTTTTTATTTAGTTCCACAGAAGGCACCTTTTCACAACGACCAAAAAATCGAATACTCAATACTGTACATTGCAGTACAGTACTTTACAGTTCAGTAAAATCAGTTTAAGCTAAAGTATAACAAAAATTAACCAAAAATACACAATTGTACTGTACATAAACACAGAAAAACACGGCAATTGTGCAAGGATGGGCTTATGGATCCTCGCCTTGTGTGCCGAATCCATCCGTGGTTTGACCTTACCTCAATGTCTCCGGAGGCCTGTTCCATTACCTGCAGAAGAGGCATGCGGGCATGTGGTTGGTGGTCATATACACTACATTCTCAATCCGAAGAAAAAACCTTCGGTGAAAGGAAATGGTGAAGAAATGGTGAATATGTGACTCCAAATTGTTTATGGTTGGTGTACCAGTTCCGGACCAAAACGGTATTAGTATTTTGAATAGATGTGTTTTCCCAATGATATACTGAGATGAAATTTTTGAGCTAAGTGTCTTATGTTTGAAATAGTGTGTAGTGGGCAGGAGCAAGTGTGTTGCAGAAAGGAGCAGGTGTGTTGCAGAATAGCAACTAAAGTGCAAAGCAGCGCTTTTGTTTAAGGATTGGTTACATGTGTTTACGGTATAGTAATAAAAACTTCAAGTTGTGTTACTTTGGTCTAAGCATGTGTCTAGTGTTCAAGCAATTGAAAAAAACTGTAAATGTTAAATCTTTATATTCATCTCTCTCTCTAAACGTATACAATGTGCAAAAGTGTATTAATTAATATATTTTTATGTATGTGTGACTCTCACACACGCGCGCGTGCCTGAGTGCATGGCAGGACCACGGCAGCCACGCTTTTCACCGCTAACGTTCTCTGCATATGAAGCAGGCAGACAGAAAGGGTTTTCAGTCGCTCCTGCTGGACTGTGTAATGCAGCTCAGCGTCTACATCAAAGCCCATTACATTTCAAGACTGCCACCGCCTTTCTGTGGCAAATTGATCCATCAGCTTCCACTGAGTCCGTGCTCGGTTATGACTGACTAAGGGTGACAGCCGTTTTGTAGGAGTTATCAAACAAGGTGAACCGGCTGTCACTGTGTGTGTGCGAGTGATTGTGTTCGTGTGTGTGTGTCTGATGTGTTTGCCTGTGTCTGCAACCGCATGCAATAGTGCATGTGCCTGTAGGCTGAATGCATGTTTTTTCTGCATGCATATGCACGGTCGTGGATGTATGCATACTTGTGCGTGCATGGTGCATAACATATTACACACATTACGTTTATTTTCTCTTGTCCTTAATGGACACTCTCATAGCAGGCCTGCACATGCAAATGTGGTTGCTGGATGCCGAATGAGGAGACGGTCATTGTGATGAGAACCCTTCTACAGTCTTCAGAGTGTTTCAAATGCTCACCATATGCCACATTTGTTTTCAAGTATTGGCTTATGCTAGGCTCACAGGAATCAACTAATTTAACTGAATATTCATGAACGGTTGCATGCATGCATCTTTCAATGTTTAATTACAAGATTTGGTAGATCAGCTCAAAGAGGTAAAAATAAACAACAATTTATTTCAGCTAGAGACAGCATGATGATGAGTGCAACACTGTTGTCATAGGAACTAATTGCCCCATGTGTGACCTGAAACTGTGATATCAACTATGCCACATCAGTTTATATGACGTTGTATTGCATCATACCAGGCTAAAACAGGCTGCAATACATTTCCTACTTTCTTGATTTGGAAAGGATATTTGAATCTTTGCATGATTGTTTATCTGACATCTTACAGTGTTTAACATGGTGGAACAGATTTAGACCCAAAGTGTGCCAATAATCTTATGGGGATGTTTTTCAAAAGTTGTATTTTATGTTTTGTTCACTTTATTTGACCAGGCCACTGAGGCCAGTCCCATTTAAAAAATCTAATTTTCAAGAGAGACCTCACTATGAAGAGCAGCAAAACACAAGCTTCTGCTTTATTCATAAAACAGAACATATCACGCAGCAAAATATTAGTTTTAGAAGAGCCAACATAAAATGATAGTACTTCGATGAGCACCAGGACTATTCAAATAATGAGAAGCGATTAGGAGCTCATGATGTTAAAAAAGCAAGCAGCATATAGGAGCTCAGGATGTTCAAATAAAGAAGCAGCGTATAGTAGCTAAGGATGTTCAAATAACAAGCAGCGTATAGACCTCTGAAGAATAAGTCCCACCTCAGAGGCTCCGGTTCGCTCGGTCAAATGTCTATGGGAAATAACATTGGGTTTTGAATGATTGTACATAACAAACTTTGTAGTTGGCGAATAAGTAAAAGCTGCATCACGTTTTGAACTACACTGGGTTTTTGGATTGTCGATGCCGTTAAAGTAGTGAACGATTATTAATGCTACTTTAACGGCACCGACAATCCAAAAACCCAGGCAAAACTAGATGGGAAAAGTGTGTAGTTCAAAACGTGACGCAGCTTTTATTTCTTAGGATGTTCAAATAACAAGCAGCGTATAGAATCACAGGACTTTAAGATAACAAGCAGCATATAGGAGCACAGGATGTTATTGGCCTAGTAAAGCCAGATGCCAATAGTTGCTGATGTCCATTAGAAACTTGGCAAACTTGTCTTTAAAGATAAATACACTTTGTTTACCGTCAACAACATGAAAGACAAACACACATTCAAACCAACACACAGTCATTTGGGTGGATATTAATGTGGAGCACTGGAGTCAGGCGAAGCTGTGTGGGTGGGGTGGAGGTGTCAGTGGCGAGATATGCTTGAATTGTCAAATCTGTGTTTTTCCTACGGTGCTCAAAATGCAATGAAACCCTTCTTTAAAGGATTAGACTCTTCTCTCTCTCAGAAATGATGTGTGTGCGTCTGTGCGTGCAGGCGTGCGTCTGTTTGTGAGCGAGAGAGAAGAGTGTGTGCGGGTGCGCGTTGTGTGAATGCTCATTCCTGTGACATTAGCGCAGATAAAGCTGGCTAGTGTTTTTGTGCGCTGTTGTCTAATCCCTTCAGTGTGTTGGCGTGATTGTAAACCCCTAAGTACCTTTCCCTCCTTCCCTCCGCTACCTGGCTTCCCTTCAGCGTACCGAGAAATACTGGTTTCCAGGAAGCCCTGATAGGGAGTCGAAAGCACAGCGAGTGGCTGAGATAATGAACCCTGGCTCTGGAAGGTGTTCTGTGTCACGGTTAATGATTCCAATGTATTCATCATCTCTCTTTCATGTCTCTCCCTCTGTCTCTCTGTCATTCATTCTCTCTCTCCCTCTCTCTCTCTCTTTCTCTCTCTCTCCAGCCGGCGGGCCTCGTAAGCTTTTCTGATAAATGCCGAGAGGAAAACACGTCTTCAAATTAAAAGCTCACCATCATCCTGAGTCTGAATATTAACTGGCATGGGAAAAGACAAATATTCATTTGGCGTGTTTGACAGTGGAAGCTGTCGCTCCAGATAAATGGTTTATCCCTGGTCCCTGAAGATAAGAAGTAAAAGTGAGTCGGTGATGGCAGAAAAAAAACAGGTGAAGTGTGTCTCAGACAATGTGGACCTGGAGAATGAAAAACACACGCATGTAGCCATGCGACCCCCTGGTCGGTACAGGAAGAGAATAACGAACAAATGAGGCAAATTGCAAGCCCTTTTTGAGATGGCGGACAGGGGTAAAAGGGGGGGGGGGGAGGGGGGAGGATTTCTGGAGTGATCCCCTGCTGGGAACAACACCTGGTTGTATGAACGTTTTCATACTGTGAGTGTGTGGAAGTGGAAGCAACCAGCATGCGCCCAAAATGATAGGTCACGGTGCAAAACACACATTGCATTTGAGATACAGGAGAGGGAGGGAGGGAGGGAGTGAGAGGGAGAGAGTGAGAGAGAGAGAGAGAGAGAGAGAGAGAGAGAGAGAGAGAGGGCTAACGAGAGCCCCTGAACGGTCCCGAGAGCTCAACTGCTGATCAGAGGGTGTCATCCCTCGAGTTTCAGCTTTACTAGCTGTACCCTGCAAAAAGTAGAGGGAGACAAAATTTGAATAAAAAGCCAGGTCGTGATAACCTTCTGAGTAATGGCAGGCTCAAGGAAGGGGAAAGGTGAAGTATAGCCTACATGGACAGTTCCAGCCTTGAATGCGATGTATAAGAGTAAAAAGTTGCATTTCATGAATACCTTATGAATATAGATTTTTGTTAAAAATAATGAATGTATTTAAAGTCTGTACTGTATTATTGACACTAACACAAACAGAAAATCAAGTAATAGTGTACATTAATGCAAGTTATTGTATCCATTGTGTGTGCAATGAGGTATTTGCGTGTACATATTAACGTATCATTTTTATTTTGGAAGGGAATCAAGGCAGATCACAAGGTGGAAACATTATACTTATACTCTCTGAAAAGAGTGGTCTTTGTAAAGACGATGCAGTTAATGTTACTCTTGTGAATGATGTCAATTTCAATCTGCCTACGTTATGAGATAAACAGCCAGTTTCAGAATAACAGAACTATCGCAATTAACAAATGGGCGGCCAATTTGAAGCCCCATAGTAATGTCTCCTAAACACGCCCGAACAAGCCAATGTCACCACTGCTGTGTATATTGGGATTCAAGCAGAAAGTGTGTCTGGGAGATAAGAAGAAAGCAAAACAAAAACTTTCGATTGCCAGGCTGAATACACATAGGGCCCAAAACTAAACCAACACCCACGACCCTCAACACAAAACCCAAAATGTTAATCAAAAGTAAGTTTCAGCCTAATGCTAGTAAGCCCCACCTGAGAGGCCAGAGCAGGGCTTTACTCAGGGAGTCGGGGGTGAGACTGACCGTTAGCAGGTTAAGCACCTCATCTCCTGGGTGAGAGCTGAGGGCTTTTCCCCCCTCAAATATGGTCTCGTTACGGTGCTGTCACGGAGACGGACCTGTCAGCGTTGGTTACCGTTGCGTTGGTAATCTGCTCGGCGTGTGCTTCCTAATTATATCACTGTGGGATACAGCCTTCTTGTTTATTTAGAGAGAACTTCCTGAGGAGGTTTGTGTGTGTGTGTGTGTACGAGTGCGTGTGTGAGCATGTGTGTGTGCGTGTTTAATTTTCGAGTCGGGATGTGTTTATAGTATTGCGTACGTCTACGTAGATTTGCGTGGCTGCTTCTTCCTGGGACCTTACATATTATGTTGTGTATATGAATTATTATTTCGTCATTGAGCAGATACCTTCATCCAAAGACAGAATTCATTTTTGTTGATCATTTAGGAGCAGGTTTGGGGTCCTACGCGGGGAATGCATACAGGGAGGCTGTGGATATGAGAGATCAAATGCTTTACAGCACAATCCAGGATCTGTATACACTTTTTAGATTTGTTCACATTTGAAAGTGTTGCCTGGATCAAAACTAAATGGTTGAAATGGAAATGGAAGTTGTCAGGGAAGAAAAAAAAATCACTACATCACCCGCCTTTGGAGCAGCACTCACTGGAGTAGAAACGACTCATCACAGGGTTATTTTATCTCATTTAATCTTTCATAAGATAGCGGTTTGGCTTTCTCTCGTGCAGCTGTGGAAGCCATGAAGGGCTGTGCACGGTAAATCCTGAATAATACATCGCTTCAGACATCTTCGGAAGGTTTTTGTCTTTGTAGTTTGGGGGAATTGCTATCCGAGAGATTTGTCGGCGGGTGGGGGATTTGGGTGGAGGTAATGGTGCTGGTGGTGATAGTGGTGGCATTGAAGGGGTTGGTTCTGGAGGTGGAGCTAGTGGAGCTGTTGATAGGGACGATGGTGGAGGAGGTAATTGTGGTGGTTGCAGTGAGGGTGGAGATAGTGATGGTTGAGGTAATCGGGCTGGAGTGAGGGATTGAGGTAGTGCTGACTGTGGTTGTCCGAGGGGATTGTGGGTAGTGTTGGTGGAGGAGTAGGAGGTGGTGTTGAGGGTAAAAGAGGTGGTGGAGGTAATGGTGTTGATGGAGGAGGAGGTGATATTCGTGGTGGTGTTGATGGTAGAAGAGGGCGTAGGGGTTGTGTTGGAGGTGGGTGGTGGTGGTTGTGGAGTTGGTGATGATGGGTGGTGCTGGTGGAGGAGGTGTTGCTGGTGCTGATGCAGCTGGTGTTCGTGATGGTGGTAGCGGTGGAGGCGAGAAGGGTCCAGCTGCAAGCTTGGGCCTTTCTGTCATGACCGTAGCAGGAGAGCCTGTCGGAGACCCACTCCGTAGCTTACCTGCGCATCCAATCATTTTTAACTATCCGTCGACGCAACGGAGAAGGCAAGTGCTGTGATTGGTCCTCTAACAAAATCATTTCCGGAATCACTTCTCCGGTTTGACTTTGCACCTTAATTACTTTGTACATCGTTTACTTTGCACATTAAAGACCAGTAAAACACCAAATACGATTTGAAAACCTTTGGAAGTTTATTTACAACACTATTTACATGGTTTGTAGTAAACATATAGGATCGATCGGGCGGCGAATTGCATTGCGTATCCGACATCCCGACGAAGAACTTTGAATGCGCGAAGGTTCTCCGTAGTTATGGAGTCGGATTGCGGATTAAGGAATCGGAGTAGTATACTTTGACATTTTAATGCAGTTCAGCAAGAAAGGCGACGAAGTAGAAGAAGGGGGTGTTCCAGTATGCAAACAAGATATTCGTAACGCCATTGGAGCATCCGCACGGAGCCCGTCCTGGAATGCTTCTGGATGTACACATAACGTGTCTGCATGCCGGTACTGTGCACCCCGGCATAGGATTAGGTCCATGTTAGCATAAATCATGCATGCATGCACACGCACACACACACAAACAGACAACACTGGGGTTTGTGTGATAGCGAGTAGTGAGGGATTTTGCAGAAGGGAGCAGTGGGATTTCTGTCATTATTGAGCCCATGCGGAGGGGAGAAGCTTCGATGGCAGCATTGACAGATTGCATGAATAATTTAAGAACAAAGTAAGAGCAGGCTCACGGACCTCTGAATCACGTCTAATGACAGCTGCCTGCTGTCTGACTTTGGCATATCTCTCAGCCTTCCTCATACATATTATTACCCCCCCTCCTCCGCACACTGCTCACAGTGGGTCCGGCTGTAGAAAGGGCACAGCGCATTAACCAGCTGCATTACTGACCCACGTGGGCCTTCCAGCAAACATCCAAGGCCATGAGGGGGTAGAAGACGATATCCAAATTCACATAGACCCCCTCGGGAGCTCTAACCCCCTGCAGCTCAGAGCCCCAGCAGCTTAGACCCCCTGGTCCTATCCTCTCTGGAAGGGAGGGGGACGACGGCGTCAACTTAGCCTGGCTCCGCCCGCCTAAGTACTTCCGCTCAATTTGAATTTCCCTTCAGTACTAGTTCTGGACCTGCTGTATGTAATTTGGTTTTCTGGCGCCGCCACAGCGGCGCCCAATCAGCGAACAGAGGGCGTGTCTGAGAACAATGACGATAAAGTCGTGCGCCAGTTTGAGTTGTTGTTGTAGGTCGGTAGTTGATTTACAATGTGCAATTTTTCCCTGATAAATTAAATCGGACGAACAAAACCTGCAGCTGTCGTTGACGGACATTTTCGTGCAGACGCGCAAGGTGTTTGGTTTGTGTACAACCTGCGCGTGATTCCCGGCGCATGACATACGTCACAACCAAACGTTAGCGATTGGTTATGGCAGAGTGGCACTGGGCAGATCCAATCATTTTAAAATTCAACAGACACCCGCCTTCGAGTGAGTTAACGTTTGTCAATTGATTAGGTCCAGACTCTCTGTACAAATTAAATGAAATGAAGTGAAGTACGAGAGTCTGGTAGAACCAGGCTAGCGTCAACTGGGAGGAAACAAGCAAAGGAAGCAACAGGTAAGGAAAAAAAAATATTTAACTGTAACTGGCTGGAAACAAGGTAATGATGTAGCAGGTAAGGAAACAAGGTAAGGACACCAAAGGTAAGGGAAAGAGGTAAGGAAACTAGGTGAGGACACCACAAGTGAGGAAACAAGGTAAGGATGTAGCCGGTAAAGAAACATGGTAAGGATGCAGCAGGCAAGTGTAGCATCCGTGGTCTTAGCCGGAATGGGCAGATAGGATGCTAGCATCAGTCCAGGTCCTTAAGAAGTTAAACGTCTAATGACTCACGAAGGGAGTTGGTGTCGGTTGAATAGATGAGCAATTGTAATGCCTTTTATTATAAAACATTGACATTGATACAAAATAGAGCTTTTGAAAATAACAAACAAAACCAAAATAATGAGTCCTTTGTAGCTGGATTCCCCAGCTACAGTAATCCTTGGGAAAGGAGTTGTGTGGTCAAGGAATGTAGTGCATGATACCTTCCGTTCCGTCTGTCTAGTGTTATGGCTCTAGGTGACCCCCTGGAAACGAGGTGCTCACCTGTAATTTCCTGCTACTGGAATTATGTTGAGCGCTCCCTACTGGAGAACTCATGCAATTGCATCTTTAAATAATAAAGGGTTTAGTAGCCCTATATTCCATATGGGTTACACAAGGAAACAATGTAAGAATGTAGTACGTAAGGAAACAAGGTAAGGATTTAGCAAGCAAGGAAACAACGTAAGGACACCACAGATAAGGATGTTGCAGGTAAGGATGTATCAGGTAAGGATGCGACAGGTATGGGAGCAGGATTTATGAGACTGATGGTGGCGGTCGCATGCGATTAAAGCATCCAAACTGTGACAAATGATGTGACTTTTATCCTAGTGTCAGTGCAGCCTTCTTCTGGATGCAACATAAAACAGACCTCAAATGATTGAAGGAATACATTAAAACAAAATATCTGTATTTATTCATATTCGTGCTGTATCTTTGGTCCCCAGGTAAGTGCCTTCATTCCCTTTTGTCGTCAAACCAAAGGCTTTCTCCCGGTAACAGGCTGGCTTGGAATCTGAAAAGAATAGGACCTCAGACTTTATTGACGTCAGACTTCAATACGGACAGGGAGAGGAAGAGGAGGAGAACACATGAACGGTTTTGTCTCCCGTCCTTCATCCTCCTCCTCTTCCTCTCCTCTGCTCTCCCCCTCTGAGAGCAGAGGAGAGGAAGAGGAGGAGGATGAAGGACGGGTGACAAAACAGTTCCAGTAAAGCTTGGGAATATCTGACAAACTGACCAAATATCTATATTTTTGTAATTTCAAGGTAAATTCTCCATTGTCACGCTCCAGTGGGTTTTAATAATTTGCTCTTTTCCTTGGTATCAGCTCTTACAGTTGTATACGAAAAAGGAAACTTCCACTTTAGTTGACCAGTGGAATAGCTGAGTCAGCATAACACTAGGCATGATGCTTTTTACACCACTTATTTCCCAGTACAAGTCCAATCCTAACTGAGAAATGTCACACCCAACTCTAAACTTTAAAACAGAAAGTTTCCCACTCTGATTATCCCGAGACAAATAGGGCTGGCATGTCGAATAGTCATTATTACTCCACATAAATACAGAGACTGGCTTACTGATGTCACTGTGAGTGGCAGACAGTCAAAAGCTCATGATTAATTAAATACAAAACAAAAACTGGAACTTTGAACACAAGGGGTGGCGCGATTTCAAAGTATCAGTGTCATTGGCTTTGAACATACTCCTCTCCAACACATATTCCTTAAATTAAACCATACAATGGAAGACACTGCTTCTTCAACAGAAAGCCCAACCAATCAAGGTGGGAATGTGTGGTCCAACATAATCTCCATACTCCTTTACTGAAGACTGACCTTTTTCATCAAGGATTTATGTTAAAAAAAAATCTAATGATTTTTAAAGCCCTTCGCTCTGAGAGTGATTACAGAAAAAAATTATGTTCCCCATATCCCGTCACAGACAGAGAGAGAAAGAGAGAGAGAGAAAGAGAGGCAGAGAGAGAGAGAGAGAGAGAAAGAGAGGCAGAGAGAGAGAGAGAGAGAGAGAGAGAGAGAGAGAGAGAGAGAGAGAGGGGGGGAGGGACGGGATAGAGAGAGAGAGAGAGAGAGGGAGAGAAAGAAAGAGCAATAGACGAGAGTACAAGAGAGAGATAGAGAAAGAGAGGACGAGAGAGGGAGGACGAGAGAGAAAGAGAGAGGGACAGACAGGCCACTGTAATCTGCATTTTTCTCTCCCCCCCCTCTCTCTCTTTAAAATGGGTTGGAGTTCAAGGTAAATTAGAGTTGGTGGCCTGTGATTGTGTTTTAATGAGAGACGGACTGCAAACGGAAGATAAAGCGGGCGGTTCAGCCCGAGAGGTCCTTGGTGGGATTAGAATTATCATCAGAAAAATGTCTTTAAAAAACACACACACACACACTCACAATGGGGGACAGGCTGCTCTTTCTGTCACTCTCTTCCTCTGTCCATCCCTCCATTCAATCCTCCTGGCCTCTCCATCCCTCTCTCTATCTCTCTCTCCCTCCCTCTCTCCACCCTCTGTGCCGCTGAGTCAATTAAAGTTCTAGTGTGGTGGTCTCGCCATTGTATTGGAATGGAAAAATATAGGAGGGAGGGAGGGAGAGAGAGAGAGGGAGAGAGGGAGGAGAAGCTCTAGAGGGGGTAGAAGTGCTGTGGATACCAAGGAAGGGAGAGAGGGAGAGGGAGAGAGAGAGAGTGAATGGGAGAGAGAGCAATAGAGAGAGAGAGGGAGCATATGGGTTTACTTGTACAGGGGAAGAAAAGTGATAAAGAGAGCGGGAGAGAGAGAAAGAGAGACGGAGAGAGGCCGGCTTATGTGTTCCATGGTGATCTGTAAAGCACCATGCAACCACTTAAGAACTATCCCTTTATGCTGCTCTTCATGCATGTTCTACTCAATGTGTTTGATGTGTTTGGACAGCAATAGCCCTGACAGTGTCTGTAGTGTTGTTTAGTGTCTTTAGTGTTGTTTAGTGTCTGTTGCATATCTGTATTGTTGTGTAGTGTTGTATAGTGTATGCAGTGTTGTATCTGATGTGCTCAAGGTGCAATGCATCATGGGAATAGAAGGCAATACATTTCAACCTCTACCCCTCCAACGTCTACACTACACTGTTATAGACCTTGGGTCTGAACCTGATGTCATCCACAGCCTTTATATCAGCCTTATATCAACG
>NC_044057.1:22203822-22276322 GCF_902167405.1 Gadus morhua
TCAACAATGCACCAATCAACGGGTTCCCACCTCCCCCATACAAGAAACAAAACACAAAAAGAAAAGACAATCAACATCCCAATATTATATTCAGCAACAGACAAACCTGCCCCAACAACCTAGCAACAAACATGCTCTCATAAAGTATCACATTGCTTGTCACCTATTCTCATCGTTATATTTCTATTTTGTCTATGGTTTTATGCATATAGGCTTACATTGAAGTCAGTTTCATGTCAGTAGGTATCTTGGGATACCCACAGGGAATCCTCCTATGTGATGATGATTCTGCTGCTGATTCTGTCTTCGTCTCTCTCTCTCTCTGCCATATCTCTTCATTCATTAGTTCATGGCGGTATCTTAATGAACACCTGTTACATTAACTTACTGTCACAAGGCTTATTGGTTTGTGTCTATGCATGTGTATGTGTAAGTGTACGCATGCGCATATTTGTGTAAATGCATGTGTATGTGCATATGTGGGAAGGCATTAATGTGTGTCTGTCTGTGTGTTCGTAAATGTGTATGTGTGTGTGTGTTAATTAGTGCCCACTTGCTGCTACTCATCAGCTCTCCTCTAACGAGCACCCAGACCCTGGTAGGAGCCACACCTGGACTCAATTAGCCAGGACTCACTTTTTAATCATCTGAGTGCTCACCACAAGACGCTCTCGCTTTCTTCTCTTCACTCGCTCTGTGTTTTCCGTCATTGTTCTTCTTTGACAAACCGTTCTGCTGGTTCATCAGTGAGCTCCGCCACATGCCTCCTAGCTAATTACTTTAATAACGAGACATACAAACAGGCAGGCGATCAAAGACATACCATTTGGATAAAGATGAACGAATGAATAATCGATCAAATGAAGAAAAACACACAATCTCAACTTGACGACCACAGTAACTCCTCGAGTTATTGCTTGGCCCTAGAATTTCAATTTAAGATAACGGCTCATTTGTGTTATCAAGTTCTGGGCTGTGCTGCAATATTACCTAGCTGTTATTATTAAGACATCAGTCATCATCACCGTGTTTATTTCCGTCCGTGTCTATTCTCACGTGACACAATTTCAGCTGATAACAAGAATAACGCGACATTAAAAATGTTTTCTTTGCGCTTAACCACTATTAAGTTCCAACCAGTATGGTAATTCTATCTCATCTCAATATTTGCTATCGATTAAGAATAGGTTATTGATATGTGTCCGTCTACCCTAAAAAATATATACTGTATTCTGATAAGAAAGTGTTTGATAAAACTACTGATCTGTAACTGCCTGTTGGTCTGATCTGTTTATTATCTGTTCTGTTATTAGCGGTTTTAACACTTGTGTCCCTTTAACCGGTGTTGATTAACAAAGCCCACACCTCCTCTTATAGCTCTCCTCCCTCACATTCTTTATGTACAATCTTGGGTAGCCTATATAGGGTTTGACTTCAGTACTTAAGTACTCTAACGAAGAACACTCGAGAGCTATTTGGACTTTCATTTTTTCCTATATCAGTGTAACTTTATTAGAAGTGAATATAACTACAGAATATAATTCAGATCGTAAATCTAGAAATCAATAAAAAGGAGGTTACATTAAATAATAAGCTTTACTTTAGAGCCATTTTTTATAGACTAGGAATAACAGCACATTCTAACTTTCACTACATCAGTACCTAACTTTGTATTTCCAGGCTGGAAATGTTTATTTCTTGTATTTCTAAACTTTCCATACCCTATGTTTGGGTAGATTTGTTTTTGCGAGGCATTGTATTGTATTCCTCCCATGAGGTTTGACACTGAATGAAGCAGATTACTAATTCAATGGTATTCTACAGTAAATACACTGTGGAGACACAGTGCACTGAGAGAAACTCGAGTGTGATGGCAAAATCACACACAAACACACACACACACACGTTACGCAAACACGAATGCAAGCAAACACGCAAACAGAAACAGGGAATGAATAAAAAACGTGTCAAGACAACCGCTCCTGTCAAAAACTGATCATGACGAAAAGCCCTGATTTAAGAGAACAACTTTGGTAAGCGTGGCTGAAAACATTGAAGTACCTTTGCGCAAACAATGACTGTGTGCCGTTTCTTGTGCTTTAGTGAGCATATAGCACACACATCATTAACACCACCTGACACCAGCGGCACTTCGGATTCAAACAAAAGAAAGAGAGACAGAGATTGAGATGAAAAGCCTGGTTGTTTACAGATACACACCAGTGGTGGGGAGCTCACTGATTCGACTAGTAATCACCGGGAGACAACAAAGTGGCTGACATCCTGTGACCTTTCCACGACAAACAGATGAGATGCACTGAATACATCATGGTGGGCCTTCATTATGCCTCTGCATTATACCCCCTACCCCCCCCCCCCCACACACACACACACACACACACCATACACACTCTCGCTACAAGCCTGAGCGACACAGACACCCTGCCATTGCGTGATATTAAACATGTTTTCCTCTGACACAGATATGCTTCCCCCTTGCAGTATTGATGAACAGAGAAGAAATGGTATATATTATATATGTGTGTGTGTGTGTGCTGAGGAACTACCATATTAGTGGCGTGTTATGAGGCCCTGAAAGAAATTGGGTTACTTCCGTAGTAATCTGAATAATTTACTCAAATGAAGCATGAAGCATTCAGAGCAAGAGACGCAATTGTCTCAAGAGTCAATTTTTTTAGACAAATTTCTAAAAGTATTTCCCATCGGCCCGCCAGGCAATGAGTATGACGTCCTCTTGGGTGACAAAAAAAGCATACCAATGTAAATAGTTGATTCCTTTATTCAGTTACAAAAGCAGAATGACTTCCCTCAGGACACTGGCTAGAAAAAGAAAGTTTTCATTTTCAAAAGTCGTTTTTTTTACTGATTTGAGTTCTTGTTTTAAATTCCGTAAATTAACCCCTTCATGTTGTCCATCGATTTTGTATGTCATTGTTCAAACTCTGCAAAACATTTTTAACTAGTGACGTTAGGATAAAGTAAACAACAACAAAAGCGATAACAGAGGGTTCTGGTGAACTAATTTTTGTCACTTTGATTCTGGTATTAAAATATATTTTGTCCCCCCAAAAAATTATACGCATCAAAATAAAATGTTGCTTATCCCCAAACACTTCTAATACCAACAGCAAATCTTAAAATAATTTAAAAACGAATACAAAAATATGAAAATGAGATCAAATAAAATTAATTGCACCTGGTTTAAACAACATTATAATCTACAGATTATTAAACACTGGTATGTTTTTTATTATTTTCTTCTTTTTTTTTTACACTAGAAGCGTGTAAGACCCAACTTGCATTTATCTTACAAACATTGAGTGTCTTTTAACAAATCTTTTATGGCATATAAAACATATTTTGAAACGTCAACACCCCGCCATGGAGTGCTGTGCTGTGTTCCTCATTAATACATCGATAAAAATAAACGACATTAAGAAAATAGCACACGCATACGCACACGCACACACACACACACACACACGTCGTCAAACTAATGGAGGCGCAGTGATGCATTGTGGGAAGGGGTATGGACATCTTCACAAGGAAGAGGAAGCCTTTTTTTATATATACATAAAAGTTGGAGATATACATGACTACGATGAAGTCTTGACTTTGTTTTTCCTAGCTTGCGACACCCTTGGCGTTGAGAAAAGGTGGTGATTTATTGACTGTGTAACCATATTGTATCAAATAAAAACAAATCAACAGAGAGGCAATATACAGTGGGTGAGGACTTCATTGGCACTGAAGCATCAACCCTAGCAATGTTTGTGTTCGTAGTGGCGATAAACAGATTTCCTTCCTAAACCAATTAGTCTGTATGTGGTTATCAGTCATCATTGTCCCGAACAGTCCAGGGATTATGTCCCATATCCTTAAAGGATAGGAGGTTAAACTGATGCTATCCAGGGCAATGGAGCACCCGCCGCGGGATAAGTGTCCGTCTGATCTGTCAATTAATCACGTATTTAAATCCTCACACTCCTTCTTATATAAACCACGGTCACTGTGCGGGGGAAGGGTGTATAAACCTCTGCAGTACAGAGTTTCTTTCTACATCATGAAATTAAGAAAAACTCAACCAAATGATAATACTCAAACGTCACAGTAGGAATGACTGCATTATAAAGACATTGGACACAGTTCTGTGAAATTGCACCTGACATGAGCCCTGGTGTGTGGTTTAACAAACACCAGCTGTTCCAAGTAGCTGTGGGTATGTCTGGAGAGTGTAATACAGTGTAAGGGTCAATCCAGTACATTATCCCCACAGATAAATGTTGAATCGGTTAAATGCTGCTCTGTTTCTATCTCGAGGTTGTTATCGGGAAGTCAATACTACTGATTGGATAATGTGTTCCCAATTCATCCATTTCTCCTAGCGATATCACAATGCTGTCTTCAATAGCAGCAGGGTGTGTGTGTGTGAGAGTGCGTGAGAGTGCATCATGTGGCACAAAGACAAGGCATGGTGTGTTTGATAAGGTGTAGCAGCAATGACATGCGTGTTGTTTGGTTTGTCACTAGACAGGATCGACTTTAACCCCAAAAGCCAAAAGCGTTCGGGGAGCACTCAGCTTTTCAACAAAGTAAACTGCGTTAATATCGGCACACGCGGATGTGCTCATCCGAGGTCTTACACTCTGTGAAGCGGCCCTTCTAAAGAGGCGTTATTATCTTAAGGGAGGAGCAGTGGAGGGGAGGGGGGGAGTGAGATCAGAAGCGCACCCCTATAGAAGAAACCCAAAACACTGTCAAACGGTTCGCAAGCTTCTGTCTCGACCGTGTCCATCATCATCGCATCAGTGCAACACACACATACACACAACGCACGTGAACTCCCGACAGAAGCAACGTAGGAACCACAATGTCAGAGATGGAGCTGCGGGGGTGGGGGGGGGGGGGGTTGGATGCGCGCACACACACGGAGCGACGTCGACATCTCCACGGAAACGCCGGGCTGGAGACGAGAGCTTGAAAATGAGGCCCAGTTACCGCTCTTCCTCTTTTTCTTTTTTTCTTCTTCTTGAAACACAGAGAACACGATAAAAAATGTCCAAAGCGCACTCCGGTGACGACTTCTTTATTGCAAATCATTTTTCATCCTCCATCCCCCCCCCCCCTCCCCCCCACCCCCCACCTTAATATACAGTTCAAACTTCTTCTCCATGTAGAAAAAAGAAAGGAAAAAATCGAAAGAAACAAATTAAAGCCAGTGTGAGGCTGGCTGGTTCATAGTTTTAAGTGAGCGGTTTGAGAGCACATTTTGGCAGTAAGGTCTTGTATTTAGTTGAGGGGGGGGAGGAGGGGGAGGGAGGGGGGTCTCAGGCTGGCAGCCCAGTTGATGATTTGTGCTGGAATTAAATGCAAGGGTAGCCAATCCTGCCAGCCAGGTTTTTTTGTTGTGAGTCAAAGAGTCCTGTGCTCCTCTCGGTCCGACCCTGCCAATGACCGTTTTGGTGTCACGTGACGCGATCACATGCCCGAGGCCCCCAACCCCAGGCTGGCAGTGTGGCTCATACAGGGCAGCGTCTGCACGGTCTTGGGGAAGTCGTGGGCTAGGAGGCGGCCGTTCTCCCCAACTCCTCCTCCTCCTCCTACTCCTCCTCCTCCTCCTCCACCTCCTCCACCACCCCCGCCATTCCCGTTCCCGCTCATCCTGGTCAGGGTCGAACAGTGCATGGCGTCGTTGATGGACTGCTGCCGGGAAACGCCGACAGACAGACGGACACACAAAACAAGCAAAACAAACACATGTCATCGAGAGCGGTAAAACACACAAAACACCAGCAATGTTTGAAGAGTTCCTCTCTAGGCTCGCTCCCTAGTCTGGGGTTCCCTCCTCCGGGAACACATTACAAGGGCAGTGTCGTTTAGTTGTGGCTAGGGTTGGTGGCTCTCCGCCCAAAAGTTTGTGGGTTTGAACGCCAACATCGGCGATCTACGTCAGTGATCTACGCCCTCATTTGTGACAGGTATCCAAATAAGTCACTAAAAAAAAAACGTACATGCAATCTAAAACTTTATGCTAATAATGCAGGCCAGAGCTATTGTGCTCCAGACAGAGAGCGAGAGAAGCCTACGTCCCCTGTCGCTTTGTCTTTCCCCCTGTCCTCTGTGATCTTCACAGGTGGGGGCACATGTCGCTGGAGGACACGCGTTGCTGCACCCGCACGGAGCAGACGCGTGGGCGGAGAGAGGGGAGAGGAGCCGGGGGCGTTGTCCCTCCACTTTATTCCAATAAAAGCCAGTAGGCCTTGATATCAGAGCTAATGATGTGTGGCGCGTGTGTGCGCGTGCATGTTGTTTGCAGCACCACAACTACCAACAACCAATAACCACCACCACTACCACCACCACCATGAACCTCCTATTGATGATCTAATTTGGCCGATGCAATCTGGAGCAAGCTGTGAGTAGCGTGGGGATGGTTGAGTTACAAGAGCCCCCTAATTGGATCTGCTTTGTTGTGCCTTGCTTGGCAAACAGCATAAAAGGCACCGCTGGACAAAAGGGCTGCCGGCCAATCTGATGAGCATACTGATCAGGTGACTCCTCGTCAGCTAATTAAAGCACAAGTCATCCCCCATCAGGATGATTCCTGCCGTTGGCCTTGTACACTCGCCCCTGAGCAAGCGGGGATGTTTTTCGGGGCCGTATGACCATGAAGGTAGGAGTCAAACTCAAGGATCTCATGTAGGGATGCACCGATTCCACTTTTTCTCAGATCAAGTACAAGTACTTGCATTTGGGTACTCGCCGTTACAGAGTACCGATATGAGCCAATATGCCTAATAATGCCATTACAGTTTAAAGAGCCAGTAGACCCACTGTTTCCGTTGGATTTCAAACTCAATAAATAAAATTGGGCTGAGAGTTCTAGGAAAGAGGGGGGCATGTTATCCCAGTGGTTACGACCCACTGCAACTTTTTTTTGCTTTTATAACACCAACTTTGTGTATGAGCGTGATGATGTTTTATGTCACATGCGCCACACACCTTAGTGATAATACTATAGGTGTCCAGGAATACGGGAACATTTCTGAAAAGCTTTCTCTCGGACGCCACATTCAACCGCTGCCCGGAGAGAGCTCCAAACGTCCACACTAACTGCGCCTCCATTGCTGCTCTATGCTCTAAATTGGGGACTTACGTCAGTAATAGTGTTAAAATGGCATAGATTGCTATGTTGACGATCATATCAGACAAAATGCCACGTTTACAAAAAAACGTTTGGGTCCACCATAAGCTCTTCAACGTTACATCACGTTGCGTTAAGTGGTATCGGGTGGTTGTATCAGAAAAGTTTTACAAGTACGAGTACACAAGCACAGTATTGGGCCCGAGTCTGAGTACTGGAATCAATGCATCCCTAATCTCACGTGACCAGATAATTAACAAAAAATGCACTCGTGTCATCTGCTGCAGCTGGAAAAAACACAACCAGAAGCTGCAGCAGTTCAAAAGATGTTAACAATAAATGCATTTGTACATGGGTTAGTGTGTGATTACAAACAGACAGGGACGCACAGCCACAGCCCTGTGGCGTCCTCTAACTCTAGTTGGCTGGAGTGAAGGATGAACCACATGGCGGGCCCCCAGGGCGTGGCCCCCCTGGGCCGGCCGGGGGGTTGACATAGATAGGATGTACATTGATAGGATGCTCATTGTTCACAACAATGAACCCTGCGTCACACGGCAGGTCAGCCAAGGGTGAAGAGTGGAAGCGGTGGATAAGAAGAAGAAGAAGAAGGGAATTTGGCGCACGCTTTGATTCAAATTGCCCATTTGTATGGCATCTTGTAACTTTTGTCTTGAGGAAATCGGCTCTATTGATAATTAATAATTGATCGGATCGATGTGTAGGCAATAGTGATCTGTTACTACAACTAATTCATAAAATTGAATCATCAATTGGTAACCTCATTAGGTATAGCGATGGAATATAAGCATAACATGCTTAGATGGATTAGAAATAAGACAGCTTAATACTATCCACCTAGATCATTTAATTCTAGCGAACATATATAGCTTCTGAGCCTCCTCTGATCCTTCACCGTAACATGCAGTGAAGAGAACACGTGCACCTGTGTCTGCACTGCTGCCGTGCAGCAGAGAAACGGGGGCAATTTGGAATCAAAAGATATCGCCCCCCCCCAAAAAAAAAGATAACAAGAGAATCAGTGAGTGAGCCAGGTTTCGCCTGAGGCGGAAAGCTGCAGGGGGGTATACAAGAAGGGGGCGGGGTTTACATTGGGACTGTTTTAGCACTAGGGAGGTGAAGCCATGAGCGACCATAACTGTCATCACGGTGGGATCGGGGGGGGGGGGGGGTGGGTGGGGGGGGGGGGGGGGGGGGCTGTGAGGAAGAAGGCATATGCATGTCATCGGCATCATCATTAGCATCGTCATTAGCATCATCATTAGCATCATCATCATCATCATCATCACGGCGCCATCCAGAGCGTGTCCCTACCCCGGTGTGTGCGCTGTGCTCTGGCGCCCCCCGTGTTTTAAATCTTAACCGTGTTGTTGGCGTACAGGCCGTAGCTCTGCAGCTCTGTGTAGGGGGCGCTAGCGCCCCTGTCTAAGGAGGCGCAGTGAAAGGCCTGTGCGGCCGAGGCTGCGGCGGCACGCGCGGTGGACACCTTCATTCGCCGCGACTCGGTTCGGGACTTGTAGCAGAACTCGACCAGGGCCACCAGCATGGCCAGGCCCAGGCCACCGATCAGGATGTAGAAGACCCCCGCCACGTTGCTGAGGCTCAGGGCGCTGGTCTTGTCCTGGTGGGGGTGAGGGGGGATGAGGGGGGGGGGTGGGGGAGAGAACACGTGGTTAGGAGACGGGAGTGGGAGGGAGAGGGCGGGCGACACGCATTAGACGACACACAGGTACACACGACGTGGAGCGTTTCACAGGGACAGGTCTAGCACACACAGGCGGTACAGGGACACACACACACGCACATGCATTCTGCATGGAGTCTTCTAGCTACGGATGCACACACATTTAGTTTGCTCAGGAGCGAGGAGAAGGCAGTCACACACATTGAGCGCGCACCCGACGAGACATGACGACACAAATATGAACGTACTTTATCGATAACCCTTGTTTAACTTATTTCTGTGCATTTGGTTCATTTGAGATCCTGTCTGAATATCAACGTATCAGAATCATTACCATTTACATAAATACGTTTTAAGCTATTTTATACAGTCTATGTCTCAATGTTAGTGGGGTTATTTATATGGCGCTATCTGAGATATCTCCAGGTATGGATGGCGGACCTAAGCAGAACTGTGGTCACTTAAGGTGATTAAAACCATAATTTAGCCCGACCAAATGTTCTCTGGTCAATTCAACCTACAGTCATTACCATATTAAAGTGGTTTAACTAAACAGGTATATACTTCATTCATTATCAGTTGGGGAAATGGGAAGTGTTTTCAAAGTTAAGTTATAATAGTACTAATTAGCTTATAGCCTGATTCTTAATTAAGAGAGAGTAGGGTAAACTTGGATAGCCAGTGTATTTTCTTTTGTTGCATAATTGTAAACAGCTGCCAGCGGGCTCATTATAAAATATATTTGTCCTCCACAAATTCCCAAATGCTAACATTTTCTAAATGTGATTAGCACTGCGTAAATAAAACATTAAGACAAATGACTTTTAATCATTTAGTCAGTCACAACGTATTCCAGGGGGCAGATTAAAACATCCCCATATGTGAATACTGTAGCCATGCAATTAAATGCCTACACTTGATAAACAAATGAAGCACAGGACAATTCATCAAAAGTAACCCCCCCGCTAGTCGACAGAGACAAACATCACTTCATGCAAAACAGTTGGTGTGATTCAGGACCCATGGGCCAGATTGACATGGTTTGCATGTGAACATGCACACTCCATTTTAACTGGGGGGCAACAGGGGGAGTCATTGCAAGGGGCCACAAGGTGAAAGGTTGGTATTCCTCATCTCAAAGGCTATAATATTCTCATCTGACATTGCCTGCTTTCTGCAGACTCTTTGGGGATATTATCGTGCTGTCGTTTCCAGTTTTGTAGGAATAAAATCCCTTTGTACATTGTGAGCGATGTGTTCTACAAGCTCAAGGTTAGAAGAACATTTCATCTAGGGCCGTTACGCAGCACTCTCAAGGCCATCCATCTACAGATAGGCTTTACACAACCGGGCTCTGTCGGTGTGTGTGTGTGTGCGCGTGTGTCTGGGTGCGCGTGCCTGTGTGTGCGGCAATGAGAACGAGTGTGCGTTGACGCGTCTGCATCTTAACTATGACCCCAGTGAAAAAATTCTATTCAAATCCAAAGTCAAACTCGCTACGTCTTAAGTGTACAGGAGGACACAACGACCGTGGCTGCAAATGCACGTCGGTCTCCTGTTTAAGGTGCTTGAGAGAGGACTGTGGTAGGTCAAGGGGGGGGAAGGGGACAGGGGGGCATTAGGAGGCTAGTCTGGGATGAGGCTGAGGCCAAACTGGGGTCTGAGGATGCGGGTGTGGGGGGGGGCTGGGTTGGAGGTTGTGTGGAGTGGTATGTGGGGGGGGGGGGGGGGGGGGGGGGTTGGCTATAAAACGACTGTCTGAGTTGAAGACTGACCTTTCTTACGGAGTCCTTGCTGCCACACTCCCCTTTATCGTACCACCATTTGTTTTTCAGTTTGTCTAAGACGGCTTGCTCACTGAGTTTCAACACCGCTAGGTTAACTGGAATTCTTCCAACCGTAAGGGAAATAACATAAATAACATGTTTATAGGTGATGTTATGTTATGTTATTCATTTAAGAAGCAAAGAGCAGCAAATACACATACATAAATACACACACACACGCACACAAATAAACACACGTGTTAATACTTTTGTTAAAGAAAACCAAGACACACGCACTCACGTCGCAAAACACACAGAATAGCAGTGACATCATTAACATCATCAGTCAAAGTGATAGGCATTAATACTCCATCTATCTTGGTGTGCTTGCTCCCTAGGTCAATAGATGTGTATTACTATATCACTCCGGGTAACCGGCACACTCTTCGTGGAAGTCCCGATTCACTTGGGATGAACGCCGGTCAATATGTTCAAATCCCAGAGGCGCCGCAGTTCAGTTTGAAAACTACCGTTGCTCCTTTTTGAAGCAGGGTATTCTGCGGCCTACACTTGTGATAACAATTTGGTTTTGTAGGCCAAAGAAATGGGTCTGCTCCTCCATCCTCTGTCTCCAGGAGCGCCCGCGGCCTCCCGTGGCTAGCCACCGGGCGGAGGCCCTTGGGGGGGGGGGGGGGCCCGAGCGCTGTGTGCTGAGTGGTTGGTCTGCCGGTTACCCTGAACCCCACCAGGAGGCGGTGGGTTACCAAACTGGCTCTGACCTTGGAGTCCCCTCCCCCGCTGCCGCACTCTCCCTTGTCGTACCACCACTTGTTTTTCAATTTGTCCAACAGGCCCTGCTCGTTCAGTTTTAACACTGCCAGGTTTACTGGGTTTCTTGGAAATGATAATACAACGATTAGACCATTAGGACACATTCTATATATCTATATATGTACATGGGTCGGATACGGTGTGATTGGCCGTATATGCGGTGGGCGTGATTGTGGGAGTGATTGCTAGGTGAACACTCCTGCGCGCGTGGCTACTGATACTGATGGAGCAGCAGGAGTGGTTGAATGCATGTTATTTTCATGGAGGTTAGTCATGTGTACATATCGGCGATAGTCTGCGCTGCCAGGTGGCCACGATGGAGTCAGGTTTTACCAAGCGGGGGGGCCCTCAGCGGGAGGCAGAGCACACCCGAACAGAGGACACCTCACACACGTGTCGGTCTCGTCTGTAAATGGTAATCTCCTCTCCGCAGTACTCCGGGCCTATCCGTCGCCAAGGCAACCAGCCCTCTCTCTCTCTCTCTCGCTCTCTCTCTCTCTCTCTCTCTCTTTATCCATATTCAACTCCGCGACTGGCTCGTTTAGAGTACATTCAGAGCTGTGATGATTACTACCGCGCGCCGATCTCCAACGATCCGTGGAGAGTGGAGAGAGACGGACACGCGAAGGAGACTGGGGGTGGTTTGGAGGGGTAGAGGGCGGTGTTTAAACTGTCACGCCCGTCTTCGCCCTAGTTGTTTTGAGCGGCGACGGATGTGGCAGACTGCAGCGAGGTAGCACCAGAGACATCAAACAACGCGTACGGTGCACCTGCATCCGGGCGTGCCCGTCCTCCCACACACCGTTTCTGTCGAGTACGTACGCACAAATGTACGCGTGTCAGTGTGTTTCCTATAGCTGAGAGGCAGTGAAAGAAAGGTCTCTCGATCCTGCTGACAGACAGACAAAATAATACGTTTGCGATGAGAATATTTTCGAGCAGGAAAATAGGAGAAATTGCAATACAGCAGCCGCCGCTGCTACGGAAAGATTTTTCCAGTATTTTTTTATTATTTTCCCTCCAATTCATCAGTGCTGCAGCGATCTTATGATGTGCCTTGCAGATATTCTTATTCTGTCTGCCTTTCATCAGAGGCTTATAAAAGAGACTCTTCATCCATAACCCAGAATTGACAACACAGCTGTAGAGAAACACTGTGGAAAGAGCTGGGAACAGCTGGTAAAACCTCAGAATTCTTTCTTGGCCCAGTCAAATCAGACAGGAAGAAAGAAGTCACTGCATGCTGTTGTACATGGCAGAGACACGTGCTGGTGTATTTGGTTAGTGTGGTGTGTGTCAGGGTGGATGGTCATCAGCAACGCTGTGTTAGTATAAAATGGTGTCCACAGGTAGGCAGAAGGCATGAGTTGGTTGTTAGGATGAGGTGTGGTGTGGATGTTAAGGCATAGAACAAGTGCAGAGGACATGTGAGGCATGTCACTGTTACTGGCAGAAAATGAAAAATGTATTGTTAGTACATCCCGTGAGTTCCTTGTAAGTGTTTCCTGTGAAGTAAAAAATGTGTTAATGCCTAGACTCTAGTTTTAAGAAAAACATCACCACTGTCGTTGTGCTTCGATGTTCAACTGAAGCACAACAAAGATGGATGAATACAGCCCAAGAGGCCGACTAAAACAATAAGGTATGGATTTCACATGTTGTGGAAACCATTCCTTACACGTTCACAGTGTCACTCACGTCTTGGCAACAACAAAAGTCAATTTTACACTTCTTAGGCTTTGATTCCCATCCTGACAATACAACAGATCCCATTGTACAGCCGCATTATCTATTAATTACATCAGTCTTGGGTTGACACAGCCAGACGTGTGTGATGCCGGTGTGCCAGTGTGTGAATTCCGCACATCACTCACAGCACCCAGTAAAGTAATCGCACTCTATAGAATCGAGCGAGAGAGAGAGAGAGGTGCTGGTGGAGAGGCCATCGTCATACGTGAACCACAACACAGTTGGTTTGGATCTGTTGAGGTGTCGGGGCTGGTGAAGGGGATTCATTAAACCGCTTGTCTGATCACCAATCCAGCAGCGACTGTGGCAAGTATGAAATCTAATTTGTGTGAGATTCAAATGGGCCTCCTCTGAGTCCTGGGGGGGGGGGGGGGGGGGGGGTGGGGTGGGGGTTGGGGCGGAAGCCAATTCATATCCAGTCGCTAAGCTCGACCTCTGGCCGTCTACCAAGGAGGACCTCTGGACGGGGAGACCTCAGCCCTCCACCACATGGCTCTGCTCATTAAAAGCAAACGAGGCTTGTTAGGGGAGAGATTAAACGCTTCAGATGTTCTCCCCAGCACCCTCTCAGGTTTCGGGGGGGGCAAGGGAGAGACGAAGGTGTAAGTGAGGTTGATGTGAGGTATCGAGGGACAGGGGATGGGATGATACTGTTGTTGCTGTGACTCTGCATTCCTCAATGGGAGGAATATTGTTGGTAGCATTTTCGTTAGTAGAATAATCATTTCGACCATTAGTTATTACATTTCATGCCACAAAAAAAATAATAACACCAAACATTTATGACATTTAAAATCCACACAACGTGAGTGCTAGCACAAGTGGAAAAGTGGGTTTGAAAAGGGAGTGTTTTCAGCTGATTCAAGAGGCTTTTAGTTTGGAAGGGGAGGGATTTTTGCAAGTATAATGTGGTTTCGAACACAACAGCCGTACAGGTAGTTCATCGCATTGCATTTTTATACTTAAGTGTCTATGGATGTATAAAAGTCTGTTAGGCATTTATGAACACAGGCCTTGTAAGCAGTCATGCCGGTGCTGGCTCAACTTTGTACAGGTCTGTTTACAGTGTGAGAGGGTGCTCCAGCCTCAGCCCTCGGGTAAATCAAGCTGCAGGCGGCCATAGAGAGCCATAGAGAGGGCTTATAGAGTGGAATAAGTGGGCGAGCCAGGGAACACAAGTGTGACTGGAGGAGAGGACAGCTCAACTACACCCCATTGGCCACTTGCGCTAGAGCACTCACACGCATGCACACACACAAGACACACAAATAATGCACACACAAATAGATTGATGGGAGTGGATGGCAATGGCAAGTTAACTTTGTGAGAGGCAGTGTAGACAATGGTGAGCGTGAGAAACAGACTGAGATGCAGAGGTTAAAGGTAGGATGTTTCAAATATCTCAAGGAAGGCAGACAGTATCTATTCAATGTAAAAATGTGTACTAAGTAAGGCAACAATACTAACGCTTGACAAATTATGTAAATGCAAAATACATTGACAAAAGGGGATTAATTCAATTGGACATAAATAAGATTGAAAATGAATGTTGATGGATGAAGATGCAGGTGGAATGCTCATGCAAAATACTGCATTAAATAAAAGAAGCACTGATAGTGTTCTGAGAAACTGAGCTACCTTCCCAGGATGGGCTACCAGTACCACTGTCAGCTACAACAGGATTAAAGAAGCATGACATGATTCTGTAATAAGCAGTAAGCACTACTCATTTGAATACAAATGTACCTCTGAATAATATCTACTAACTAACAAACTCACTGCGGTTGCCATCAGCTAAAATAAATTTAATTAACATAATGGTAGCATAACCGTTTGCGCACGCACGCACGCACTCAAACTCACACGCACAAACACGCACAAACACGCACAAACACACACACGCATACACACAAACACACTCACACATACACACACGTTGTGCTAGCATATCCTGCGAGGTAGCCCAGAGTCCCAGACACGATCGAGGCCCTGTGTTTATCCAGCAGGGCTGCAGTGGGTTTACACGGCGCTGTGTTGTTACCTGAGGTGGGAACCCTTAGGGGTGGCGATCCCATAGCCCTTAGAGTCCAGGTTCCCTCCCACCTTCATGGTGTCGCAGGGTTTCCGCTGCTCGATGTACTCGTTCATGGTGGACTCCAGCAGGTAGGCGTACTTGCCCTTGGACTTGCGGACGCGCACCACGCCCTCGTCCGTCGTCTTCACGAACACGGACGGGTCGGCAGACTTCATATAGGACCACATCTTCTCGAACACGGCGATCTTGGACCTCTGGGGTGGAACAGAGACGAACACGGCAGAGAGGCACACGTCATCTAGCTTCCTTTTCAGGGGTGGATGATATGGGGCGAATAGTGGGTATGGAGAAAGGGTTTGGGTTGGGGGGAAAAGGGAGGTGGGCGGTGGTGAGAGGATGAACTTAGGAGCCTGACATCTACAGCACTCGCACATGTGCGCTGGATGATGCCTGCCGTGTGTTTGTGCATCAATGTGTGTCTGTGGGTGTCCATGTGTCTTTGTGTGAATGAGTGTCTAACCATTTTGCAATTGATTATCTAAAACCAATCCCTACTCAGCCTCCTTTGGAAGAGAGATCGAGAAAAATAGATAGACAGACACAGATAGAGAGAGAAAAAGAGAGGAAGAAAGGGGCAGAAAGAAGCTAAGACAGAGGAGGAACAAGAGAACAGAGACAAACACACACGAGATGTTGAGACAGAGGAACATAAAGAGGAAACAGAGAGAGACAAACTTTCAGAGAGAGGGAAATAGGGACACTGTGTGTGTGTGTGTGTGTGTGTGTGTGTGTGTTTTAAAGGATGTCCATGTTTCTGATTGCGTGTGTTCGGTCTTGATCTCCATCCAAACTTCTCCCACCCTGAAGAACTCCTTGGTGGAGCCGGCATCCAGCGTGCCGTAGGCGATCTCCGTCTGCTTGGCCAGGTCCTCGGCACTCTCGATGGGGGACACCATCCTCTCCACCGTGAGGAAGGCGGCCAGATTGGCCGTGTAGGAGGAGATGATGATGAGGGTGAAGAACCACCACACGCCCCCCACGATGCGCCCAGACAGAGACCTGATGGAGGCGCAGAGAGCAAAGGGAGGGTTTCTTTAAACCGCTAAACAAGGCAAGAGGAATCATCATGACGTGTGTGTTTGTGCATGTTTATTCAATTTATCGCGCTGTGCAGAGAGGTCATGGTGAATACGGATCTCAGTAATCAGTGGGTGTTTTCCAGAGTATTTTAGTAAATGTGGCCCCGGGGTGGCAGAGAATGACACATGGGGGTAGGGCGGGACCAGACCCAGACAACCAGCCTTTACAGAATGGTGCAAAACAATAGTTTTGTGAATGCTTCACAAAATTATCTTAATTTATTTATCTGCAAAGTCTAGTAAGGGAGGCACTCTATTTATTTGGGTGTGTGGGCCACCAAAGAACCTCCGTTAAAAGTACACCGGTTCATGAATCATAACTATTATTGAAATACAATCTCCTTATGAATACAAACACAATGCAATATAATGTAAATATAACACTGGATTTGGACAAAGACAAAAAAGACCAAACAAACAAAACAAACATGGCAATCAATTTCTTCCCTTCGACTGAATTTGTCAGTTGTGTTGACCTAAATTGCATCACATTCCTCCATCCATTCTGTTCTTGTTGAGCCAGGTCTGGAGGGCTTAGTCCAATGTGCTGAGGCCAGATAACCGCTCCCTCACGAAGAGCCACTAGGCCTCCTGCCTGCCCAACTAATCTCACTTTAAGAAAAGTTGCCAATATGATTAATTAAAACATGCACATTAATTGCCGTGGATTAATAGGCAGCAGGATCACTTCGCCACGGCTGTAATTGCACTTAAAACAAATGGCTGATTTGAAAGCTGAAGGAATAATTCCTGCCGACCACAACTGCTTTTTTCTTCTCCACCTCAAGAGGAGTCGGCTTAAAGGCAAAGAAGAATGTCCTTAAATGTTTTTCCCTCGCCTTGGAAGTCGAGAGGCCCCCGACAAACGGAGAGGGTGAACAAGCTCTTGTTTCAAAAAAGAGAAAGTAAAGAGAAATCATAACAGTTTGGCCCTCACGGCCCACCTTTATGGTGACATGCAAAGTTTAAACGGGAACAAGACAATGGGATTAAATATGAAACTGGGCTGTGAATACCATCATTGTCTGAGATGCTTTTAAGAATTATGGCTGTGTAATGAAAGAGGAAGGCCAGGCCTGGTACAGAGAAACATTTGGGACAGCAGAAAGAGTACGGATGTCTTGTTCAGCCAAGCTGAAGGAAGAAACAGTCGTCACATTTTCCTTTGTTGTGGGTGCCGAGAGTTAGACAAAAAAGCATGCTAAAGAAAATGGCTAGTTACAAGTCATTCAGCAGATGCTTTAAGCCGAAACCACTTAGAGAGGATTGAAAGATAATTACTTTAGTATAATCAGAAGTAAAGGCACTAAATGTAGTTTGTATCTCATTGACATTACCTTTCAACGCATGTGATTATCACGCACACCTGTGTGCTAGTTAAGCACCCGAACAGAGAGTGTAACTAGCTCTCCAGATTGGAACTCATCTTTTCAAGGCATCAAGCAACGTTTGCAGTTGATGAAGTAATTTGTGACCAACATTTATATTAATAATTATGATAACACATTATAATAAAAGACAACCTTCTCAAGTGTGAGACTGGAAGAGAAATGGGGCATCATTTTCCTGATACTGACGCTAGGTGTGGTACACGGGAGTCTTTGTTGGTATTTATATCCCTTGCGCAAAACACCAAACACTATCATCTGAAAGGATTTCATATATTCTAGACTGAAGGCGAGAGACACAGGGAGAAACATGTGTACAGTTGCCGTAAAAGCATACATTCCTCTACTGCTGGCAGACAACAATTGTCTAAGCAATTTTCTCGCTCACTCTCCTTCTCTCTCTAACTAAGTGCCTTCCCTTTCCTTGACTCAGCCTATGTCTCTATCTTTTTCCCACTCTCATACTCAGTCTCTCCCTCTCTCACTAAGAGCCTCTCCCTCTCTCCCTCTCTCAGACTATTTTAGAGTCTATCTTTCTTTTTGTTTCGAGGCTGAGAGGGGGGTTTGCTTTCTGACCGCTAGAACTTACATGCACTTAAAGGGGCAGTGCAACGAAGTTACACATCGAGGCTCCTGTTGGGATAGTGGGAAATATTTGTTTGATCATTTAGTGAAATTTTCCAATATAACCTGATGTAGATTATAATAGCTTCACCAATGACATGTTTTTCATTACTTTTCTATATCGTCGGTGAGCGGAGGGAAGAATATTTTGACTACAAACTGTTTTTGTCGTAAATAAATAAAAAAGTCATAAAAATGGCCGTGCCATTTGTTTCAGACTCCGCCCCCAAGCATTGTGCATTGTGCCAAGGCACTGCCAGGAATGTGGGCATCTGCCTGCAAACAAACTGCCAACTAACGAGGCAACAGGGTGAGGTTTGCACCAGAGAAGAGAGTCTCCCAACACATTCAGGGGAGTCTGTGAATGTCCGTGAATGTCTGTGAATGTTTGTGAATGTCCCTAGTTTGCATGTATTGCCCAGGTGGCAAAAAATGTTATTTTGCAACATCTAATTACACGGGTTCAATTTAAAAGTTGCAGTTAATTATTTATCTTTCCCACTACCCCAGTAGCCTCAATGTGTTAAATCGGTGGACCGCACCTTTAAAAAAAAAAGCACACATACACAAGCAGACATAAGGGCATAAACAAAACACAAAGTGAGGAAGACGGACAGAAAAGACCCAAAGTGTCTGACAGCCTGGCAGGTGCAGAAACAGAGGTGGCTGGCCCCCCTGCGGCGCACTTGTGCCCTAGATTGAGACCATGTGTTCCCAGTGTCTGAGCAGACACTGTTTGTCTTTTCTTTTTCTTCGGTCCAACTCCACCCCTTCATCCCTCCTGCCCCCTGCCCCACATCACATTACTGTGTGAGGCAGCCAGCATTCCCCCCCCCCGTCCCCCCCGTCCCCCGTCTTGGTGAAGCATCACCAGGGAGATGAATGTTCCTTCCAGCTTTGTTGATTTCAGTTCCCTGTTAAAAGCGGTGGCCAATCAATTATTCACACACCGCCGGCACATTATTGCTGAGCATCTCCAGTAAACACCAGCCAGTAATACGAGATTAATACAAAAAAACAAACAAAGAAGCTTCTCAAATTCAGCATCGACAATCTGGACGCCCTGGGCAGTGTTCGTACAAATGCATGTTTGTGTGTGTCTGTGTGTGTGTGTTCAGGGCCACGACCAATACTACAATAGACTAGTTAGACTAATCTATTTCAATATCAGATTATTTTTATTATAAACACATTGATAACCTATGCAATGTGAAGATTAGAAAACTATTAATCACCATTGTAAAAAGATCCCTGCTCTTGAACAGCTGTTGAAAAAAAGATGAAGTTTGGATTACTTTATGAAAGGTCCAGTGTGTTAGATTTAGTAGCAACTAGCACTCATATTGCAACCAACTGAACCCCCCCCCCCCCACCCCCTCCCTCCACCAGCTCACATATCACAGCGGTCATTCGCCAAGCGAGAAGTTAACGATGTGTGTCTGTATCCTTTATTCAGATATGTAAATGGCTTCTGCGTTTACCGTAAACCTAAACGTGTCAACCCACCTAAGCTGGCAAAAAGGCGCAATTGTATTTGTGTGTTTGTGTGTGTTAATGCATGCATGTAGCATGATGTTGTGTGCATGATGCATGAATGATTTTCAGACTGTGGTAGAGCGATCTGCCACAGATTGGATTCAAGATGGTGGGGGGATTTATAACTGACAGACAGATAAGTAACAAATAGAGGTTGGGCTGCAAAATGGGCAGAGGGTTTAATTCTCTCGCATAGCAACTCTTTCAAGAAGATACAGTCTTAAATTCAGTAATTAGGATTTGCTCACAAAGAAAAGGGGGTGATTTAGGTTTGTTTTTGTCTTTTTTTTACTATGAGGCATTTGTTTTCTATGCCAACCATAAATTGGCAGACATGTGTGCCATTACTGTAGAATCGCCAGTAAATCAATAAATGGCAGAGAAAAAAAAATGGCAAGCCTAAATACTGCACATAATTTAATGTGCTGGATTGGGCCATTTCTTCCTGTGCTGAATTGGACCATTTGTTGCTGGCCAACATTTCCAAATCAAACCGAAAAAAATAAGTGAAGAAAGAATAGAACGAACATCAGCAGACCCATAGCAGACCACCTAGTTGGATACACAATGCTTGGTCCTCAATCTCAACTGTCATACGCTCCGAATCTCTCCCCCTCTACATCCACGACCGCTGATTCTGTCGAACCACTAAACCGCAATTAGTATCCCCAAAGCTACCCTTCTTTGATTCCATATGCTAATTAGCATGACTAATGACTTTAGCGAGGGTGAAACTAAATGAGGCACTGATGGCCGCCTTACAATGGATTAGGTATTACGGGCGTTTAAATGGGGGAGAAAATGGTCTCTAATTATAGTGTGATTCTAAGACAAATCAGGGATGGAAAAAGAGTTTTCCGCTAAACTGCTTTCTCCCCCATCCCTTTTCCGACCTCCTTGTCAGCTCGCAGATTCAATTGTGTCGTCTTACAATTGACAGCAGTCGTGCCATGTTATATCCGGCTGACAATCTTTAAAGATAAAGTGACATGTGAGATCCTGAATTAAAATGTACACAAACACAAACATATACACAGACACATACAAAATGGGAGTCAAGCGGTTGTTTGTATGGGATTAATATAATGGGACCATCATGGTGTATTTTGTTTTCCATTGTTTCTCTGCCCATGGTCCCACCTAGAAAACCCAGGTGACTAATGACTCCTCCTGCCACTCATCTTATCTAACTAATGACAAATTAGTCGGCACACAGTCATTACTACTTCAGACTCTTCACAGGCACAATATGAAAATGAGTGTGTTTGTGGTCTAGACAAACTAAATGATCAGAGATACCTTTTCTTCGAATCAGTTGCTATGTGCATAAACTTTATTTTCCCTGACGATCTGTCAGGAAGCTTTTTAAAACAAAATGTTGCATGGCGAGGTCATTTTTAATAGCTGTTTCTATGGCAATTGCATCCACTGTGTGCAGATCTCAGAGCAACAAGGCACAAACAGGGCGTTCTATGTCTCTCTGGAGGGGACATCCATAAGATCATTCGCGCATATTGAACGATTTGCAGTAACAGACACACAGCAATAAATAGTATCTCAGAATATCTTTCTACTATAATAGAAGGCCTGTCGCACCAGTTACTCAAGTTACTCATGTGCGCATGTGCCAAGCAACCTGCAGCTCAGCACAAGCAAACGCATACATACACGGCAATCACGCACATACACACTGCATACACACACCGCACACACATGCGCATGAACCTACATGGAAACACACACGCACGCACACAAACACAGGCACGCGCACGCACCGTACGTCAAGACAAAGGCAAGGACAAACTCGTCAGGCTAAGACGTTATGTTTTTAAACATAACGGCTCCGCCATCGACACACGCGCAGGTAGGAACACACAGGCACGCTCACACACCGCATCGACTCTCACCCTTAAACCCAACGGCACAGCCATCGACACAAGCGCAAGTTGGAACACACACACAAGCACACACACTGCAGTGACACTCGCCCAGGTAAGACGTTATGTTTTTAAACATAACTGCTCCGCCATCGACACACGCGCCCGGGTAAGAACAGACACGCACACTCCGCAGCGACACACTCGTCCAGGTAAGACGTTATGTTTTTAAACATAACGGCTCCGCCGTCGACAAACTCTCCCAGGTAAGACGTTCTGTCTATAGACGGTAGAAATTGCAATAAAAGATCAAGGTCAAGACAATGGTGCTTCTAACACAGCGGAACCCTGGTACTCTAAGTATGCATCCTTGGGTATAGCAGAGCAAGAGCTGTAGCGTGCGCTTTGGTGTGGGCCTAAGAGGGAGGTGGGTGTGGGTATTCAGCACGCAGCACCCACTTAGGAGCATGTTTGCAGTGATTGCATGTTGTTGTAGTTCAGCGCATTGGAGGAGTCACAGATGCGGACCAAAATGTGTTGAAATCTCAAATGATTGCACCAGCCGGATGTGATTTGGCTTTGGGCCTGATTTGGCCCCAGGGCCTTGTGTTTGACCCCCTTTTGCTGCAGGTACACTATCCTAAGCATGATGCCACCTCACCAACTCCCTGCTCCTTAATAAGATGTATCTAGAAATGAATGGTGAGTGTCTACTGAATTATTATTAAACGGTATATGGTTGTTTGGATTCCCTTTGGCCCACCAAGCAATGTCAACAGCAGTGTCAAGCCTGCAAGAAGACACATCGCTACGCAACATTAATGGGTTAGGCGGCTGCCTCAAAGACAAGCCACCTCTCCCTTCCGAGATGTCTTTTCGGCTCGTGTCTATTTTCGCTCCTACCTATTCACGGTGAGATCACGGTGACATTAAAATAACTATTTTAATGCCTGAGGCGGCCTGTCCTGGATTCTCTATCATTCACACACCGAGAATCCAGACCTTTAAAAGGTTTGAGCATAGTGGGAGAAAAGATAATGAGGAGACTCTGTGTTTGTGGCCCGAAGCAATGAAAGCGTAGTACGCTAATACTATGGGAACCGTGTGCAGTGTCTCCACAAATATATTTGTGGAGACGGCTATATTTCCTATAAACATCGTCCAGCGTACATCAGACTTCAACGCAAAATTGATAGGCAGACATTTCCATCTTTATTCATGAATGTTGTTGCCTTTTTATTTTGCTAATTGCCGTTTTGTTATCTTTGCGTGGCCGTTAATCACGTTGGTAGGGAGTGCTTTATCAAGCCGTGATACCAATTACTGCTCAGAGCCGGCAGTGGACATCCTGATTAAACGTCCAGTCATGAAGGAAATGAACGGGAACAAAATGTGTATGGACGGCTTCTAAGAAGTCCCTCTTGACAAAATGATGCACTAAATAATGTGTCTAAAAAATAAGTATCTGTCTATCCCTTTATTTTTTTTCCCTCTGCATCCCACTAAAGGTCAATATTACCATTCTATCAAGTCTGGGATGAAAATATTATGATAATAGGGTAAGCCAAGCTGCAGAATGTATCAAAATTAAATGCTAATGAAATATATTCAGAGTAAACTATGCTCTATTCCCAAATGTAACATAAAAATTGCAGTAAAAAATATATATTTGTTTCACTTTCGTTAAATGGCATGCAAATGACTGCACTGCGATGGCGTAAAACACAAATGCACACACGCACACGCACGCATGCTCGCACACAAACACACACACTGCAAGCTTCAAACTCAGCCTCCTCTTAATCTAGTACCATTCTTTAATCGGTGAAGGCGCAATGAAACCAGGATGCTTGCCGCTCTGACTGTAATCCTGACCTCGGTGGATTCACACCCCGAGAGTTTCCCCACATCCTGTACCCGCTAACTGATTTCACAGGGGGGGGTGTTGCCCTCGTGTGTGTCCCCCCCCCTCATAGATGTTGCCGCCGGCAACACCTTGCTGGTCCTAGAGTGTAATGTGCGATCGCACGCACGCACGCGTGCACGCACACACACACACACATACACACAAGCAAGCACAAAAACAGGAGAATACATATAGATTACTTAAGATGTTATTTGGGGTTATTAGCATTGACATACGCAGCTGTGTGTTACAGGAGGCCTAGCAGTTACAAACATGCTAAGAACACAAGAAGGCTGCATATGAGGTTTTCTGAGCGTTTGCTTATGGAAGAGATTGGGAGCTGCAGGGATAAAGCAAAACACATCTCTGCTCAGTGTTGTCATGGCAGCACACACTGCGGTCCAAGCAGTGCTGATGAGTGATGGAGAGAAAGAGAGAGAGAGAGAGAGCAAGAGAGATAGAGACACTGAAAGACTTTAGTCATCTCACTCCTCCTCAGTTTTCCCCTCCCTGCCTCTCTCCTACCAAGCTCTCTCTCCCTTTCCCTCAATTTTCCCTCCATGTCTTTCTCTCTTGCCCTTTCAATCTTGTTGGTCCTCTCTCTCTCTCTCTCTCTCTCTCTCTCTCTCGATCTTGCTCGTCCACCACCCACTCTTTTCTACAAGCCCCCCTTCTTTTCTTTCTGTTTCTCTCCCTTTCATTCTCCCTCCCCTCTATTTGTCTACCTCTCTCTCCCTCCCTCTCTCTCTGTCTATAAGGTCAAACACACCTACTGCCTCCCGTACTGGAACAACACAAAATGTCATTACACAGGGAAGGCTCTCATTAAGCGCTCCCCCCAGAGACTGCCCGGCCCCGGGCTTCACTGTCTCTCTGCTGTCTCTCTCCCGGTGTTTACCCTGGACCAGGTGGATTCTCCCACTGGAAACGCACACAGGTGTGAGGTACATCCAGACATTTATATTCGGTCACACCTGGGAGGTTGTTAGGCACTTCCTCGTGATAGATACATTTGTACACGCCCTCTGAGCGGGAGTGAAACACTCTGTTTTAAAGGAAGATTTGACAGGAAAGGCGTCTCAGAGGAGGGAATGGGAATCAGCGTCAGTGCGAAGCCCTGATGTTAACGGCTGTGGGTGTTTGTGTTAGTGTCTTCACTCTGCATGAGGGATAAGTGTGATCAAAGATGCCTTCATGCGAGTTTACAGATAAATAAAACATAGGTCGAGCATTGAACTGAACTGTGTGTCAATGAATAAGTCATTCCCTGCGAATGATGGAAACTCAGAAGCTTTGAAACCCGTGCTGCATTTATTTGAAGCAGACAGTGTGCGCTAGGTTTGAGATCATGTGAGAGAAGGTGTAGGTGGCTGCTAATTGGTCCCATTATAATTATTACTATCATTATATTGTTATCAGCACTATAGTTTCATTAACATGAACTTTTTTACATTGGAGTCATAGGCAAACATTTAAAATACAAAACGAAAACATAATATACCACACTGACCAGGTCATTTAATTGGACAAAAGGCATACATGCTGGTATAGACATAAAACAGCATTGGGGCTTTTAACTATACATGTATCCCTCTGCTTTACAGGTGTTTCTAATCATCATTATTTACATTAACCACTAAAGCTGTTAAAGGTATATGTAATTTCGACCGCTAGAGTTCCCTGAATCAAAACAATTACAAAAGACGTGTAAAGAAAGCGAGAGAACCTAGGAATTGCTCCCGCACCCCCATAACAGGTGAAAATCTACCCGATTTGACTGGCAGTTATCATGTTCTACAGTTATTGAGGTTGTATTCAAGTTTAATTTAGTAAATTTTATTCACGTTATTTAATTTCATTCTAATGAAATTTACCCCAAGTAACATAATGTCATAGGCAAGCGCTGCTATATGTGATCAAAACAATCACACAAAAAAATGTCTTTATAACCTGATGTTGAACGTTATTGTAACCTTGTAACTTTACCATGGACATGAAAGTGTTGTCCACAGAATTAGACAGTATTTTGTTATTTTCAAGTTACTGTAACTGATAATGACACTCTGGATAACAGCGTACTGACGTGGGGAACCAAAGATTCCCATATGTATGTCTGTATTTGTCTAGCGGTTTGACCTGATCAGGATCCGGTAAGGAAGCATCAATCCTTTCTTTAAAAGCCATAGTTTGGTTGATACTTCTACGAAATAGGGGGATTACTAAGTACCCTTCCCTGAACAATAGCCTAGATCAAATGCAGTTAAACCGGGGATGGATCACATTTCAAAATGTTCACAATGTAGTCCCTGTTAATAAATGTATCCCACAAGCTGTACAACAGTTAAAATCTGGTGAATCATTGGCAGAGGCAGTCATCTCTGTTGGCGGAGGCAAATAAGTTATGAAATAAACAAACAGAATCTGAATCTGCTCTCGCTTATTACCCTTAACACACACAAGGCGCTTGAGGAACTGCTGTATAAAAGCATTATCCCATTCGAGGTTGTGCTGTTATACTGAATATTAACGCAGCTGACATTATCTTCGGCACTGGTCCTTGGCCTCGAGCAAATCTTCAAGTCGCAGTCGCATGCATCAGGGACGCATTGGACAAGGAATTCATGTTACAGCTAGGAAATTGTAGTTCCTTTGAAGAAATATATACCGCTCAAATAGTGTTGAGGCAAGAATATAGCACTCCCTTTCAAACAGTACTAAAAGTATTGATCCCCATTGTCTGCCCCGTAAGTCCCTTTAAATGAAAACGTCTGCTCAATAGAACAAACAGTAAGTACAAAGGAAGGTATCCCTGATGCAAGCTTGAACTGAAGACTAGCTCAGGTAACAATTCTGAATTGAATACCAGTGTCAAATTTGTAATGCGTGTTAGTGCAGGTTCAGCCATGCACTCCTATTAAAGGCTATCAACATAAATGGAAATTATATACTGTGGACTTATCAAACACTGACAGCAAATCTATGCAAAGATGAATGATAAATTCATCAAATTGAGCCGATTGAATCAGTAATCTATCAGATTGAACCGGCACCTGTAATGAGATACCCGGAGTGAAGGTCATATTTAACTAAATATACTGAATGAATTGATTAGCTGTCATTTGCAAAGACTCTAAAGGAATTAACAGGAATTCCCATGCAAAGGCAAAGAAAAATGCAACACTGCATAACCAACACATAAAATATATATATTTTTTTATCGAGCTCAGGGTGGCATGTTAGAAAGTATATCAAATAAATTGAGCAGTTTATTTATTCCTCAGAGTTTTGACCACCAGATTGAGTAGCTGCTGTACCGGCAGATTGAGTAAGAGTCGCCAGGTGGGATGCAGCGACACCAACACCACATCTACACATGCACAGACACACACACACACACACACATACACACACACACACACACACACACACACACACACACACACACACACACACACACACATCAATTGATGCATAAACATATGTGAAAACACTTGCTTGCTTACATCAACAAAACCAGAAAAGGTGTGCATGAGTCTATTTTCAAATAAACCACCTGGCTGTGACATCAAGCAAAATAACGTGATTGGCGAGAGTGATAAATGAATTTCCATTGGTGTGCAGTTGTGGAGACTGTTTGTCGGTGTGTATGTGTCGGCGTTTGTCTGGAGTCTTTTATCAGCCACGGGATGAGGGGAGAAATACTCCACACAGCAGATCAAACGCCAACAACTGCAGCATGTAGCAGGAATATAGGACATGTTTATAAATCATGGTACGGAGAACAGAGGGAAAACCAGAAAGAGTTTGTGTGCAGGGATGTATGTCATTGTTTGTCTCTCTCTCTCTTCATCTGTGTATGCGGGGTGTCTGTGTCTGTGTGTTGGTGTGTAAGTGCACGTGTGTTGTCTTCTAGCCTTTGTTTGTGTGCACATGTCTGTCTGCTCCGGTCTAGGAGTGCAAGTGTGTGTGGCGCTCTGTCCGTCTGTGTGTGCGATCATGCATTTGCGCATACACTCCAGTGTCTGTGTTAGGTCCAGGAGAGGAGGTGGTGGGAGGTTGAGGGTGATGGGGTTGGGGTTTGATGGCGATGGGTGTGGCCGGATGCTGGTTGGTTGGTGCCGGATGGCGAATGGCTGGTGTTGGATGGTGATCGAATGATGGTGAATGCTAATGGGATGATGTTAGATGGTGATGGGCTGGGTAGTTGTGGATTGTAATGGGCGGGTTTTACATGGTGATAGATGTGTTAGGCATGTGTTAGATAGTGATGCGGTGGTGTCACATGGTGATGAGTGGGTGGTGGTTGATGGGGTGGTGCTGAATGTTGATGGGGTGGTGTTAGAGGTTGATCGGGTCGTGGTGGTTGATGGTGTTGGGCTGTGTGGTGTTAGAGGGTGATGGGGTCGTGGTGGTTGATGGTGTTGGGCTGTGTGGTGTTAGAGGTTGATCGGGTCGTGGTGGTTGATGGTGTTGGGCTGTGTGGTGTTAGAGGGTGATCGGGTCGTGGTGGTTGATGGTGTTGGGCTGTGTGGTGTTAGAGGGTGATGGGGTCGTGGTGGTTGATGGTGTTGGGCTGTGTGGTGTTAGAGGGTGATGGGGTCGTGGTGGTTGATGGTGTTGGGCTGTGTGGTGTTAGAGGGTGATCGGGTCGTGGTGGTTGATGGTGTTGGGCTGTGTGGTGTTAGAGGGTGACGGGGTCGTGGTGGTTGATGGTGTTGGGCTGTGTGGTGTTAGAGGGTGACGGGGTCGTGGTGGTTGATGGTGTTGGGCTGTGTGGTGTTAGAGGGTGATGGGGTCGTGGTGGTTGATGGTGTTGGGCTGTGTAGTGTTAGAGGGTGATGGGGTCGTGGTGGTTGATGGTGTTGGGCTGTGTGGTGTTAGAGGGTGACGGGGTCGTGGTGGTTGATGGTGTTGGGCTGTGTGGTGTTAGAGGGTGATGGGGTCGTGGTGGTTGATGGTGTTGGGGTGGGTGGTGGAAGGGGGAGGAGAAGCAGGAGCCTGTCTTCCCAATGCACCTGTCTGAACAGATAAACCAATAGAGGGGCCCAGATGCCACTAGGACGGGGCGGGTGTGTGAGTGACGGTGCTGACATTTAGAAGGAGCACAGTAAACAGGGCCCTGCGCTGAATAAATAGCACAGGGGACAAAGAGTGAAGCACAGACACCGACAGACAAATGGAGAAATGTGCGTGCACGCTTTTGTGTATGCGTGTGCGTACCACGCGTAGACACATTGAGTGGTAAAGTCAAGCTTGCTTATTTTTATGTGAATGCATTCCCATACATGCACGGGCTAATACACACTCACACAGAGTCCCACGATGCACATCGACTACTAATGTTGAGACAACATATTTAGATGAAGAAAATTGAAATGACAATGAGCGCTCAGCTTTATTAAAGCCGGCTTTGTGTGGATACCCTCCCCCAGAGCAAAATGACCGGCTGATTAAGCAAGGATAGTGGATTGTTAGGGCTGTTTTGTGGCCTTTCTTCTCTGATTAAATGTAGAAGCTGATAGGCTGAGTGCTGGGAGCTGTCTATGGTGCTGAATACACGTCTCTGGTACATTCTGTACTTTCATTGGTAGACATTTAGTGGGAGCTATGAGATGTTTTTAACATTTCTCTTTGTTTTTGCTCTCTTCATCAAGTATTTGTGTATAGTTGTTATACTTGTTTGCTATATTGATCTGATCTGGATTCTGATGAATATTTTTCTTTTGTTTTACACTCCATTGGCATTAGAGAAAATGTATGTGTTAGGGAATGCATCATTTCATATTATTCCCTTAATCGAATAGAAAATTATGTTGTTATTTTAGAACGTTGCAAAACGTAAGGACATTTTGAATGATTGCTTCTCAACTGTGGTCAACTGACTGGGATAAATATAAAAAATTGAGGCATGACGCACTCAGAAAACTGCTTTCATGGTAAAGTGGTGAATTATTTGGTCAATAAAATAAATCATGCCTCAATTTAAAAAAAATCATTCATCCTGTGTTGATGTGTGTGACGCTGGGCATCAGGCTCTACATTAACAGGTAATCGCCATCTGAAAGCTCTCTCTGACAAGGTGGTGCTTTGGAAAGCAATAGCAAGAACATATTTAGCCCCCTTAACACACACACGCACGCGCGCGCGCGCACACACGCACACACACACACACACACACACACACACACACACACACACCCCGACCCCCAGACGAACACCAAACCATCATCTTCTGAATTTTTCGCTATGCCTCCTACTGGAACTAGGTCACCCCAATCTCCAAGGGAGGAGGGAACGCTCGAGGGTGGTATTCAGTAGGGTGAAACATTCACCACGTTGTCTGTGGAGCCCTTACTGGGCCAGCACCACCATGCCCCCCCTGGTATGCATGATGACGCTGGTCCCCTATCAGTATGGGCTTATTTCCCTCCAGTAGGGGGTTGAGTCCCATCTCCACTGGTGGTCGCTCGCCCTCGCCCTCAATGGATGAATACAATGAAAAAGCGCATGAATGGAGAGAAGACAACCAACATATACACACACACACACACACACACACACACACACACACACACACACACACACACACACACACACACACACACATTAAGGTGAATGGACACGCAAGCACACACATACATACATACATACATAAATACATACATACACAAACAGAAGACAACCCACATGAACACACACAGAACGTAAGGTGAATGGACACGCATGCACACACAAATACATACACCGAAGCATACCGACATGTACACACGCACACACACACACGTTAAGGTGAATGGACACGCACACACACACACACACACACACATCCATACATACACAGAAGATAACCCGCATGAACACACACACACACTCACTCACACACATGAAAAGGTTAACGCCCACACACACACACAAATTGTGTAAATCCACACATAATGCATACACACAACGACCAGCACGCGGGAGGAAACGGCAGCACAGTTGCACAGCAACCCCTTCACACATGGAGACAAGGGGGTAATTTACGGGAAGCCTGGTGTGATTCTATTTATATGAGGCACATGGGTGAAAATCCATAGTTACTGCAGATGTAGTCTGTTATGTGATGACTGAGTACTGTGATTCAGTCATGCCTTAAACAAGGACATGTCGTACAGGGGCCACCCCAGTTGAAGGATGTTCGGGGCAGTGAGGGGACTTGACCCCTTGATTATATTTAATAGGGAAATAGATGTTGCCTACAGGTGTTGAGCCTCTCGCTCTCGCTCTCGCTCTCTCTCTGTATCTCCTTCTCTCTGTGTGTGTTGTGTCAGTTCATCTGTTTAACTTGGTGGAGTGGAAACCCCACACCCACTGGCCTGCTACAATATACATATTATATCTATCATTCTATAAAATGCTTTTCTAAAACGTGAATTAAACTGTCCTTGCATATTCTGTTGGACTACGATCATTTAAACAATGACCTACATTCATACTGGGAAGTGGCTAAGCTTCAATCAGGTAAACTGTATGGTTCCTATTAGGAGTAACTGCCACGCTCTGCTAATTTCTAATATAACAGCACTCTGCTACGTACTTTTTGAAAGAAAAGTCTGTTGGTGCAGAACTACCTTCTTCAAATAAAACTCATTTATACATTTTATGATTCATATTAAGGGCTTGGCACTGACGTCAACCAGAAATCAACTGTGTTTGCAGAGTAAATAAGGCATTGGCAAACATCCAGCTTCATGTAGCTTCTAAGGTTTATAATGGAAGAGTAAATCACAAGTTTTGCTTCCTTGAAAGCGATAGTTCCTCAAGTTTAGAAGTAGTAGCAATCAAATCAATGATTTAAAGAAAAATGTGTGACTACCACAGTCGCTGAAATAAAGCGCTTCAAGGATTACGCCACCCCAGAAAGGTTAATAACTTTGATCAATAAAAAACTAATAACAAATGGTGTGTTCCCATCTGTTTGTTTCCAACCTAAGAAAAACAATATTAGTTTGGAAATCAATTACAAATAAAAGCATAACAGCTTCAAAACATAATTTAACCTTCTGCAGTTCTTAATTTTTCAGATCACAGGGCTACATGATTCAAGTTTATGGTTTATTGATCCAAAAATTTGTATATTTTGCGAAATATTGCTTAAAAAAACAGCTCTTTATGAATCATGGTTTCTTGCGCATCCACTGAATTTTTCAGAAATCTTCCTTGTTGGTTGGCTTGGCTGCTAAATAAATAAGCAAAACCTCAAACCATGGTCATCAATTATTAAAGCAGAGAATATCCCCCAACAAACCATTTACAATCTGTTTTCCTTACTTTCAAGCTTAATTTCTGGGACTTTTGCATGATGCCACAATTTAACAATATCCACAGACATATCCTGGGCTACAGAGACAGAGAAAAAGAAATATCTGAGTATGATACCAAACCTTTGTTGTGCCGTGCAAACAACAAGCAGCCACAACAACAAAACTGACCACCAACTAGTCAAGTCTGACCGAGACCAAGGGGCATCTTCTAATTGGATACTCTATTCCAATTTGGAAAAGTACAACTTTTGAAATCTCTTGTCAGTGGCCCTGAACTACTTTCTCCTGTGGGTTCAGCAGGGTGGTGGGCTCCAGGGCTGACATTCAGCTCCCTGCGCCTCCTTGGGTCTCTCTGGAGCAGGCTTCCAGGGCCCACCTCCGGCTGCCACTAATTTCAGACACTCTAATGAGATTTTTAATTGGTGACCTTTCGGCGAGTGGTTCCATACCACAGCTCGTGAGAGGACTCTGTACGACTGTGTATTTGTGTGAATGTGTCTGTGTGTGTGTGTGTGTAGAGCACTCCACCAGGCAGTACCCCACGCAAGAATCCTCATCACGAGGGTGTGCCCAAGATTCCACATTTATGAATTCTTTCAGCCTCTACGTGTTCATAGATACATGCGACTAATCCAACCGACATTCAAAGTAAATGAAGCTGGTTCTATATTTGAGAGTGCAACTACTTTGCCTAACCCCTACCTGCGCCTTAATGTCCCATTGCTTTGGATTAAATCATGTCCTAAAGGAGAACTTTGCAATTGAATGCCTAAGCACCCTCCTGTAAGCATTCCCGCCTTGCTAAATGTCTTGATCTGCGTTCACTGTAAGTCACTTTGGACAAAAGCTGCTTCTAAACGACTAGTCTGATTATTAGAATCGTAAGGTAGTCATTAAAGCTGTAGAAACTGCAGGGTTGATGAGCCAGACACTTGACAGTGTCGGAACAGTTTTGCTACATCCTCTATGAAACAACCGAAAAAGCATAGTGCCAAGGACAATGAATCGGTACCCGTTTGTGTTCAGGACAATAAAATGAGGAGATAAGTCCTTCACAGCGATTACACAATGGCTGTGCTGAGCGAAGCTTGAATTTTGTCCAAAACCTGTAAGAACATTATTCTGTACTAGAGGACACTGTGTCATATTAACTAACCTCACAACCACCTCTAAAGGTCATCCCATCCCCTGCCCACTCACCCTCACATAAACTTCATCAGTCACACGTTTGCCCTCCCTCACTCACTCACTAGTTCCCGCCACCCTCAGCCTTATTCACATTCACTTGCCTACCTATTTAAAGAAAGCTCCACACATTAAAGTTTACTGTGGCGTTGGGAGACCACGCATGTGTTGTTCAGCTCCACATCCGTCAGTCCATCCACCCATCCGTCAGTCCATCCACCCATCCGTCAGTCCATTCGTCCATCCAACCTGCTCTTACCTGGGTGAGATGTCACAGCCCTGCTGCATGAAGGCCCCCAGGGAGAACCAGAGGGAGTTGAAGATGCCAAACTCATTGTTCTGCTCGGGGCTCTGCTGGGCGGGGTTCTGCTGGCCGGCGGACTGGCCCTGCTGGCCCCCGTTGGCCGAGGCCTGGGTGGGGGACTGGGGCTCTCCGCCCTCCTCATAGTCCTCGGCGTGCCACTCGTACGGGCTGAAGCGGCTGACCAGGAAGAGCACCACGCTGACGCCGATGTAGGCGAACACGATGCACATCCAGATCTCGTAGGCCAGCGGGTCCAGGAAGGAGAAGACCCCCGGCTTGGACTTGGTGGGCTTCTTGATCATGATGGAGATGCCCAGGGACATGAAGGGCTTGGAGAAGTCGATCACCTCCTCGCGCACCAGGGTGATGGTCAGAGGAGCCACCGCCACGTCCGCTTTCTGAGGATAGCGGCACACGCACGCACACACGCACACACACACACACACACACGCACACACGCACACACGCACACACACACACACACACACACACTTAATAGTTGATTAAGGCTGGTCGATGATCATTAGGTTCCTCCCCTTAATCATTGGTTTTCTCTCTGTAGATCACCTAAAGTGTCCCGTCCCAAGTCCATGTTAATTGATAGTACTTGTTCATGAATACAATCCGCTGTGTTCATCAGACCAAAGAGGAAGGATTTATAAGAGGAACCGAATGGAAAATTGTCACTGTGAGTGTCCTCCGTAAAAAATAGGTAGATAAATAAAGATATAAAAATCGAACAAACCTTAATTAACCACATTTTGAATATAGCATGTTACTTTAATTGCTTTAATCCATTCTCTAATCTGGTTAAAATCACGATTTTGATGTCAAACAAGATGAGCTGAGGTTTTTAAACCAGTGTCTAATCTGTTTTAAGTCATGATTTAGAAAGGAAAAGGAACAATCTCAGGACTTTAATCCATTCTCTATAATGGTTTAGGTCATGATTCACACATGAAACTGGACGATCTCATAATTTTAATCCATTCCCTTAAAAGGTTTAGGTCATGATTTAGACGTGAAACAGGATGATCTCAGGACTTAAATCAATTCAATAAAACGGATTAGATCATGATTTAGACATGAAACAGGACAATCTCAGCACTGTAATCCATTCTCTAAAACAGTTTTGACTTGAAACAAGATGATCCCATCATAACTCTCTAATCCGGCTTTAGATCCCGGTCCAGATTTAAAAACCGGAGTCCGACCCGGTCCTGCTCACCCCGTACACCAGCTCCCCCACCATGCCGTTCCACATCTTGGTCTCGGGGTCCCTGGCTCCGTACTTGCCGTCCGTGACGATTTTGAGCTTGTAATGGTAGCCCACGTGTTTGGCTATCTCGGCCGCCAGCTCCACGATGTAGCCCTCGTACTTATCGTTGCCCGCCAGCTGCTCGTGGTTCTTCTTCAGCATCACGTACGGAGACTCCTGATTGGGGGAAAAGGGGAGGAAGAGCGTCATGGAAACAGGTGTTGGACTCCGTGGCCGTCGTGGTGGTATGGGTTGAGCACCGCGCTGAAGTGGTGACAATGGAGCATTCAATCTTTTTTTAAATAATGTCCATGCAATATAAAATACATCCCAACATCGGTTGTAATGTAGTAAGCCTTGCAAACAACACTGCTGTGCATCAATGTCGAAAAAAAAAATCATGATACATGATAGAATTAACAACGCTATGATGTAACGGGTTGACACCCTTATGTGCTGATTATCTCTGAGACAGATTTATAGCTAATCAATAAAGATTTAGCACACGCTGTCATCTTTAGTAGCCGAGAAGCTAGGATGGATGTGTCTCAAACTGATTTATATCAATCCTTTTGTCGCAGCAGATATTCTTCCTATTATCTTGCGTGCAGCTGTGGTTATCGTCCAAGAATAGAGACATGAAAAAAGTCTGTTTGAAATATAATTATTGCTCTGAAAGCATCGCTGTGAAAGATAATTACGTGAAATAACAAGGTATCATTTGTACTTTGTTCCTGGCAACTATAAGGTATAATTTATCGTAGGCTTAAACATTATCATTACTGTGGCGTTGTGTCATCGAGGTGTGCGCTCAATTCAGGGTCCAACAGAGCGAAGCAAACAGGAAAGGGACAGTGATGTCAGGGCGCCTCCAACTCTGAAGTGTCAGTGCGCGTGTGTCTCTGCGTGTGCGTGACGTATCAACCATATTAAGCTGTGAAACAGTGTAGAGCCAATCCACCCGTCTCATTATGCGACATTCTATAGACAATTCATATTACATTGACCGAACTGGTTGGGTAAGAAGATTATAGCTCACGTTACACCTGGGGCTCTCTCTCTCTCTCTCTCTGTCCCTCTCTCTCTCATCATTCTAGCTCTCAAGTGACTCTCTCCAGCTGTCTCTCTCTCTCTCTCTCTCTCTTTCATCTGTCTCTCGGTCTCTGTCTGCTGGCTGTCTATCTCTCTGTTTTCTGATCTCTCTGTTCTGTTCTCTTTCTGGGCCTTGCAGTTCCCCTTGGTTTAAGACACTGATGTATCCTATGGGATTTTGTTAGTATCTGTTATAACAACAACAAAAACGAGGCAAGTATTTTTTCTGGAGTTATATAAGTGGATAAATGGACAATCCAACAAGTTGTTTAAAAAAATAATCTTTTGCAATAAGAAACCAAGACTCTCTTGTTCTTGTATTTTGTGCATTTTACATGATCCTCAAAGTTTCATCAGGCTGCTCTCTCTCACGGTTGCATCTGAGTCTACGGTAATCAGCGTTACACACGCACAAGAACCACGAAAAAATCCTTGACCGTCAGGCTTCTGGCAGGCGTCCAGAGCCTGACTGCACCCCTGGGAGACAGGGGGCAGTAGGGAGGGGAAAGGTCAAGCACAGAGGACCGTGGCAGTCTGTTTTTATCTCTACTGACAGACAGACCGAAAACAAACAAAGGAATAAATGAATGGCGAGACACAAACACACACACACACACACACACACACACACACACACACACACACACACACACACACACACACACACACAGTCACACGTAGTCACACGTAATCACATACAAGCACACACAAGCACACACAAGCACACATAGCAGAATTCAGAGGACTAAACCTTGTCATGATATTTATCACACAATTCAGCATGTGCTTATATATACATACAGTATATACGTACATATACTGTATGTAGTTGTGTAGAGACAGAGAGAATAAGAGACGGAGATAGAGAGGGAGACAGAGACAGAGAGAAACATTACATTGAATAAACACAATCCAAAATGGATTGAACACAATAGCTGAAACATAATGTATTTTGTGTCAAGCATAACACAAGACATATGAATCCCCTGAATCTAGCTTGCCGTCAACTGAAACCAATTCCAGCAACAGCTTTGTAGAACAATTTCAGGAATTAGATTCACTCTGGTATCGCATTAGCCTTTCTGTCGGAAAGCCCATTATAAAGACGCAATACAGATGCACATGTAGTAGTTGAGTGCACAACCTCCATCTAATAACCAATTCCTTGCTCACAAACACAAAAAAAAACAAGCCTTAAAAATGTTGCCCCATGGCTCTGCTTTGGCCTAAAATCCGTTGTGTGCAAGCAGCAAGCTTGGCTGCTAGATTAGACACAGCTAGCCTGGCTACTGGAGTGAACAGCTGCCAACCCAAGCTTGTCTGGGTCCACAGGCCCGGCGCAGCAGGGATTGCAGCGACACACCGGGTACAAAATCCCTCAGCCCATTACCTTTCACAGTAATGGACTGCTACACCGCAACACTGTTTGTGCCGGCCCCCACACAGGATATTGCCCTACCCCCCACCTGAAAAAATAAATAAACAACCACAAGCGTTTTCCGAAAACAAAATCGCACCGCTGCAACTGAAAGTGATAGCATAAAACAAGTGAATCTCGGGGAGAGGTTTATTAATAAAACATTTTACACCGCCCTCTGCCATGAAGGCTTTAAAGCCGAAACTCGCTTTTGAGCGAGGCAGGGAGCGCGCGGGGAGGGGGGGGGGGGGGGGGGGCAAATCGCCTGCATCCTGAGTCTGTGAGGGGCTCATTTCACATGTGCCGTCCCCCTAGAGCAGAGCCCCAACACGACGCTGCCGCCCCTGTTCCCTACGCTCCAGAGGAACCTGCCTGAGCCCCAGCAGCACCCAGCGCTCCGCCTCCATACAGAGGATGAGTCAGAGAGCATCTCTGGCGCGTTCGCTCCAAAACTCATCAGCGCTGCCCTGAGGCTTGTTTCCCCCCCCGGAAAATGACAAAACATTTAGAAACGCCGAAGCGCCGTGAGCAGGGTGCACGAGGTGTCCGTCAGCGGCTGGCATCGTCGCGGCGGGACCGCGGCTATAAATACCACGGCCGTGCGCGGACTGCCCACGCGCTTCACAAGCGCCGCATCACGGCGACCGTAAATCCGGCTTTACTCATGCACCCCACCTCAGCTCTCTCCAGCCCACCTCCCCCACACTCACAGCCTCCTCCAGCCGACCCCCTCGCCCTTCCGACAGGGGGGTTTGCTCCGCTGTGGTTTGGGGGTTATTCTCCCCACCAAAAGATAACAATGGACGGACAGACTTCTGGACAGACGGTTTCCGGACGGCTCCCAGAGACGTGGCCCACATCGATGTGTCGGATAAAGATAAAGACGGCGGGAGCTAGGCAGACAGCTGAAGGACGGGCCGGTGTGTGGAAGGCCTTTGGGATGACGAGGCTGCTGTTATTCTATCCAGCCCTGGTTCTGGTTCAACCCCTGGTTCAAAGCTCAGAGGAACCACCCTAAGAACCACTCTGCAAATGTGCTTTCTCGAATTAACGCAGAGTATACACATAATGGCGTTATGCAATGTATGCACTTTGACCGTATAGACTGTATGTACTGCATAAAGCGTGAAAATGAATAGCCAAACAACATAATCCCACACATCCCATCCAACTATAATTCAGAGGAGGCACTCTATCTGTAGAGGGAGAGCAGGATAGAACTAGTCTAAATAACAATATTAGTACTGATTTTCAGGCAGCTGTGTGCTTGCTCTGCAATACAGGAACGCGCTCAAGAAAGAAATATGAATAGATGACATTTTACTCCGTAGTCTTTAGTCCCCATTTTATAACCAAACTGTGACCCTGTGTCCTATTTCACCTGTTCTTTCAATATCTCGTTTACAAAACCCTGTGTTATGTCTTTCTCACCAGGATGGTGGTGACGATGTACGTTCTGTTCTGGAGGCTGTAGGTATCGTTGCTGCCCCGTACAAAGTGTGCCGTGTTCACGTATTTCTCGTTCTCGTTCCAGTAGCCCACCTATAATAAAAGAAGAGGAAAGCCAGGAGGTAAAAACAACCCATGAGATTGCTTGACTTAGCAAGGTCAGCCTTGCAGTGACAAAATCTAGCAAGGTCGGCCTTGCAGTGAAAGGCTTGTTGGCTAGTCCTTTATATGTTCGACAAGAAATCAAATAATACTCTTCACGCTTTTTGTGCAGAAGAGCACTACAAATACTGCAAGCAAAACACCAGAACAATAACACATGAAATAAATAACATAATCAGAATCACAGAGATACATTCCAGCAAAAAGAAATACAGGTAAAACAGTAAAAATAACATAAAGCCCCAATTCTATAAATTGCAATGCTATGTAACCAAAATAATGTTTGGTAAACGCGGTAGAGACCCATTCTCAGTATTCTCCAGTCAGTATTCAGGCGGTGAGCTAACCTTCTTGGGTCCAGAGAGAGCTAGCTCCATCACGCTGACAGTGAAGTTGGTCCTGCGCCCTTTCTCATTGAACTGGATGTGACCGGTCAGCCCGTCGATACGAACCTGTACACACAATAAATCGGGGATGTTCTTTTTCAATTGAGCTTTAAGAAAAAGGGCACCCTTTTGCAATTACGCTGCATTTCTTCAAATACAGCTGAGCAGCAAGCGATCGCGTGCAGACTGTTGGCATGCAATGTGATTGCACTGAAAGTTTGTATAGGATTTGTTTGCAATGGGTAAAAGCTTGCGGTACACATGTGAACATTGGCAGTGCAAGCCAGACGGCGTGTGTGGTGCAGTATGTTTGTCTTGGCTGTGCACTGAAGTTAATTGAGCGACTGAGGCTTCAATCTCCAGTCCGTCCCCAGGCAGATGGCTAGATTAACTCTGACCAGGCCTCCAAACAGCCATGCTGCACATAGAGCCCAGGGGCTGTGCACACACACGCACGCACGCACGCACGCACGCACGCACGCACGCACACACGCACACACGCACACACGCACACAAACACACACACAGATGCACTAAGCTCATTAGTCAAATGTTGTGCACAAATGTAGGATGGGTATGCAGGCGAACTAACACACACACACCGACACACAAACAAACACAAACATTTGCAACTTTAACTTCGAAAAAGTTAGGTCATTTTCAAAATGTGCGTGCTTGAGTATGAAACCATGCGTGTGTGCCCATGTGTGACATCAAGAGCCCTAGCCACTCCAAATATTGCATTACCAAACTCAATTGTTGTTGTCATATTTCATGACGGTCACAGCCGAGGCACGTGGCCTGCGGGTTTTGTTTACTGGGAACGATGTCAGTTTTGATACTGGTGAGTTCTGCTACAACTTAATGTGAACTTTACACGACAGAATGAGACCTCATTTGTTCAGGCAGCCCAGACTCCAGAGTGCTTAGCCTAGGTGCCACTCAATGACGCAAGTATGCGCGCAAGTATTCGTGTGCAATATCTGTGTGTATGAATATGTATGTGAACACGTGGGCAAAGGAGTGTGTGTTCCTAGTGTGCATATGAGTATGTGTTTATGTGTGTGTGGGTTTGTGCTTGGGGTTATATATATATTGGCATATATCTAATATTCGGATAGATGTATTATTGTATGTCTTTGTAAACCCTGTTCGTCTTGCTTACTCTTGTGTGTAGATGTGTATCTGTATCTGCGCGGTGATGTGTGTGTGCGCCTGCGTGCGCGCCTGGGTGTGTACATGCCTGCATGCATTTGTGCGTCATGCGTGTGCGCATGTGTGCGCATGTGTGTGTGCGTGCTATGGTCCATGCACGTGTGTGCTCGTGTGCACGTGCATGTGTGTGTCTGGACCTGCTGCAGTGCTCTCTGGATGTCAATGCCCTGTCCCCAGGGGGCCGGCGGGTTCGCCAGGCATTCGCCGGCGTTGCCCCGGCGCGAGATATCGATCCTCTGCCTCCTCAGGTTCTGGAAGGCCGTGGACATCACTTTAACACCGTCGTACGTCAGGGCGCCAGTGTACTGCGGAGGAGGAACAACACAAGGCAAACCGGTGGACGTCAAACTAATGATAAAGATATAGCCCGCATAATATTATTGGAAGGGAGGAAGGGAGTGAGATATGGTTTGTAGACGTGTGGTTTCAATGGAAGTATATGAATATATATATAAAAATATATACCCAGATTCTCTTGGTTCATGTTTCATTATTTTTTAAGCTTACATTTTACAGGAACCACATGGGTAATGGCAAGCTATGGTTACTATAGAAAAAACGATCTGGTTAAATGTCATGCTCCCACTGTTCTCCATGGGAAGCAAAGTGGTAAGCGGTGCAGTGCTTGCATCAAAGGGTTTTTAGAGAGAAAAGGGGAAAACCCCATCAGAGAAGAGATACCTTGAGGCTTCTCTTGGGCATTTTGACGTCTTTGTTGTCAAACTCCATCCACTGCTGCACCACTTGGCTGACGCCCGGATCAGAGTTGTTCACAAGCTGGAAACCCGTGATGTTGGCCCCGCCTTTCCTCAGGTCCGTCAGGTCGATGTCCAGGAACCCCTGCGATGACAGACACGCAGACAGATGAGCGGACAGACAGGCCGATATCACCAAGACGGATGGACAACGGGAAAGACCATCGGTCAGGTAGGTGGAGGGTCGAGCAGACAAGCAGACACGAATGGCTCAGGGAGTGCCATTCAGTGTTGGTTTACTCAAATCCTGTAGTGTATATGTGTTACAGGGTGATTATGAACATTGGATGTACAAGAGATCAAGAAACCAGCGAAGAAGCTTCTCACTAAGGCTTCCAAATGAAGCGATTTGTGCCGAAAGGGCAACTCCGGAGAGTGCGCAGGGTTGCGTCTCCTGGTTTCAGCCATTGCAGAGGGCATGGGGGTTAATTGCTTCTACCGAAACAGAATATCTGTCTTTCATGTCGACATTATTAGACATGCCGGAGCTCGACCCCGTCCCCCCCTTAGGGAGACGGGCGGTGGTAAAGGCAGAGGCAGAGCCCACATCAGATCAAAAAGGTTTGCAGCTAATCGCACAGGCGCCGTGGTTAACACCATAAGCTACTCTACACAATGGGCGGATCAACACATTGTAGGAGTCGCTCTGAATCTGAATGGACAGAATGAAAAGAAATAGGGGAAAGAAAGGAAGCAATCGATTGGTAGAGCCAACACATTCTGGCGACAAAAAGATGGAGGAGAGAGAGAGAGAGAGAGAGAGAGAGAGAGAGAGAAGAGTTTGAAAGAGAGAGCAAGCAAGACAGAGAAAGGGCCAGAGGACCAGCAAGAACGAGAGAGAGGGGGAGAGAGTGAGAGAGGAAATTGCAGGAGAGGGGACGATTGAAGAGCGAGGGAGACAGGGATGATCAAGAGAAACAGAGGGAGAGATGGGAAGAAAGAGAGACGGAAGAAGAAAGCGAGATAGAGAGAGGGAGCAGGGGGTGAAACAAGAGCCACATCCAGTCTCCCAGTAGGTTGTCTGCCAGGATTTCAAGCAAGGGATGCAGAGAGTGGGAGTTAAAGAGAGCAGAGCATGGCAAAGAGCCATGCTCCTTGACAAGAAGGAGAGAGAGAGAGAGAGAGGCCGATAATCGAAAGGGGAAAATGTGTTGGTTGTTATGGGACGCCTTTTCTACACTGTTGGGCTGTTCAACTGAGCAACAACTGCGTCCAAAGACAGCTGCTTTTATATGCGGATCAAACAAGTCTGTCTCTCTGGATTATACCGAAATTCTAGGTGATAAACATCACCTTCCAGTTATCCATAGACCTCCCCTCTCACTGCCTCAACCTCACACCTTACCATGCTTTTTCTAAAAGTCACTGTTATGTGTTCTGCATCTGAGCGAGTTGAACGGAGACATAACTCAATACATTACAATTACCTCTGGTCATTTAGGAGAGGCTTGTATCCAAGGCGACTTACAGCACATTTGTTCTCAGCCATGAATCAATGCATAATATTGTGACAAATGGCTGAAAATATAACATTTGGAAACCTTACTCTGCTAAAATGCGAATAAAAGGAGATAAGAGCAGTGGCTGTAGGTAGGGAAACCTGGACGCCCCCTCGACCCACCCGCCCAAGAGGTTCAGATGAATGTGTGTGCCTGCCACTCTCTGGGACCAAGGGATTGCCGGTGACAGGCCGGGGCTGATGGGTGGCCCGGCAGAGATGAAGGGAAAAGAGAAGGATCCAATCTCCGGCTCCGTCTCATGCCTATCTTGATGGATCTGGGTTGCCAGGTATCCATATTTCTCCGCCCAACAGATGTCTGTTGTGTCTTCTCCTTTTTTCTCCCTCACCTTCTTCTGCTCCATGTGCCGGTTAATGCAGTGCATTAGGATGAGCAGGTTACTATAGAAACAAGATCCGTATTTCTCTAGCCGATGCTCACACATAGGTTGGAAGAAGAGGAGGAGGTTGAATGAAGGCTACGAGTAATAAACGTATTGCTTCTGTATTTGTGGATCTAAACAATGCCCTCTGCCTTCACGCTACAACTCGATATTCACAGACACAAACACACATATTTGTATGAGCTCATCATATATTATTATGCCACTTAGCATTGATGTCTTTGCTGTCGTCCAAGAATTCTAATTTTTTAATTATATCTGGGAGACTGGCCAGACAAAAAAATAACAATATTGAGCCAATCTAAAAGATCCCAGCTGCATATTATCGCTGGTTTTCACCAAAGCTTCTGTTGATATAAATGTTCGCTCTTATTTCACTGAGTTTAGCGGGGCCCTAGATTGAGCTGTATGGGTCTACCGACCGTGTGCTTTGGAAGAAAACTGCAGCCGACAAAGGGAGCTAATGCACATTAGCCTGTGCACATTGTCCGCCTGACCTCTCACTGTCTATCTCCCCCAGCTACGCTGCGCGGCGCCGCAAACTGGGAGCGTCGGGAACAATTAGACCTCACGTCCAGCACTCCAATTTAAGCCGGGGCTCATTCCATGTCTCCTTTATATTCTGGGTTCGTATTTACTGGTCTGATCTATTCTGAATTTGACTTAATTCCATTGAACTCCCTGCTCTTTTATCGTTCTGTTATTTTAAACCTAATTTGTATCCATTTTGATGAATTACATTTCATTTGATTCACTTAGTTTGGTATTTTCTTGCTCGGTTGGCTTCTACTAAGATGTATTCTGATTATCTTCTTGAAGCAATAAGCTAACCAGCAGTGAAAAAGGGGAAAGACCTCAGACTGGCTAATGCTTGAGTGCTATAGAAGCCCTATACTGTACGTTTAACAATAGCTATATTTTGGGGGAAATTGAGTACCATCTTTTGGTCTTTAAACTTAATCATGATACGATATGATAATACTTTATTGTCAGAGCAAGTCTGCGAATAAAGGGGTAGCCAGAAAACACTGTTTGGTCCAATGTTGTGGGTCCTACAAAGGTTGTCTGTGTAGAATGGTGACTAGGATATAAATAGATGAATATATGAATGCAAAAAGACAAACAAACTTACCATGTTGGCCAAGATGTAGTGGTAGCTTTTAGCATTCTTGCCTTGTTCGACGATCTGAAGAAACAACAAACAAACAAAAACCAAACATTTAGTTAAAAAGAGAACACAGCAGAGAGAGCAGGAGGGAACGAGGCAGAGGAATATAAAAAGAAATCAAGACAAAGAGTAAGATAGCAAGACAAGGAGAGGGGCGAGTGGCAGCGGGAAAGAGAGAGCCAGAGAGTGACCCCCTTCTGTGTTGAATTACCCATCATTTGGACCCAGTTTACTTGACCTTGCCTTAATGGATCTAAACTAGCTTGGCGAGACAGCTTGCCAGGGAGCTTGAAGGAGCTTCATCGCAGAGTGAAAAGAGTGGCAGATCTGCTACACTGCTGGCATTATTCTGCCATAAGCCTGGTTTAATACAACATTATGTAGCTGTTTGATAAGATATCTCAAACTCTTACCAAAATGTGATAGATAATTACACGGTCAGATAGGAGAATGAAGTTCTCTATACCATATGTACGTCTAACGCATGAATTAGACAGTAACAGATGTGGTAAGGAGGATAAGGAGCATCCTGATGCACACTGGGATTGACCCCACTGTCCCCTTTGTGTGTCCCTGTCTATCCTGACACAATACTCTCCCGGGCTGAGTAGGTGGGGATAGGACATCTCCATAGCCACATCAACTCCAATGTAAAAAGTGTGCAAGCGTGTGCATCATTACGTGTGCATGTACACATTTATGCATTTGTGTGTAGACACACACACATTACTTATCCCATGTGAGTGCATGCTTGAGTGTGTATGTGTCTATGTGTGCAAGTGTGCGCCTGTGCCTGTGTGTCTGTTAATATATACACGCACGCCTGTACTTGCGTGCATGTGTGTGTGTGTGTGTGTGTGTGTGTGTGTGTGCCTGCGGGGAGTGCGGCTGCTCTTGGTTAACGGTGCTGTAGGGCCCCGGCAGACGGTAGCATTTGTTATTAATGGTGACCTGAGTGAAAGGCAGTCCCCGTCAGCCACGCCTGGGGCACGGGAAACCTGGCGAGGAGCCACAGCCAGAGACAGACACTGACACCAATAAATCAAGACACCTCTCCAACGACCCCAGACGCCGTCAGTCACTCAGCGCTAATATAACAACGTCTTGACGGACGGGAATGTTTTCATTTCGGCCGAATCATTTTAATTCCTTATTTAGTGTTCGGGATTCAATTTGAATCCCGAACGCTCAGCTATGTTTTTTTCGCTCTCTGAATGAAACATGTGGGGTTTATAGCCGACATGAAGATTTATCTAAGGGAGAACGGAACACTGAACCGGAGACACAGTAGCCTGGAGGGGAGTACATCTGCATTCAGTCCACTAAAGCATCCCTCTAGGCTACGGCTGGTGGGGGCGGGACACTGGGATCTACCCCCTCATCGCCTAGGGAGCTCATCGCTGGGTATCAGCTAGATGACTGCGTAAGGGAGTGTGGGGGGCAGAAGAGGCACAGGGCCCGCCACTCTGCCTCCTCTGCCATGTACTAGCCCAAGTATGATCGTGTTACTGTATCAGTGAGTGCGTATGAGAGAAGGGTGTCTAAATGGGTGAGTGAAAGTGTGTGTGTGTGTGTGTGTCTGTGAATTTAAATGTGTGTGTGTGTTTATCTGAGTGTGTAACTGTAAGTATAAATGTATCAGTGAGTGCATATTAGAATGGGTGTGTGAGTGTGTTTGGAAGTGTGTGTGTGTGTGTGCATTTGTGCGTGTGTGTGTAATTGAGAGTGTATTAGTAAGCGTATGTTTCACATCTGTATGTGTGTTTATAAAAAAGGGTTGTCTGCACATATATTGATACATGTGTGTGTGTGTGTGTGTGTGTGTGTGTGTGTGTGTGTGTGTGTGTGTGTGTGTGTGTGTGTGTGTGTGTGTGTGTGTGTGTGTGTGTGTGAGCTACTCTGGCATCAGGCAGCAGATGCTGGTGATGGATTGAGGCTGTCCTACAGGAGAACTTGTGAGGCTCAGCTCCTTGTAGCGCAGAGGGGGCTGAAGAAATAACCTTAACTTGGTGGCACAGAACCATCAATAACATTCTCACACACCATCTACTGCCTTCACATTAGGATCGGAAGCACCTGAGTGTTTGAATGTGTGAATGTGTGTGTGTGCTTGTGATTAGGTTTTTGTTTGTTTGTGTGGGTGTTTGTGTGCATATGTGTGTGCGTGAGTGTGTGTGTGCCTTATCATGTTTGCTTCTGTGTGTGTTTGAGTGTGATTGTGTTTGCATGTGTTTAGTATGCAGGTGTGTCATTGTTTGAATGTGTGTGAACTGTGTTCAGACATGTTTGCCTCGCTGTGTCTGCATGTGTATGATACAGTATGAGTACACAGTGGGTCAGCATGTGTGTGTGTGTGTGTGTGTACGAACCAAAAGGATACTTGTTCTAATAAATATGAAAACCACAAAAACAATTAAAAATATATTCGAAGAAAAAATAAACCCATTTCATCCAGCCCATTAAACACTAACACATTAATAAAAAGCTTTAAATGTTTTTAGTGCCTTTACTATTCACTGTTTGTGTGTGTGTGTGCGCGGGTTTGCGGATGCAAGAGTGTAATTGTGCATGTGTCTGCTGTGCGTGCTAATGGCCATGCAACCCCCCCCCCCCCCGCTCCAGCTGCACAGTGATTTGCGAGGGGCCGGTTTTGTTGCCGTGGAATGGCTGGCTCCAGAATGCCAGTGCCCAGTTATCTATCTTTACTGTCCGCAGTGGTCCGGGGGAAAGAACCGTCGCACTCAACCACCAGATTACACCGCCATTTTGGCGCTGAAACCACTTGGGTTCCGTCTGTTCTTTGTTCATCCGATTCAATCTGCTACGTCCATCTGCAGTTTACCATAAGCTGTTCTATCGCTACATTGTGTCTGCACACTATGTGGTGTCAGATCGGTTGACACTGGATTAATAGTTGTATTATATAGACACTAATGCTGTGATTAGGGCAGACATTAAATACAAATGGGCTGGTTTGTGACTACTGAACATGCTGACAGCTTTTATGTTCCGTGATGTATCGATGCAACAATCTGGGCCAGGCATTTCATATTCATATTCATAATTATCGAATGTAATTTAGTTTATTTGTCACTTGCGACTCGGCATATGGGGCTGTGTCATTGATGAAATAGCTAAGGGAAAGAAACAAAGTTATTTTAACTAAATATTTAGCCAAGAGCGAAAGTCTCAACACTTTTCATGCTCACTCTCTGCTTTCTGCCAATGCTAATGCAGAACAAAATGAAACCATGAGTCATAGGGTACCTTCTTGAGGATGCCGGTAAGCCGCTCGGTCTCACAGTCGATGATGATCTGGCCCTCCTTCCTCTTGTCCAGGTCCTGGAACACCTTGAGGAAGGACGCCTCTGTCATGGTCTCCACGTTGACCGACGTCACCAGCCAGTTCCTTTCCGCTGCCGTGTCCAGAACTTTCTGAAGCACGGAAAGTCCTGTCAATAGAAAAATTACATAAAAATAACCCAAATGGGTAAACTCGCATGGCGGATGGAAGAGGCATTTACATTTATATTTAGAGATTCAGCAGCAGACTCTTTCATCCAAAGTGACTTTCAAGTGAGGCTGCGGAACAATCAAAAGCACACAACTGAAGTGCAGAGAAGCAATCATAATCAGAAAGATGAATCATTTAATGTTTTTTTTTTATTATTTGCATAATTGTGTCATCTCAAGATACAAAGTGCAGTTCGACATCAAGTTCTGCATGGAAGCTAAAAACAACACAAAGTGCATAAGTGTACCAAGTCTGGATTCAAACTGGATGAAAGGGCGTGAGAGGACATCTAAATGTGGAAAACCAACGTGAGTATTCTCTACGTGGCGTTAGAGGCCTGAATCATGGACGACTAGCTTAACGACTCGTATCTATCAACTGAACTGAATACTCGGGAGGGTATATTTTATGCCATGGTTGTGCACGCACCATTAACACCGCAGTGCAGCTCACAACTCAGTATGTAAACACCGGCTTGCTCCAAGACATACGACCAGGTAAAAGAAAGGTTAACCAAGACCCTAACCTGTGTCTGATAAGCAAACCATTCTGAATCAGTGCTGCGGCCGAGTAGATAAATAAGAGTCCATTATGCAGCACAGTGCATGCCAATGTTGTTATCACGAGTAAACCGGCCACAGTTCCTTCTTCCACACTCACAAACGATGGCCCCTGTATATGCTAGCAGATGGCCCAATCTCACCAAGGTGAAGTGGCCTCCCAGTGTCAATTAGCTTATGTATTGGAGTGGTGTTGCACACCACTCCAATACGCTGTGACACTACTGTCTTCCCGGGGGGACGAGGGGCAGAGGGGCTAAAGGCGCCGCTGAGGGGGTTAATCACTCGGGACGACAGGAAATAAAAGGTGATTAGAGTTCACATTGATCGCGCCAACAGATTTACAATCAGACTGTGGCTGTTCTTCCTTATAGCTGCCCTACGGTGAACCAATTAGAAACCAGGGTGGAAACAACTGGAGCTGATTGGCAGATATTACCCAGCTGAGTTGAACAACCAAAGTAATTATTAAAAAAAGTTGAGAGGATTAATCACACAGCGGTCCTTCATTTGTATTTCATAGCACTCCCGGTTGGTGTCAACACGTCTGTGCAACAGAAAACCTTCTGTTGTTCTACCTGCGAATAATCAAAGGGTTGATTGGGAGAATGTGTGTGTGTTTTACGTCATAGCTATAGCCTGAACGATTTCTACATATTATCATACGGTTTTCTGAACTTCAAACATTGTGAAATTTTTGTAATGTATTTGAATGTGATGAAAAAAGCATTAGCATGACTGGCATTTTATGTAGAAGCAATAAAAATGTAAAACTAGGTGGGCTGCTAAGGTAGCATACAAAAATGGACAGGTAAAGAGCAAATCATAGCTCCTTGAATTTTGCAGTTTTTATACAATCGGTTTTGCTCATGGGTGAATCATTTTGGACCCTCTGCAGATTTATTTTGAGCGGTGAAATTGATGAAAGGCCTGAGGATGGCCTGGGCTCTACATCAGTACTGTGTGTCAAGCCTGCGAATCCTGTGGAATTCGCAGGCTTGACACAAAAAACGGGTAAGCTGTTGTTTCCAAGTCCAGTTGGACATAGTGGTTTCAGCACCATGGACAGCTCCGTGCAACAACACAGTCAAGCATTTCATTCAAGCCATTCTTTCTTATAACTTCTTTCTTTCCTTCTTTTTCTATTTCAATTTGCTCTCTCCATGTCTTTTTTAAACATTTTAATTCAGTGGTGAAAGACCCAATAATATACAAATGTTGAGCTGGTCACGACACATCAAAGCGTTTCAAGTCCCTTGCAATTTATTGCTACAACTTACTCCCTCCCTTTCTCCTTCATCAAACATTTCCAATCAATGCATGCAAAAAAAAAAACATACAAGTAACATGCTAATTAATTAGAAAGAAACCAGGAACGAGGGAGAGAATGAAGGAAGAAATAGGGAGCGCTAGCAGGCTAATGCGTTGCTATAAATCAAGTCCCCAGTCAGAGAAGCTAAAGCAGACCTTGGCAAGGTAAAAAAATAAAGGCACCTGGCGTGTGACTAATAGCACAGAGTAGCTGTCAACACAACCATTTTACGCACACAGACACCCTGGTTACAGGCCACAGGTAGACCGTACGACACACTTTGGGAAATGAATCTGCAAGCATTGTTTATGATGAGGTTTAAATGGACAACGCGTTTGTTTTGCCTGCTGCTGCCTAGGGACCAGGGGCACTTTGTCTCCAGACAGACGGGGAACGCTGCGTGACAAGGCCAAAATGAATTATCGAGATTTTGCTCATATCATGACATTTCCGGCTGCAACTATTGCAACATTTTTTATATTCATGAGAAATTGCCAAAATAAATATTCATTGGCACGAAAAAGACCAAATACACACAAATATTCATAACAGTCAAATAAATATTTCTCTTGAGGGCTTAAAGAAAATGAGTAGGAAGGATATTTGTAAAATATGTATCCAGGCAACAGGCACCGCTGATAGGGATTCCAACAGACTACCTCTCACATGTCATGTGACTTTAAACACACACACACATACACATGGTCATACGTGGCCCTGCACTTTCCGACCGTCTGATTGAGGGGACTTCAAGGGTTCTTGTGGCATTTCCGATCTGAAACAGCACTGAGGTGTGGGTGTGGATGTGCTTGTGTGTGTCTGTCTGTGGGTAGTTTGGGCACAAAGCGAGAACGGGATTTGTCAGTTAAAGCACACTTAATCCCCTTGCTTCCCCTGACGTTGGAAATAAGACGATAGACAAAACAGGAGACATCACAGCAGAATCATAGAGGAACATTTTAGTTTTAATATAGTTTATTTGTTAGAAATGTGGTTTTGTGCATGGTTTGTCTAAGACACTCGCTTGCCTAGACAAGCCATGCACATGTCAGCCATGCAGACATGCAAATGCCCAGGTACAAAACACATACACAAACAACATGTATCCACCTGCACACACACACAAACACTAGTGCTGTTTGAAGACATTTCTGGAGTCTAACCTAATGCTGAAATTACAATTCGAATGTGTATGAATAATTTTTTTTTAAAATGTGTTGGCTGACCTGAGCGAATCTCGCCCTTCTGAACTCGGCCTAACCGCATGGAAACCAAACGGCTTTTCTCACACGAAGGCTGATGAAAAATAGTTTTCACGCACGTTAAAAGGGATCATGCAACATATTCCTATAATAATCGTACCGGTGAAAAGGCTGATGGAATACTCAATCTATATAGCCTAGTGAAGACGAGCTTATGCTCCTTCCATTCACCAAAATATCCTATGGATTCAGAGGATTGGATTATACTGGAGTTTTTCTTTGTAAGTGTAAAATAGGGTAGCGAATGACTATGCATGGATGAGGGGGATTATGATAAGTGGTTGTGCATTCTTTAATACATGGATGTTTAGGAGACGTTAGTTTTTGAGGTTGTTTCCCCTGTTCAATAACTAAAATAGGCTATCACAAGAAAGTTGGTATCCAAAACAAAAACTGTTGCGATACAACTGCACACCTTCATGTAATCAAAATCAAGCTACATTCACGTATACAAGGTGCAATTAAGCTGTCGCTTGTGGTGCACACTGTAATCGTTGTTAACCACCATGGATGCAGTCAGAATACTGTGTGTTGAGAAACGTAGACAAGCTGTTACCTCTGCCATGTCCTACAACTTGCACGGTGTCCATGGTGACTATGAAAAAGACAGCTGAATGTGATTGGATAACGTATTTATCCTCTTGCTAGAGCCATAAAAATGGACCTTGGTGTTTAGTGTTGCCCTTTCGCTGAAATTGAGTTGTGTGTGTACAGTCCCATTCAACTCAATGTAAACGCCTCGATGAGGCGTTGATATGATATAATTTTGTGCTTAATAATATTACTTACTTAACAACCACATGCTACCGTATACATAGGCTTATGGCATAGGCAATGCATAAGCCTATGTATACTTTATTAGGTATATTGTAAATAGAAAGAAATTGACTTTTTTTTAATATATAATTGTAAAATAAAAATAATGGAAGAAATTCAATTGGGATTATAGAGGGAAATTGACCACTCGGAAACAAACACGCACACACACACACAGGCACAAACCCAGAAAGTAGATCTATCATGGACATGCTCCAATACACACAACACCTGGTGAAGTTGACACTGCATTGTGGGAAGTTAGCATCTGATTGGCTTAAGAAGAATGGAGGCGGGGGGAACAGGAGGGGGGATGACTACCACACCTGGTGTTGACAGATTGTCCTTTTGTGCCTTGCAGGCATACTTTTACACAGAGGCTGGCGTTATAATTGCATGCTCAAATATTCGTCTTTCATAACTTCGAAAGGAAAAAAGGCAATTCTTGCCAAAAAAAAAACTTAATTATACGACCCATTGTCTGCTCCATCTATTGGCAACCGCTGGGTCAATACCCTCCTCTGTGTCCTACTCTCTGTTCCAAACCACGGGCAGAAAAGAACAAATTCTTTGACGATTGCTCATTTCGACAAATTAGCTACGTTTGACCCCATTGCTGTTGCCATGGCAATAAGACGGTGACTCATGGCGCTCTGTGTAACGACTGGTACTCCCAATAGCAGCCTTGCACACAGCCCGCAGTTGCCATTTCTGTCTTTTTCGCATTGATCACAACCGCATAGCATTATTGTTTGATACACAAACATAGCGACACATCCCATAATGAAAGCGAAACCCTGAGCGGAAGGGTCACAGTGTGAGAAACGTACACCACCGACATCCCACTCCAACACTGCCAGTCTGCCACTCTGCAATTATTTGTCCGACCACACACAACTAAAATATGAAGATCAAATAACGCAAGAGAAGCAGAGGAATAGGACATGGAGAAAGCATGCGGTGAGGCTTCCTTTATCCCTCCATCTTTTTTTCTTTCCTTTCTTCTCTCGTTTTATTTATTTAATTCCATCTCGTTATCTCTATAATTTGCAATCTTTCCTCACATTATTATCCGTTGGACAACTTATTCACAAGAATATGAAGATCAACCATTGTCAGGGAAGCAGGGTTAGGGGAGACTATATGGTCTGGCTTATGCATGCGGTCAGTGTAGAGAGAGGGGGAGAGAGAGAGAGAGAGAGAGGGGGGGGGAGGGGGAGAGAGAGAGAGAGAGAGAGAGAGAGAGAGAGAGAGAGAGAGAGAGAGAGAGAGAAAGAGAGAGAGAGTGGAAGCGGGAGCGGGAGCGAGAGAGATAGAGCTAGAGATCGAGTGTGAGATCGAGCGTGCGAGAGAACAAGATTGAGCGTGATCGAGCGAGAGAGAGAAAGAGAAGCAGCATCTATTCTACCTGAATCGGAGCTGTACATGTAGACAAACTTGGTCCAGCTGTAGTGGTCGATCACCCCCACCAGGGCGTCCTGCAGCTCGGGCCTCAGCTGGATGACGAACTGGTTGGCCGTCTCGATGGGGAAGGACGGCGTGACGAAGCACACGTGCAGCGCGCCACAGAAGGACATGAGCATGTTGACCGTCTTACGGTCGTAGAGCCCGATGATGGCGTACACCCCCTTAGAGAACTGGGAGCAGACTGCAGAGAGACAAGAGAAGAAGGGAGGGGGTACAGAGTAAGTAATAGAAGGTTGAATTTCATAGTGTTTGCATTATCAACTTCAAGTAATCAATCCGTTGGCTTTTGGATAAGGTGACATTTTCTCGAGGCATTAGTTGCAGCTCAATTGTTTTCCATTTCGGGGGGACATTTCGTGCTATAAAATAATCATGGATTTGTTTCGACTTTACGGGGAAAGACTTTGTGACGGCTGGCCTTTATTGAAAGTTGGACGGGTGGGGGAGGGGCGGCTAGAGGAGGGAAGAGGTTAATCAATAAAACCCCACAGTTCCATTGACATTTCACAAGCAGAAGGGATCCGTCACCATCCTTCAGTCCTTTTCTTTCAGCCATCGTTCTAAAGTCGTTCTCCCATCCAATTTCCCACCATCACGGCTTCTACCATTTCTTCAACTTCCTCAAATTGCCTCTACCCGAATCTTTTGTTCTGATACCGTTCCATTCAACCATTCATGTTTCTCTATTCTCTCTATCCCCCCCTAGCTTTCTAAAACAAAGCCATCTCTGTGTGTGGACTCAGGGCTATTCTGGCCTGGGCTATTTTCCGCTGTGGCTGCGGGAGGGCCTTACGTTTCACAGTATTTACCAAGCAGATTGAAGGGGCTGTCTGTCCCCATCCCTGGGCCAGCTCACTGCTAGAGACGGGGGAGAACGGGGGAGAGCATGGCCCGCATCCAAAAGGCCTTACCCGCCAGAGCCATGCAGAGCCATCTACGCAGGCAAGTGAAGCGCACATACTGTACGGGCGTGTTTTAAGAGTGTGTGTGTTTGTGGTCGTTACATGCACTTACTTACCGACCAGCCCACATATCCACACACACACACACACACACACACACGCACACGCACAGGCACACACACATACACACACACACATACACACAGATATACCTGCACAGTGCACGCACAAACACATTCACACATACATCGCTTTTAGTGCTCGAATAGCTTGGTGACTCACTCTACTTAAAGCGATGCCCTGAAATAGACATGTTGCACCTCACCATGCAGACCTAGTAATGTCCTACACCTATCTGCCTTCCACGGCCTGCAGCACCCTGTCCAGCTCGCAAATTTGTCCCTCTCTCACCCTCTCGACCGTCCCTTTCCGCCAGGGTTTACCCGCCAGGTTTGCAAAGGTACCCCCCTTTTTCAAATGTATTTTCTGCATGTGCAGCAGAGATGAAAGCGCTGCAGTCCCTCCCCGCCCCGTCCTTAACCCCCCCCCCACCCCCACCCCCCATACCCCTGGGAGTGTGGTAATCGCTGACCTGTCTGGCCGCAGTCATTTGGCTTAGCGGTTATGATGTTTAATGCTCGGTCCTAGGGGTGACTCCTTCAAATCCCTCAGATGGGGTGGAGGTTGGGAAGGTCTATGTTCGGTCACACAAGGATTCAACATACAGAGTTTTATCTACTTCTCTTCTTGGGTCGACTCCGTGGAATGGGTTGGAGGAGCCACCTTGGTGCATGTATCTAGTATCTAGCGAAGAGGGCAGTCAATTGGTCCAGATGTTATCGTGATAAAAGAGGAATGGATTGTACGTTTATTTTTATTTGAAATGTATGTATACTTTGTATATGTATACTTTTGAATTGTTGAATTGACGACTAGGGAAATAACTCACAGACCTTGTTGTGATTTATTGGTTATTGTAAAATCCACTGGGTGTACTGCACATTACAGTCTACATCCATCGATTTCCCATCAATAACAAGCACCTGTAGCACACAATAAATAACTGTAGGTTACTGGGAATATAGCAGGTCTTCATCGTTTTTTCCCATCTTGCCATTTAAAGTGAACCTGCACTAGTGACATGGGAATTCACTTCTCCAGCACTATCTTCCATCGGCTCCCCATCATGGCCACCAGTGCTATCTATTTAGTAATGTAGCAGATGCTTTTATAAAAAGTAATTTACAGTGATTTTATTTAGATCTTCTTAATCTGGGGATCCAACAGTCCTACTAGCAGAACTTCTTAGGGAAGGCACAGAGCCTGGGCCGGAACCTGAAAACAGGCGCCTTGTTTTCTGTTTATTTACATATTCTACCAAAGAAAACTGATTTGCTCGAGTGGACGCAGCTTTCAGAAGGGGAATATTTTTTTCTACAGTGGCCAGTCTCCACAGTGTTGATATTAAACATTTAAGACTCTTTTTTACAGTTGACCAATGCTGGTTGGGTTTGTGCTCCCAAATAACGCGCTTACAGATCCCCGCACCCAGCAACGTGATTGGTCGAAACAAATGTAAAGCGAAAGAACGTGAAATGCCCTGTTCACCCAGACTCGTTGGACTCTGACTTTGAACTTGAGTACAATTTGCAGGAATGAAAAAAATTATGCAAAGGGTGCACTTTAAATGTTACTTTAACCCAGATCTTTTCGGCTGCTTCCATAATTCACAAACACCACGAGGCCATCCTGCCTGCTCAGCACTGTGGCCAACTAGTTCTACTTATTTTTTAATAAAGTACCGGTAATAGAAAGAAAGCCGCAACCTGGAAAGGATTGATGGTAACACAACAGGGGCAGCTGTCAGGTGCCACTCCCGCTGCTTCTGTCTCTCCCTGCTCCCAGTGTACCCGTATCCCGCAGCTGTTCCTGGGCTTAGTGTGAGCCAGATATCCCATGACAGATATCAGTGACTCTGCCTGCTGCCCATATGATCGCTGTGTTGATGACCAGGGGGGAGACAGCAGCATCATCTGCACAGGATGTGTCCGATAGGATGGTAGGATAGTATAGACGGCCATGGCTGTCAGTATTCTCTGTATGTGTAATGTGTATACTGGAAGAGCATGGTTCTCTCTCACTGTGTTTAAATAGTTTGGATTTGGCCTTATAGACTGCTGTTGGTTTTTATTGGTCCATAATATTGCTTAAGGGCTCTGACATAAACGGTGTTTAAATAAAGTATAATGGTAAGCACTATGTTCAATGAACTTTAATTATGGATCATAGTCAATGTTCTAGCTTATAAATGTGCAAATAAACTGCTCGTTATAAGAGGGCCTCAATCCAAAGGATTTAAAAAAGGAATATGACAGGAGGCATTTTGACACTTTGAACATCCAAATTGAAAAACTCACTGGAGTCTTTACTTTCTGCTTCCAACCACAACCGTTTAGAAGATGCTCAGGCGGCTCCAACACTTGCAACATCGCAGCTCAAGCCTCATTTTCAGACGGCCGCAAGCTGCAAGGAATTGCTATCAGATGCCAAATCCTCCTAATCTGATAAAACCAGACAAACCAAGACAAACCAAGACATGCATGTGTGTGTGTGTGTGTGTGTGTGTGTGTGTGTGTGTGTGTGTGTGTGTGTGTGTGTGTGTGTGTGTGTGTGTGTGTGTGTGTGTGTGTGTGTACGTAGGCATGCATGCAAGTTTGTAAGGATCATCAGAGCCATATCATGTATACACCATATGGTGCCTTCATTAGCTTGTGCAGAATGGATGCATGGGCAATCAATTATTAGCATTTTCATTACCATTTAATAAGGGGAATTGTTTAGGCTTTTGTTGAAAATCATACTTCTTTTATACATATAACCACGTATTGGGTAATTTCTGTAAATATTATGTCAAACGATTATTACAAACATTGTTAGATTTAATAACGTAGGGAGAAAGGTCGGCAATACCAGCCAGTATGAAACAGCCCCTGCCCCTTGACTCTGTCAAGAATATAACTACTTCCTTTAGCTGTTATGTCAGACTAGCAGCTTCACAGTCCTCCTTTCAATCTCCATAAAGATTTATGAAGTATGGAATGAGCTTCTGTGTTATTAGTTGAACATTTGATTTACCAATCTGCTCACTTGTTTTACAATCGCAATCTACAGTGTGAACAACAAGGCTAGAAAGGGACACGAAATAGCTTATAAAAAAGCTTAAACTTCAATTTAAATCAGTTTTTCACGCCATAGAATGCCCAATAACACAGTGCTTTAACGCAATATTTCCAAAGTGAATGTCAAACTTGATGACTTTTATGGATGTTTTATCTTTTGGTAGGCATCAGTCAACAGTCCAACCCCTTTCGTTTCAGCGAACAGCAGAACTCCAGAACCTGGATTCTCAGAGTTCGGCATTGCCTTGATAAGACAAGGACTCTGGCCACTTAGGCATGTTACATATAAAGTCAATGTCCTCTGCAGAACTCAAGGACACAGCATGTGGTCATATTGGCCACGCTTGTCAGCTGAATCTTCCAAGAGCATCACTCGAAAAACGGCAGTGTTGAAAAAAAGGATCCAAGAACAAAAAACAATATCAGTATGAATCAGTCGCAGAGTAAACATTGAACTGATACATGTTGTATTCATGTGGATCTGTGAAAAGACGGTTTGCATCAATTCACCTGAATTATGTCCCAGCGTTTACTAATTACCACTCCTGTTCAACCGAGGGAAACATTTCCATACGTTAGATTAAACACATTCAAATCCTTAATTGAATCTGAGATAACATTTTGCTCCACTGTTAGGGCACAGGGTTACGCCATCAAACATGCAGATCTCTGAGACTATAGAGTGGTTGACACAGAAGCCACACTCCCACGAACACAAGACGCCATGGAAATGCGCTCTTATCTCCATCGACTCATTGCCAATAACTGTGGAATTAAGAAGGAATGGAATAAAAACAGGGGAACATTCTTGTTCCCCTACGGTCCTACGCTTGTTCCAAAAAACGCTAATCAGCTTTGAAAATGGAAGAGAGGGAGAAAGGGCGAGAGAGAGCGAGACTGACAAGAGAAGTCAATACAAAACCCACAGCATAGCCGGTGCACACAGAAGCAAACACACACTTGGTCATGCCTACAGACAATCACATCCTTGCTGTCTACGAAAAAAGCCCATTGTTAAGTCTGTCGTGTTTGTCGTATTTGTTTTGACATGAGTCTCTCTCTCTCTCTCTCACTCTCTCTCTCTCTCTCTCTCTCTCTCTCTCTCTCTCTCTCTCTCTCACTCTCTCTCTCTCTCTCTCTCTCACTCTCACTCTCACTCTCTCTCTCTCTCTCTCTCTCTCTCTCTCTCTATCACTCTCACTCTCACTCTCTCTCACTCTCTCTGACTCTCTCTATCACTCTCTCTCTCTCTCTCTCTCTCTCTCTCTCTCTCTCTCTCTCTCTCTCTCTCTCTCTCTCTCTCTCTCTCTCTCTCAGACACACGCACACACCCTTTGTGGAAGCCGTCAGTCAGGTGGTGGGCGTGGACAGCCCACTCAGCCAAACTCCTCCTAGATAGCATGAGTCACACACTGCAATCAATCTCCCTCTCTCTGTTCAGAGGAGCAAAACGATGCAGCAGTGCCACGCATCAGCATTTGTAATACCAGCAGGTAGGTGGGAAGCCAATGTGAACCGTGCGCCGCCAATCTATTTCATGGAGTGGGAGATAAAACTAATTCCACGCTGTATTTGGTGGTCCGTGTAGTGTAGACATAGTAGTCATAGAAACAGTAGCACAACCATATTGTCTTAAACCATGGATGAAGATGTTTCCTCCTGCAGGTCGCGGGAGTGCAAACGTGTTTGTAGGCTTGAAAATAGTAAATTCATTTTCTTTTCACCCGCCATTACATAGTTCTCTACACAGCACATCGAACCCAACCCCCGCAATGAGGACCCAGGGCCCTCTGAGGGACGGGGTTCACAGACTGGTGCCTGCTGGTCCCTGGCGTAAACATCCCTGGCTCCCACGCACTCAGGGGAAGACTGAGCGGCAATGCCTGCCTCACACCCCTTCCTTCTGCTCATACAATAGGAGGGGAGAGGACGGCTGGACCAAACGACTTGAAGAAAGTAGTGGTGCTTCAGAAAATTGTTCAAAGATATAAATTTGAATGGGTAGAAGACAAAAACTATGAAACAAGCCCTCGGAAGTGCGAACGTAGGGACGGCTAATGTGCACTGCTTTGACACTGGAGATTACGAGCATTTAAAACCAGGCAAAGGTCAGGGAGGAAAAAAAGGACAAACACTGCATTTTCAAAATAAAGGTGAAATATGGGATAGCAAACTCAGCCACTGGGAGGTATATTAATGGCGGCGTCGACGCCTCTGTGAAAAAGATAGAAAGTATTGCTGAAAGATAGCAAGTGTTTTTGTTAAAGATAGTGGGAGAAGAAAGGGAGAGTCAGTGTTGGGGAGGTTAGATTATATGAACAGCACAGGGAGTATAAGGAACAGATGCCATACTAGCAGAGGAGTCCACAGCGACATTATGGCCAACTCACCGATTTCCCTCTTCTCCTCCTCCTTGTAATAAAACAATGGTTGAGCAACACCTCATTAAGCGGGTAATGGAGAGTGTGAGAAATCTCTCCCCCAGCTCCAAACATCTCTCTCTCCCCTCCCCCCCTCCCCCCATGCTCTCTCACTCAGGGTTATTGTCTCATTTCCTCGCAGCTTCCGTCCGCAAATCCAATCTGGTTCGTGTTGGAGTCCTGCGGCCTGCGTTGAATAAACGCTTACATGAGCAGCGGGTCAGAACCTGGCAACCAGAGCCCCCAACCTATCGAGGGAGGAGGAGGGACGTGGGGAGGGGCTTTAATTTATCCCCCTCCCTCGCGGTGCTCCCACCACAATCATCCCTCCATCTGCGCCTCACTGCCAACAGGTGCGGTGGGACGATCCTACTCGCATCCGATTTTGTCTTGACGGAAGGAGTTAAACTAAGTCACAAAATAAATAGTAACTAAAGGGATATGAAAACGATGTGTCTTTGTTAAAAGGTATTGGGTCAGTATTTGCTACTGCTACTTTAACTATCTAACTATACAAGATCTTTGCTTTCTCCTTATGGTAATAAACATTGCAAAGCCCAATGCACAAGGAGCACGAGTTTCAGTTCACATCTGAAGTGGCACCCAAATAAGAAGCAAAGAAGCTGTATTTTTTCGCTTCAAATAGGACTGAAGTCTCTTTTTCGTGTGAAAATGTGTGCTTTGGTCCAAGGTAGTGTGGCAGAGTATACCGATACTGGAACGGTACCACCATACCTTCCCATTAGAAATGATACAGTATCCCAATTTATTGATACCGCTACTTAAAGAATGTCTCAAGGCGTATTTCCTATGAATGTGCGACAGCAGCACAGTGTGTCTGTGTGTGTGTTTGTGTGTGTTTAACTTTTTGTTTCCACTCCCTGCATGCATAGTGGCCATGCTAAGGAATTTTTCTCTCCCAAATGCGTGCTAGTATAAACTGAGGGCATGTATTCTTTGTCTGAATGAAGCACCCTGCATTGTGCATTTTATTTCATTCACCGAACATCAAGTGTTAGAAAAAAAACGTTAAAGAGATTAATAAAAAACATTCTACATGTCGTTCCACAAATCATAGGACCGTGTTTGGTTGCTTGCAATAAGGTAGTACAGGCGGGTAAACTGATCATTTCGAAACATTAATTTGAAGATATGTCCTGCTTTGTCAAATGTGCGCATTTTATGATTGACTTTTCTTAAAATGAATCACGAAGAACCAAAACCTTTGTGAAAATAAGCATAAATAGCTTGCCAAACTCTGTGAGTGTGATGTGAGGCTTGCCAAAGTAAAAAGTAAATCACAAACTCAGCTTTAGGGGACATCAGATAACTGAAACCATGTAAAAGCTTTAATAACAACAAACAAGAACTGGAGGTCATGGAAGTCTTGCACTTCATGGGGATGGAGCTCAAACCCAGGATTATTAGATATCTGGGGAGGTACTATATGGAAAAAATGGTATCAGATTGCTGTGTTTATATATCTTTAAAATGAAGTAAGCGATAGTCTCAGTCAGTACTTTCTCAATATCCAAATTTGAAATCCCATTGCATTTGATTCATGAAATCCATTATTATCTATTAGATCTGACATGTAGATAAGCACTCAAAAGAAGAGAAACAGTAGATTAAGCCCTCTTGTGTAATCCTTCAACCTCATGCTAGCGGGAGGCAGCACTCGCTGTCATTGAACAACAGTTGTTTCACGCAAAAACATAAAAAAAACAATGTCTGTGCCGTTGTTTAAATGACAGGAGCTGTCCTCGCCTGTCGCCCGGAGAGCAGCCGGCCCCCCGTATATTACGCTGTTGTACTGCTGTTCAAAAAAATAAATAAACGCTGCGCTTTGTTCCTCATTAGAGTACACAGGAGCTTCTCAGATGTCTGACAGGGAAAGGGGGGCCCCACATGTCCGTCTGCATTAGAACACACGGGAGGGAGAGAGAGAGAGAAAGCTACATCAGAAACATGACAGCTGACATGTACTGCCGTAACTCCTGTTCTTCATCTCCAATATCTCGGCACATTCTGACATAAATCCCAGCTGCCGAGCTCCGGCGTCCATGATGTGGAGGGCGGAGCGTCCCCTCCAGAGAGCACAGATTTGCTGCCTGGGAATTGCTAGATAATTGGTTAGCTTGTGTGAATGCAGAGGGAGGGACGGGTGGGTGGGTGGGTGGTGGGTGGGAAGGTGGGGGGTGGGGGACAGGGCTGGTCGTTAGTGGGCGCGCTCAGAAAGACAATGAAGGAGGAGAGCCGGGAGGCACGGTGAAGGAGTTGGGTGAGAGTGTATGTGTGTGCAATGAGAGAGTGAAGGTATAAATGAGATGGATAGATAGATATAGATACGTACATACGTACATACATACATACATACATACATACATACATACATACATACATACATACGTACATATGTACATACATACATACGTACATACATACATACATACATACATACATACATACATACATACAAATGAAGTGGCGAGAGGATGGAAGAGAGAATAAAAATTAGAGAGGGAGAACACACAAGGTTAATAAGAGCGTATCCAGACTATAAAAAGGGCTGATATGTGTGTATTTATATGTGTGCACTGCATGCTGTCATGCATGCATGCATGACAGTTTGTGCGCCAGGGTTTCTAATGTGTGAAGGAGGGCTGAGGTGTTTGTGTGAAGGGCAGGGATGGAAATGTGTGACCAGTGGTTTCTCATCAAGGTCACAGGCTGCAGGGCCGGAGGTGGTTCAAGATCACCCTGCCTTCTCCTGACCCCCCAGAGAAAGGCCACAGCAGAGAGCTGAAAGGTCATATACATGCCTTTTGTTTCCTCGCTCATTACCATAACATAACCCTGCCTCCACAGCTGAGCCAACACTCAAAAACAAACACACACAAACACACTTTCTCCCAAACACACAATATACAAGCTCCAGGACAGATCTGCAATCATATCCACAATACACTTTTCTCACTTGCATACGGAAACGGAAAAAGCCACACACCGCACAAACACAGACATACACACAGACACACACACACACACACACACACACACACACACACACACACACACACACACACACACACACACACACACACACACACACACACACACACACACACACACAAACACAATATCCTCTGTGGCGTGCACTCTATCCCGGTATTGTTTGGGGAGCAGTTGCAGATGATCTACATTGATTGCTATGGGCACTTCCCCATCCCTAACGCTCCAGCAGAGGCAAAACCAAACCAAAAATAAAAACAATCCAAGCCTCCAGATTCATCACAATCACAACTGCCATGCCCACCAAGCGCAGAAGGAATGAACACAGTTTCCTACCATGTTATGTATTTTCCCCATTCTTCTTTATTTATTCACTCAATCTTTTGACAATTTAACTGTCACACCTGCGACCAAAAGGACAGAAATGTGCACATATTTCATCTGCCTTCGACGCAGCCGCCCCGACCTGTCCCCTGCGTCGCACAGGGAGTTGCGGCGAGACAATCGCGGGGAACATAAAGAGTTGAAGTCTTGACGCTGCTGTAGCACAATGAGTGGCACCACAGGCTACGTGCTCCGGTACAACACCCCAGGGTCTGATTGACACAAGCCATCGGGGCTGAAATTGCAGCGTAACCTCCAGCACTCCCACACCCACCCCCTCAACACACTTGCATCACATCGGAGACTCTCTGCTTAGGGGTCAGTGTTATTTTTGTTTGTATTTCTGGTTGGGAGAAGTCGGTCTTGAAAGGGGTGGGTATATAGAAGCAAAAGGTCCCCACAAAACAAGATATTTATATCGGCTTTTGTTTTTCTTTCCAAGGCAATCCTTTGCTTCTTACTTTTTCTTTTTTTCACAGGAGAGCCCTCCTCTTTTCCATGGGGTGATTATTACATTACAGTATTTATGCTCATAACTCCATGAAGCAATAGCTTTTGATGGGCTGCGCTGAATAATACATTAAAAGCATCTGCTTAAGCTCCATCTTCTCCAAGCAATTGTGCATGTTAATATATATATATATATATATATATATATATATATATATATAGATGACAAGCATGTGTGAGTGCACGTTTGAGAAAGAAAACATTAAATAAGTGAATTGATCGTGTCTCCTTTACTTGGCTATAACGAAGTGGACCTGCAGACACCACTGGGTTGCAATTCATATCTGCCCTAAGCTAGTTCAAAAATCTCTCCTCTCCCATCTCTCTCATATCCTCTCCTCTTTCCCCTTTTTCCCCATCTCCTAGTTCTCCTACCCCCTACCCTTCCCCACCTTTCCTCTCCCTCACCTCCTCCTCCCCCCTCCTATCATCTCCCCTCCCACAACATTCCCTATCTCTCTTACGACCCTGTCCTCTCCTGGGCATTGACCAGGAAGGAAAGGGCCTCTGTGTAGACCTTCCAGCATTGATTAAAGCTGTCCCTTAGATTCTCTTCCAGTTGCCTCCAACAGATCCTGGGACGCTCGGGGTGGGGGAAGGGGATTGCAGCCCAGCGTGGATGACAACACAAATGGTTCTATGCCTGGGTCCTAATTAGCAGTAATGAAAGGTGGTTGGTTATTGGTTTTGTACACTTGGACACAAAATCAAAGTCATGCCAGATGCTCATGAAGCTTGGTCGCTAGGGTACTAAATGCTGCCTTTTTTTGCTGGCCGATCTCTAAGAATCAAAGTAAGACTTATTTACTCTGTGATATGAGATTTGGGCTGCAAATAGCCGGAGATAAGCTCAGCGCCTTGTACACAGAAATCAAAGAACAATATGGATATTGGCAGGAACCTGCAGTGGATTTCGATATGAAGCCATACTTTAAATTGAATATATTTATCCAGTCAATAGCAGATTATGTTAATGTGATATCTAACTGATACAGAGAAGTGACTAACGTGTATGCGACATAAGTCGATATGTAAGCCTGTTTCAATAATATTTGATAAAAATCCTCCTAATAAATATGAATAAAAATGACAGTGCAGAACAGGGTTTTTCTACCACATTAGCTACTTGGCTGCGCATGGCGCTGCTGTTAGAGAGTCAAGGGAGAAGGCAAACGGGCTCTGACACCGCATGTATCGCTGTGTCACATTGTTTTGTCAGATCAAACCGCTCCACCAGTTAGAGCCTTATTAGTCCCCAGACTCAATTCAAGTCTCCACATCCCATCTGTACTCTTACGTCTCCTGTTATGAATCTCTATTCCACACCCTATCTCTGTCTTTCTCACTCTCTAATATTTTCTTTTTTTACCTAATCCCCTTTTTTCAACCTTTTCACTAATTCAACCAGGCTTCCCCATCACCACCATCCACCCACCTTACTCCCCGTTATTCAAAAGCCTTCCTCCTATCCCTCTGTTGACCAGGTGTCTGGGTTCTCGCTCTGCGTGTGTGCGCATACGTGTGCATGCATGCGTGCGTGCGTGTGTGCGTGTGTGTCTAGCTGATGATGCATATCACGTGCATCCGGAGTGCCATTCAACCCCCAACGGCACAAGGGCCTATTCACACATTTGCGACCAGCAAGAACCTTCTGAGTTTGTTCCCCTTACTACACACACACAAACACACACACAGAGACACACACACAGAGACACACACACAAACACACAAACCCCCACACACACACACACACACACACACACACACACACACACACACACACACACACACACACACACACACACACACACACAAACACACATAGAGGTAAGCCGTCACTCCACCATGGTCTGCTCAGGAGATGTCAGTGTTGGCACTCAGACACAGTCCTGCATACAAAGGTTCAACCACAACCAAACACATGGGATTATCACCTGCGCACACACACACACACACACACACACACACACACACACACACACAGACACACAAACGAAATACACACTGTAAGAGCGCCGACCCACACCGAAGTGCATCAGCACCACGTAAGAAAGCTACACATCCGTGCGTATGCTTCTCGACTGATTCTCTACACATGGTTTCAGTAACCAACGAGCTGACAATTAACACAAAGAACAACCTGCCTTTGGTGTCTGAATCGATGGAAACACAAGGCCCTGGGGCCTCTCTCGTTCCTAACACATCTCCACCACACACACACACACACACACACCGTGTGTGTGTGTGTGTGGGGGGGGGCTATTTTGGAAGCAACATACACACAGCTGGGGAAGAGGGTGTCGTCTTCATTGGCCATACTCTTCCCTTTGCCAGTATCGGCGTCAGCCTGCCATCTCAACCATGCAGCCCATGGACCTGCACGTCACAGTGATGAGCGGATGTTAAAACGTGATGTGACGGCGACCGGAGGACGGGACCGGAACGTGACACATCTTCCGTAATCGGATATGAGCTCAAAAACAGAAGTCAGTGTAAACCCACCAATATATTTTTCTGAAAAACTAAGTGGATTTTTTTTTCCATGGCAACCAAGCACATTGGGATGTGAGTTTTCAAGTGTTCAGTGTAATTGAAAGCAGAGAGCAATTTCTCAAAAGTCTCCGCCAGAGTGTGCAATCAGCAGGAACATTAAGTTCACATATACACAGGTGTATTTGCAGGTTGGATTTGGGGTTGTGTATTTCTCAATACAATCCTTAGCGGCATTGAAACCCGTCTCCCCTTCTACTAGGTACATGCAATGTCACACTCCTTCTCTGATTCTGACATATGTGTTGGCTCTGCTCGAACAAGCCCCCTTGGAAACAGCCCCTGGCCCCCCTTATTTGTTTGCATCGCACAGGGTGAGCACTGTCTTGTTAATGACAGCATGGGGGACTGTTTACAGTGCATTAGACAGCTACTGCTTCAGCAACCCACATAGGAAGCATGATAGGCTGATTGGCAGGTGGATGATAATTGTGAGAAGGGAGAGGCGATCTCATAAAGGGAGAGAGAGAGAGAGAGAGAGAGAGAGAGAGAGAGAGAGAGAGAGAGAGAGAGAGAGAGTGTGTGTGTGTGTGTGTGTGTGTGTGTGTGTGTGTGTGTGTGTGTGTGTGTGTGTGTGTGTGTGTGTGTGTGTGTGTGTGTGTGTGTGTGTGTGTGTGTGTGTGTGTGTGTTTCTATTGTCTAATCATAGTTTCAGCATGTCAGAAAAAAAAATCGAATCATGAGAAGTATGCAGCTACTTATAGAGATGTCATTCAGCTTTGCTCCATGACTATTTGCTATAAACACGCTCATTCTTCTTCTTGTCTGTTTGGTTTCTCCAATTAAATAGAAACAACTTGAAGCAAGTTGAGAAATGGGTTTATGTTTATTTTGATGCTAATGTGTGATGTGTAATGTGTAATGTATGTGACATAGGCCTACATTGTAATTCTCTGAGGAACTCTGGCATGACCTTTTGATTGCTAATTAACCTTAAAACGATGCTGCCTCCAAAATCCACATTTAAGGCCATAGTGTATAAATCTAACTAATTATATGTTTTGAATGGCTTTCATGCAACGGGGTAATGATTCTTATTGCATGCAGTTTATTATTAATATTATAGTATATTATCAATGATTGAAGCCAGATACATTTGAATATTGTTTTCCAACTCCAGGTCGGCACTCCAGGTCTAAGGTTAAAAAAAAAAAGACAAAGAATGTCGTTTGTATTTTTGTGTGTGTAGGTGTGTAGACTATATGCATGCATAAGTGTGGGTGGTTGACTCCGTCTGTGCCCGCGTGTATGTGAGTGAGTGTGGCAGAGAGGGAGTCTCGGAGTGCGCACTGGCGATAATCGCATAAAAGTGAAAATACGTTTAGACAGGTTTTAATCTTTAACTATAATCGATCAGATCAGTGTGGTTGATTGTCAGTAGTACATCAAATTAGTATTAGAGATTAAACCGATTCAGATCTATCAAACGGACTATTATTTCCGCACCATCCGACACTGTTGAGTGTGATTCAACACGTGAATCGCCCATTCGGTAAAATAATCATAACGACGTTGAACAATAAGAAAAATCCACTGATAAACGGGAATTTGCATTGAATTCAGCAGTTATTCTTGACATGGTCTCGTAACAAATTATTCTCAGCAACAGTTTGAATGGAGGAGGGGGCACGAGCGGACATGTTTAACAATGGGAACATAGGATTTGATTAAATAGATCCCCATGAAATCGTACTTACATGCATATGTCATTGAGAAGCTGTTCCCCATCTTGACCACATCCACTTGCGGCACCAGTTTGGGGACTTCCAGGTGATGCGTGAGCGCGAACCGAAAAACCTCATATTCGTGTGATTCGATTGGGAATAATCCACCTGTAAATGACAGCAAAAGAGGTATTAAAACCGAACACGAGAGAAAATCTGTTAGACGACCAAACTACCGAAAAACGGCAGCGAAAAACAACCAAAACTTTAGCGTATTCGACGCCAACGTCGCGCGAAGATCTACGGAAAAACCTTTAAAAGAAAACGCGTGTGCGCATTTCTTACCTATATTGATGTTACTTGGGAAACCTGCGGTTGAACCCAAGCATATCCCCAGTAAACTGGTGCAGAGGATGGTGAAGCTTCGCTGCATATTTCCTTTGGCATTGGCGAAGGAAAAAATACCCAAAATCCAACCATAGGTCTTTTCCGTGGTAAAGTTAAATCCCCCTTCTCCTCCTCCACTCCGCTCGACTCCTGCTACGGCAACGGCGACATCAACCTCTACGGCGAGGGCGAGACGGCTACTGAGATGACGCCGGAGGAGAGGCTGACTGTGTATACGCGCACCTTCTTCTCCTTCACGTCTGCACCTTTCCCGCGCTCTGCTGCTATCGCTCTCGTGTCCTCGGGTGCTGATGCATGAGAGCGAGCGGGGAGTCGGGGACTTCAGCGCGAGTGAGCGAGAGAACTCTTTTACCCACAAGTCGTTCCTTTGCGAGAAACGCAGTGGTGCTAAAAGGATAAAAAATATCTGTCCTTTGAAATGCTTTTTTAAATATTAAGTTTAAAGCAAATAGTCTTTTATTGTTATTTTATTCAAAGCGTTAAGTCTGTTACCTGACCTCACACCTCGTTTTTCCTGAACCGTTATTCGCTCTTTGTAAAAATAAACGTTTAGTAGGTCAATCAATAGCGCACGTGAAACTATTTTCTTCCAATGCAAAAACGAGCATATTCCTCAAGCGCCCTCCTCCGTGTGGGCAGATGATTAGCTGTTGGTTTCCGTCGGCTATTAATGTTGATAGTCAAGGTTATCACTTAGGATTCAATCCCTTCGCCAAGTCCATACCTACTCTAACTAAATAAGTGCTTTGACACCTTAATAATATTGGATACCATAAATAAATAGGCCTACATGCAAATGATTGTACCAAATGCATAAACATAAAATGAGTGGCTACTGATCCTGCATGGCCTGGGGATAAATGTATAGGATATACAGAATTCCACATGGAATAGTCCTAATCTGTAAAAAAAAAAATAAGGTTCAAATATAAACACGTGTCTTTCTTAAGTACCATAAACCCATAGGAAATACAGATGACTAAACATAAATGGCTTTGCTGTAGCCTGACACATCTGAAACACTCATATATTGAACTAAGCTAAAGATCATAGAGAAACTAGAGAAACTAGCATTTTTATATCTGGTACCCTCAATAGATTTGAGCTGTTTACCAAAATATATCAAGCTGAAGTGCACAGGTCCTGTGTCTCTGTCATTATCTAAACATTAGCATTAACATCAAGCACCAATCAACTCTAGTGGATCAGGTACATGCCCCCATGATTTCCATCACATTGAGAGCTGAAAGACCCCGCGATATTAGCATAGGTTTGATTAGAAATCACAGTGCACTGCTTTGGGGCTTTGTTTTCTTCAAATTAAGTGGTAAATCCTTCTTTTGACACAATTAAGGATTAGGGATGAATTTGTTTATCAGACCGAGACAAGGCCCTTTCTCGAGTTAAGGGTAAATCACTTTCCTTCCAGTCATCTACTAAATGATGGAGGGCATTAATGTATTTCTCCGGGAAAATTAAATTCAAGAGATTAGACGGTTTAGGCTGAAGTCGATTTCCAGTGATCTAATTTAACAGAAATTATTTTGGTCTGATAAACCGAAGCACGACTGAATTATGGCAGCCACGTTGCACACTGAGGGACAGATAGAGTTAGTTAAAGTTACCTACATCATAAATAATAGAAAATAAAAGGTCAGATTTGGTAATTTTTGGAAAATTACGAGTGGCTCTTGTTGAAAATCTGGAAAAATACATCAGATTAAGATGCTTGGCCTTCGATTATCTTTGATAAGTGCATGTGTCGGTGCACTTGCGACACTTTACCCAATGCACATTGTGTGTGTGTGATGTATGTGTGGCTTGTTTGCTTGCATGTGATTGAATGAATGTAATCAGAAAAGCATTATCAATCACTAAGATAATAAGGACAATCAGGCATGCAAACATTGGAGGAACAAACATGAGAAGAACGCTCCTCAAGTTCTAACCTAAATATAACCCGCACTGTCGGAGATAAAAGATTGACAATACACTAGCTCTTTGTTCCTGAGGATGTCCGTGTCGTTTCTCATAACGTCACTGTCTGTTTGGGAGTTTTTTTAATAGAAGTCTATGTCACAATGACTATGGTGCTAATCCATCAGTATCTGCTGCTCTTCCACTTGTCCAATATTAACAAAAGGCAGAAAAGCCTGGTCTGTTTACATGTGATTGAGCCACACCACATATGCTGTCAAACAGTACATAAAACTGCCGCAGGCAATAATGTACAAAAAAAACGGGGTGTTTTTCTGGAGGTGACAGAAGAGCAAATAGGCCTATGGATGAGGATTAGCAGAAGAAAGTCACCCTGCTGATATATTTCCCTGGGGAGCCGAGAGAGACCTGACGAAAGAAACAAAATCAAACAGCAAACAGATGAGGGTGGAGTTTGGATGAAGAAGATAGGGGTGAGGGAACAAAGATAGACCGAAAATAATTGTAATAATACAAATAACACATAATAGTCCCAACCATAATAACAATATGAATTCAGTGGTAATTTGTTTTTTTTGCAATATGTGATCACGATACTGAACATACTTATATATACAATGATGTCCTATTGAAATACCACCAGTGTGCACTGTGAGCTTCACCAAGCCCTTTGATTTGGAAAAAGTTGCTTAAGGAAATGAATGGAAGCAAGGACATGCATGGACTACAAATCCCATGCTGCCTCGTTTTTTTACACTGGAAACGTATTACGAAGATGTGACCCCTTGGAGAGAAGTTTTATTCTGAAGTACATCTGTGAATGTACCTGCATGGAATGCAAATTAAGTACAGCATCAGGGGTTGTTTCATGTGTTTCATATGCAGTATGTTCTCTTCATTATCATGGGGGGATTCAGGATCTACCCCTACCTCCAAAGACATGCCGGATAGGCTAATTAGTGGCTCCACACACACACACACACACGCGCGCACACGCACACGCGCACGCACACACGCACACACACACACACACACACATGTATGGTGTGGACTAGGGTTGTGTGTGTGTGTGTGTGTGTGTGTGTGTGTGTGTGTGTGTGTGTGTGTGTGTGTGTGTGTGTGTGTGTTTGTGTGTGTGTGTGTGTGAGGAAAAATTGCCTGCATTGTTATTTATCCTGATTAGACTCCAAAATTGTGACATACAAAAAGGCTCAGCACAATATTTTCAAAAACTGAACAATTTTGTGTTGTCTAATAATCAATTTGCAGCAAGTGAGAGTTAACCAAGCATACTCTCAAACACACAGACCCACGCACAAACACACACACACACACACACACACACACACACACACACACACACACACACACACACACACACACACACACACACACACACGCACACACACACAAAAGAAATGCAAAGGAATATAGTCTAATGAAGTCTCATGCTCAGAGGCTCACTTGTTGCCTGACTGAACTGGAACTACTCTGGCCCTGGCTAGACAGCTCATGGTCGTATTCAATCGATATCTGCGCTGGAGTGAATGCACACCTGATTTCTGTTCTGTACCTTAATTGGGATGAGTAATTGATGCATGGCTTAATTAGTCGTCTCGGTTATTGATTTAGTGGGCATGCAGAGTTGAGGCATGTCTTTGTGATGAAAAAGAGACTAACGTGCTCTGAAATTCTGAACAAAAAGCCGGTAAAACGAAGTCACAAACTATATAATAGCACAACAGCAGCAAATAAGACATCCCTTTTCAACTGGCATCACTTATGGCAGCCCATTAATTACCAATTTGTGATGAATGTATTGGTCTAGACTGTATATATTGTCTTCCTACATTCACACAGAGCTTCTGTTGGCAGGCCAATGAATCCGAAAAAGGCACAGTGATCCAAGCCATGTGCAGAACATAGAGGAATTTACGTCAGGAAACGTACAAACCTCTATGTTCTGCTTGTTCGGCTCAGAGAGACTCTCCCACCCCCCCCTCCATTTTTTTTTTTAAAAGGTGGGCTTCCTCTCTCTTTCTCCTTCTGTTTGACTCTCCTTCGTTTGCCGGCTGCATAATTGTATTTCCCCTCCACTGGCCGCAGGGAAAGTGAAGCCCCCACAACGTTGCCACGGTAATACTGATTGATGGAGACGATACTCGCGTGGTTCCAGAACATCGGGCGTCGCCGCACACAGACATAACAAATTTCCGGGGGGAACCAATTATAATAGCTGACCTGGTGATTAATTCCCTAAGGGGGCGCGGTGTCAGAGGCGT
>NC_044057.1:22283822-22296322 GCF_902167405.1 Gadus morhua
CAGGCGAGTTGAAGGAAAGGTTTGAAAAGTTGAGATATGTTCGCACGGGGGGGTGGGGGGGGGCAAAAAAATATACATATGAATTTGAAAACCAGTCCTTTGCAGCGGGTCTACATTCATCAAAGATGAAAAAAAAAAGAAAGCTTGCCAACTAGATAATCCTGTTTTCTAGTTGAATTATTAAAACTACTCCATACATTGATCGGGTTGTTAGCGATGGTCCATGTGTCCATTCACAGTTGTCAGGATTAAAGCACATTAGCCCTCTGTGTGTAGTGCTGCCACTACTCGCGCTCATGAATTATGCTGTTTTAAATGGGTTCCCTGCACAGGGAAGAGCTCCGGGTAAGGCGGTTCTGAGGCTGCTCATGTCAGCTATAAATGAACTTATACAGCGTAGGCTGCGAGAACACAGCAAATCATCAATAACAAGAAAATGATGAGTGTGGGTTGGGCGGGGGGGGGAGGGGGGGGGGGGAGGACGGAGACAAAGCGAGACGCTGAGGAAGAGAAGTTAACCGAGTGTGAGAGAAAGAGGACGAAACTAGTAGAATCTGTGTAAAGTATCCTTGAGTGTGAGTATGTGCTTGTGAGGTGTGTGTTTGTTTGTGTGTGTGTGCTTGTGTGTGTGTGTGTGTGTGTGCTTGTGTGTGTGTGTGTGTGTGTGTGTGTGTGTGTGTGTGTGTATGGCGTGGGTGTGTGGAGTCAAGCAGGGAGGTACACGTGTGGCGTATTGATTCGCTAGACTAAGTATTTTTTCTGGTATTCCAGAGCAAGAGAGAAGGAAAGACATAAAACCGTAGTACAGCAAGTGGTGAATGAGGAATGGCGCCTGCGTTGAAGTTGAGGACAACTTGTTTCTATTGGGGCGAACGCTCGCTCGGATCACAATTTGCGACGTGCTGCTTGACAGCGCACACGTAGGTGGATGGAAAATGGATTCCAAGGGAATGTTTTAACAGTCTACCACATTGACAGTTGAAACTATTTAAATGGCCCACACTGAAATTACAGTGACAGTTCAAACATTTCAAAGGCATCCATTTTAATGTCTCGGCCCGTCACAGCCCCCGTTTTTTGTTTTTCTTTCTCTTGCTAGCAGGATTTATCCTCTGCTAAACTGCGGGTGACATGGCTATATGCTTTAGCTTGTAGCAATAGAAAAAGGATGAGGAGGAGGAGAGGGAATAGGGAGTGGACAGATACAGGGGGGTAGGGGGGCAGATGAAAATCGAGGGGAGGGGACGTAGAAAGAATATCCTTGATGGATTGGAGGTTGAGAGGTTCTCAAATTCTCACCCGTTCACTTTATCTCCCATTCGCTTATGTGATGCACAGAGCTGGGGAAGGTCATGGGGAGACTGAGGGAGGGAGAGAGGGAGAGATGGAGGGGGGGAGGGAGATTGGAAGAGATGGAGGGCAGGAGGGAGGGAGGGAGCGGGTGAGGGAGGGAGGGAAAGTGGAAGGAAAAGGAGAGATGGAGGGATGGTAGGTGGAGTAGAAGTGAAGAGGGAGGGAGGGAGGGAGGGAGAGAAGGCGGGAGCGAGGGAGATTGGAAGAGAGGGAGGGAGGGAGGGAGGGAAAGTGGAAGCAAAGGAGGGACGGAGGGATGGTGGGCGGGGTTGATGTATAGATTGAGGGAGGGTGAAAGGGAGGGAGGAAAAAGAGAACAGAGAGTGATGGAATAATGGCAGTGGGAGACAGTAGGGGATGCCTCCCAGATGGAGACGCTAGCTGGGAGAGCAGGAACCATTCTTCCTGTTAATGAGGCCAAGAGGAACATTATGCAGATGTGTCGTTACGGAGTGTGTCCTCACAGCCCCAAAGCAGCGGCCTCTTTTAAACCAGAGCTCTGCGTCCACGTTCCCGGTCTGCTATTCATCCTCCCGGCCATTTGGATGTCTCGGTCCCCCTCCGGCCCCTAACCCTTCGTACTTTTCTCCCCCTCATCATCCTGTTCTCCGTACCTTGCCCACCTTCGCCTGATCACAATCTCGTCTTCCCCATGTGCCAGCTCCTGCTCTGCGATCTTCTCTCCGACCACATTTTACATTTATTCTCTCCTAATCTTCCAATCTTCACCACCACCACCCCCCCCCCCCCCCCCTCCTCCACCACACTCCACTTTGCACCCCTCGCCTCGGGGTTCAGCCGATAACCCCCCGCCATCGATCTTCACTGTCACATGATCAGGAAAAAGAGTTGCGGCCAAACCCTTTTGAGATGACATCCAACTAGCGCTGGCGGGTCTGCTTTATCCACGTTTTCCATAGCAGCAGCAGCAGCAGCAGCAGCAGCAGCAGTATCAGTCACAACGCCGCTCTGAGCCACGACCGCCAACAGGGGAGCTCCATAATGACGGTTCATCAAGCACCACTTCTCTCCACGCCGCGCGTCACATCCAATTGCTTTTTAGCTGTTCCTATGGAAACGGTGGTTCTCTTTGAAGCTTTGTCGGGGGCTTGATGGTTCATTGGCTGGTTGATCGGGTGGATGTATGGATGGAGGTGGGGGGCTGCAGGCGCTGCTGGATGAGAGGCAGGGGACGCAGGGGTTGGGCCGTGTGTTTTCCCCTCGGCGTCTCCCGGGGGTTTGTGTCATCGCCATGCCCGGCATGATCGGTGTTAACGACGGATGGGATGAGCTCTGGGGGCCTGGGAGGACTGACAACAGGGGGGGGGGGGGGGGGGGGGGGGGGGGGGGGCACGGCAGATGGGGGGAGAGTGGGGGGGGCGGAGAGAGCGATAGACTCAATGCATTTCCTATCCTTGGAAATATTGAATGCATAAGTCAATGTCATCAGCAGACAGCAGCACAACACAAAAAGTGAATGGGGTTTAGATTGGCGCGCGCACACACACACACACGTAGACACACACACACACGTAGACACACACACACGTAGACACACAGGCACATACATGTAGACTCATCCGAGCAAACAAACAATCATCAAGGCATTTAAAATACATTAAGTTGCCAGTCGCGCAGACCACTGACAACGTAGATTGTAGGTGTGCGTGTGTGTGTGCGTGCGTGCGTGCGTGTGTGCGTGTGTGTGTGTGTGTGTGTGTAAACAATGATGTTTTGCTGATCATACCTTACCACAATGCAATATTTCAACCAACACAATGAGAGTTTTCATTGCTTCTGCTGCTATTACAGCGTAGAGGATGATCAGTAAAGCGAGCATAGGAATGGTAACTTGAACTGTTTCCTCATCACAAACACGATCATTTATTAATATCTTGTTCTTTAGTCCATCATAATAATCATAATCATGATGCTTCCAAATAGCTTTTATTGTTATGGTCTAAAGGCATCAGCCTCTGCCTATCCCCCCCCCCCCCCTGCCCTACCCATCGAATCGTTTACAGGTCATCACTACCGGGAAGATGAGATGGTTTGATATTCACTGGGTTTCCAGAGAAAATTGGATTCGGTATAGCTGAAAAATAAAGATTTAGAAAGCCTTCTAGATGAGAACAATACAATCACCTATGCAGAAATATATCAGCCCAATCCTTCACTTCACATTCAACTATCTTCTTGCCATGTCCTGTTGCCATATCCTCACCACCTATTATACTTTGCAGCAAATTATTCAGGTTTAATTACACAACAACTCCCAACTCCCCGAAAGGCCGGAAGACCAAGTAACTAAAAGCGCAAGGGAACAGAAGCTGTTTATGCAAGTGATTCACATAAGCAAATGTTTATTAAAAAACACGTTAATTTCAACTTAGATGGATGGTTTTGATTACTGTGTGTTTTTTCCCTAAATGTATCCCTACATGGAATGCATTCCAATCAAAACTTAATTCACGTCCTCATTCTTGTCCTTGCCATTTGAAAACAAATCCCATTTTCCGAAATTGGGATATCCAAGATGGAGGTTATCTTCACAGAGATGAAGAGGCTCGTTGGGACTTTTGTCGGTAAACACAGCGGTTCTGCTCAGCGTTCGGTTTCCTCTCCTTGGCTGGATATTCCACCCCCCCCCCCCCCCTTATGCCTCATGAATAATGGATATCCAGCTGAATCATTTGCTATATATGACAGGGAGTAAAGAGGACCAAACACACAACAATACATTTCTTAATATCAATCCCTCACGGTGGGTACCTTGTACGACCCGCGGACGTCTTGACAAGCCTTGATGAAACATTTGAGGATTTCGTAAAGAAACATTGAGAGTCAAATCGTGAGATGACGGACGTCTGTGAGGATCCTCGGGTACGTTCCGTTTTGTTTACATGGCAACGGCTGAAAGCCGTGGCAAGCGGGGCATATGGAAGCCAACGCAAACACATACATCTGCCGAACTCATGAATATGGATGAGTTTCACTGGTAAACATTCTGTGTTTACATCACAGTTAGACCAAGTTACATATGGCGACGGCGTATTCTCACGGCCAATCCCAACTCACTAGAGAGACAAAGGGCCCTATCTTGCATCCGGCGCAATTGACTTTATCACTGGCGCATGCGTCGTTGCTAGTTTGCAACTGGCGCAGAGCGTTCTTTTCCCTCCTGCGCCACGCGTCGGTAAATTAGGGAATGATCTTGCGCCCCAAGGGGCGGCTCGGCGAAAGGAGGAGGCGTGTTCTGGCGCAAACGTTCCCTGGTGCTATTTTGACGTTTCAGAGACCACTTGTGCCACAAACCAGGAAATACCTGGTTTAAAGTCAGTGGCGCGTTGTTCAGATGCTATTTTAAGGGTGCATGCATAATGTTGCTTGTGCACCTCGCGCATACACTTTGCTTATCTCATCTACCTAGCCACACATTCTTGGTAAATGATTTGGGAAAGAACAGCTGATGCAGCGGTAATAAGTTGTACTTTTAAATCAATGCATCTGTAAACACCATACAGCAAACATATATTTTCTTGACACAGACATCGTGCACATGCCCATACCTTTTAGGATTGATGAGTATTTGATTGTGAGAAAACATTGTTTTACCGCGAGTGAGTGTTAAAAATAATGAATGAATGCGGGCGCGCGTGTGTGCGTCCATCTGTTTAAACACACGCAAACTAAACACGTAACGCATAATACAGTCCATGGCAATGTATATTAACGGGGGGACACATGCATATTAGGAACATTAGGAAAGTCGATAACAATAATGCATACAATACTGATCAGAAACGATGTTTATAATGTATTGCGTATATCATTAAATATCATTAAATAGAACCACATAAAATAGGACTCAGTATTTGAAGTTGTGGAAGAAAACCTTATTCCAAGTGTGATTTAGGCCATATTATTTGGCCATAAACTGAGCCATTTGAAGTTTGAAATTCATGTGCATCTGTCTCATCGGAGACTGCAGACGCGCTGTCAAAATATCAACTGGTCAGATTCAAATGCGCTCATGGCTCATAAAGGTGATGGGAGCTGGCACTCTCATTGGTTTATCGCACGTTACGGCCAAACCACACCTACGGGTAATAAGGCTACTTTTGACCAACCCTTTTTAGATATGCGCCGGGCGCAAGAGTCATTTTTCGAGCCGGTAAACTAGCGACATCGCCATAGAACCCCCCACACAGCTACTTGCACTTCTCACTTGCGTTTCAGACCGTTAAAATAGGACCCAAAGGGTCGAGCCACATGGTCGAGCCTCAGGCCTACATGTGCGACCATAAATCAAAACTCTTATATGAGGTCAATATGAAGGGTTAATGCAGATTATTGATGAATCTGAATGATGAATTTATGAATCTGGTAAGTCTTATTGGAACGCATCAATCAGGAAAAGGGAGATTGGCATTTTTACAGAAATGAAACATATTTGACCAAAATGACAAAGAAATAGAGATAATTGTTGAAGAAGAGTGATGAGCATGATGATGATGATGATATCCAATCTGAAATTGGATATCAATCTTCATTTCAAATATGCCTCTGAGAGTTGAATTCTGTTGGAAGTCTGACTTTGATCGAAGGCATAAAGCTTTGACTGCAGTTTTGGGGTTCCCACAGAGATTAAATAGTAGCCGCAACAGCAGTGGAAATAACAAGTCTGATATATCAAAGACAACCTGCGCACACACTTCAGATTCATATCACAGCTCCATGCTGTATCTTTTAGATATTACAGATATTGCATTTTCCTATTATGTCAAAGTGCGGTGTGCTTTGAAGATAAATTTGAAGTCTGGTAAATCTTAAGTAGTAAGAACTGATGCTGAATCATTCAGGAAACCTTATGACTTGCTCACAATTTTTTTTTTACATTTAAACAAGTTGTTGAAATATTTTTTTTGCCCAGATATTATGCAAGGGATAATCTATAGAACGCCAGTCATTATCAGGAAAATAAGCCCAGACAGGGCGAACCGGACACCAACGCGTAGCGGAGGTGTCTTGCTTTGCCCTGAAGGGGCTTATTTTCGATAATCACCGGTGATATTCTATACATTATCCCGCTTATTACACGGCTACTTGCCAAAACAAAAGAATAACTTCACACGGTGTGTCTTTTGACAATATATTTGTTAAAAGCATTCTTATTGTTGATCAGCAGAGAAATAATCCGCCATAGACGTTGACGTTGCTTAGCAACGGAGTACGCTTGGGTTGATCATTTACCGGACTACTTGCGGAGTGATACGAAAGAAGCCAAAAAAATACACTTTCCTTGACAGCGGTCAATTATACATAGCCACGGTGAATTGTCAAATATAATTCACCGCCGGAAGTTGTGAAGGGCCCATGCAAGTGAAAGGAGCGTTCCACGCTCCATGAGAAGAGCCGTGTAATAAAGATTATTAATAGGCTACAGGTTGTTCCATTTAATTTCTCCGAGCACCAAACCGATGACCCAAGTACATCAACAGGCAGTGCTAAATATTACAAGGACACATTATAAATTAAGCTATCAAAATCGTAGGTAAAGATAATAGCGTCTATAAGCTTTTTATAAAAGGAATGCAGAATCTCTCCAAACCTCGCTCTGCCTCGCTCTCCCTCTCTGTGTATCTGGGCTGTCGGACCTGTTGTTTAGATAAGCTGATGCGGTTCCAATTCCCCTCTTTTATTCCCCCATCATGGCTGAAGGCGGAGGGCCTCATTGGGGTCGGGGAAAGCACATCACTACACTCACGGCCTCTTATTGTCGCTTAATCACAGGGAAAGACGTAGAAAACGTGGCCCGAATGCATTGGGCCTTAATAAGCTATAACAGAGTATTGGCTATGGCTACGAGGTGAGGAGCCGTTACCACACAACGAAAGAAAATCAACACAGCTCAGTTATTTAGCCTCTAAACCCTATTGTTTTGGTGGTGGTCCCCCAAGCAAATACACAACCTTGGCTTGATGTTTCCTACAATGTCAACGGTTTGACTATATACCTATTTCAAGGCTATAAGCTATAACCCTGGATTTGAATGAGGACAAAAGAATAACACAACGCTCTCACATGCTTGGGACACGCACCTCATTACATGAGATGCTTCATATGCAAAAACACTGCCGATCCACCCTTTTTTTTCTCTTATGAAAATCCCAAAGCGCAATTTCCATGGCGGTAAGGTAACATGTTTATTCATGTTCCCGAGCAAGAAACAGTGAACATCTGTAATTGTGGCTCGGTGGTAATTTTTAAGGTGGTTCATGTAATTAAGAAAGCAACGGGAACCCTTTGAGGTGTACCTTTAGAGCGTGACAGCAGGGACTGGAGGTTAATGGACATTGAAAGGACTCCTAACAGCCCCTAGGCCATTCCAAACAGTGGAATATGCACCCTCATTCAAAACACAGATGGGATTGCAGAATGGTGCTCTGCACGCTGTGTTCTTTGTGCTGTTTGCGTTGCAATCAATACCTTCTTCTGTCCCTTGTGAATTTGCATTGCATTACTGTGTGTGAGTTTGTGCAGATGTGTGTGTATGTGCGTTTGGGTTTGTTTGTGTCCATTAATGTAGGTTTGTTTGTTTGCACGTGTGTGTGAGTGTGTGTGCGTGTGTGTGTGTGTGTGTTTGTAAGTGTGTGTGTGTGGGGGGGTGTTGATTGAGTGTGTGTGTGTGTGTGTGTGTGAATGCAAATGTTAGTTTGTGTGGCTGTGTGTGTGAATGCATGTGTTTTTTTGTGCGTATGCACCAACGTAGATTCCTCGGTTGTGTTCATGCCTGTGCGAGTGCTTCCTTGTGCGTGTGTTGTATCTGGCTGTACGCAGCCTGGTGGTTCCCCCTCCCCCACCCATCACCTCAGTGGCGGGAGCATCATTGCTACATGTCACCCTGACACGGATGATGATATTTTAAAAGCTCCCATAAATCTTACATTGCACTGGGCCAACCCAGGGCGGCCTGCAATTAGACAGAGAGAGAGAGAGAGAGAGAGAGAGAGAGAGAGAGAGAGAGAGAGAGAGAGGGAGAGGGAGAGAGAGAGAGGGAGGGAGGGAGAGAGAGAGAGAGTGAGAGAGAGGGAGAGGGAGAGGGGGAGAGAGAGAGAGAGAGAGACAGAGACAGAGAGAGAGAGAGAGAGAGAGAGAGAGAGAGAGAGAGAGAGAGAGAGAGAGAGAGAGAGAGAGAGAGAGAGAGAGAGAGAGAGAGAGGGAGGGAGGGAGGGAGAGAGACAGACAATGTGTATATTTGAGTGTGTGTAGGGGGCTGTTAATGCATGACTCTATGTGTCTGTGTGCTTATGACTGTGTGTTTGTGTGTGTGTGCACGCGTAAGAAAGAATGAAAGGAAATTTTATTTTAGAGAGAGAGAAAGAGGGAGATGAGGGGGGAGAGAGAGAGAGAAACAGATGTGAGGCCGTGTGTGCCGCTCTTGTTTTTGTCAAACCAAAAAAAAAGCCAAAAAATCCTAAACAGAAAACAACCATCTGAGCGTCCTATTATGTTACCGTCTGCCCCCACGCTCATCCGCGGGGCCTCGTCTTCCCCACCACTCCTCCTGATACCGCCACGCCACGGCACCGCTCCCAGCCCCGCCCCCAGCCCCGCCCCCCTCAGCCCCGCGGGCCGCCCTGCTTCTGTCACATCCTCGAGACGACGTTGACCCAGCCGCCGCCGCCGCCGCAGCACCCGAAGGTGCGCGCTTCAATTAACGAGACGGCGTCAGGCTGCGAGCGGTGCGCTGACGTTCCCCGGCCTCAGCCAAACAGCCCTTATCTCCAGCAGCCAGCCACGGATGGCAGGAATAACTCCATTTAATATCCATGGCCGCCGTGTGACAAAGGCCCGGGCTGCTGTCATAACAGCAGACTGTTCCACCCCTGCACCCCCCCCCCCCCCACACCTTGCTGCTCTGCCCAAGGCAGGTCTCGAGTCCCCTCGCGAGGTCTCACGCTCCCTCGAGCATTTGAGCGCTCAGCGACTCGCATAATGACAAACGTCCTTTTCCTTTCATTCTACTCCACTTATCTCCCCCCGCCCTCCTCTCTACTTCCTAAAGTTCCTCCTCTCGACCTGTCCTCCCGTCTTCCCCTTCGCTTGCTTTTCCCCCTCCTCAGCCCTCTCCGGGCCTCGAGCATGTCTATTCTCCGCGTCTCTCCCCGGCCTAGCCTCCGCGGCCCTCCTCTCGTTTTGTCTCCTCTTCGTTTTTCCCCCTCCTCTCGTACATCCCCACACCTCTCCCCTCTCCTCCCCCCTCTCCCCTCTCATCTCCTTGTGAAAGTGATTACGATGAATAAGTTAAGCAGTCCGCCGGTGGCCCTCAGAATCCCAAAATAATGAGTCCAATGTGTCCCTGACGGCACCTCCAGTCTCGTGAGGTTATACTTAAAAGACCTGCCAGTGTTGTAGTCGTTACAGATCTCCACACACACACACACGCGCGCGCACGCACACACACACAGCCCTCAGGCACGCCTCCGCCCGCAAGGTGGCGAACAGGGGAACACGACACGAATTAAAGTATTTAGTCTGCAAACGGCGTAACATTGACACCATGTAAACACGTAATATTGCAAGCCAAGCTACAGGTAATGGTATTTCACCTGCCTTACACAGCTGTGTATAACTTATTGGGTCTTATATTCTAGTGTAACCAGCAGAAGTGAAAATATTAGTACAGGTGTACTCCTCAAACATATTCATACATCAGTGGTGTATGAGTGATTCTCATCTACCACAAATTACAATATTTCCCATGATGCACCTCCCTCCCAAATTCCTCCGTCCATCTACGGGATAACTCAATCTACGTTACCTCGGTCGTTTGTTACGTGCAGGAACACAATGCAATTACTAGTTTGTGGGCAGACGGTGGTGCATGGTGGGGTTACTCCAGAGATGTCATTAGGATAATGAATCTGCTGCTGCGGGAAAACCAGATTAAAGAATGGGAATGGGGAGAAGGAGGAAGTGGGAGTAAAAATAGGAGGAGGAACTACGATTGGAATTCTCCGCTGGCACCCGGCTTTGGGAGTTATGGCCCCCAAAGAAGGCAAAGTTACATTTATTTGACGACGACTATTTTGTCTCTCTCTCTGCATTTCTTTGTACTTAGTCTTCAACACTCTAATAGACGCGTGCGCGCACACACACACACACACACACACACACACACACACACACACACACACACACACACACACACACACACACACACACACACACACACACACACACACACACACACATACGCACGGTGCCACATAGCAGAACTTATCATAGCGATAGCTAATGATTATAAATGGCTAACCCATCCTCTATTCCTATTAGAGTAATGGCCGGCACTTGCTACAAGCTCTGTGCCGCTCCTATGCCAGTTCACAAACAATAGATTTACAATTGATTTCCGTTAGGCATTACGGGGAAGCCTGAAATCCCATTAGCGTGGGTGACTTGTGTACAAGATTGGATAATAGCTATTAAAGGTGATGGCACCAAATATCACATATCCCCATCAGGCCACATCATGTTCTTAATGCCCGATCTTGCATGCGTTCAAACGCGTTTTCTGAGTCGTGAATAAAAAGCTGTACTCTCGATGCATCATTGCTATTCTCTGTTTGCTTTTTGAAGCAATAGTTATTAATGCTACGGGTGGTTTAAGGGGAGGGAAGGCTTTTAGGAATTTGGCTCCCAGGGCACATTGGATGTGGATCCCAGCACCCTAAACAAAACCAGTACAAAACCATCGGGGTGTGAGACACACCACCAGGCAGAGACAGCTGCCACCCCACCTCCCCCGCTTCTGACAGGCAGCGGAATACCCACCACACCCTCCACCCTCCACCCTCCACACCCTCCACCCTCCACCCTCCACCCTCCACACCCTCCATACCCTCCACCCTCCACCCTCCACACCCTCCACCCACCACACCCTCCACCCTCCACCCTCCACGCCCTCCACCCTCCACCCCCTCCACCCTCCACCCTCCACCCTCCACACCCTCCACCCTCCACACCCTCCACCCTCCACCCTCCACCCTCCACACCCTCCACCCTCCACACCCTCCACCCTCCACCCTCCACACCCTCCATACCCTCCACCCTCCACCCTCCACCCTCCATACCCTCCACCCCCTCCACCCTCCACACCCTCCATACCCTCCACCCTCAACCCTCCACCCTCCATACCCTCCATACCCTCCACCCTCCACCCTCCACCCTCAACCCTCCACACCCTCCACCCTCCACCCTCCACCCCCTCCACCCTCCACACCCTCCACCCTCCGCACCCTCCATACCCTCCACCCTCCACACCCTCCACACCCTCCAACCTCCACACCCTCCACCCTCCACACCCTCCATACCCTCCACCCTCCATACCCTCCATACCCTCCACCCTCCACACCCTCCACCCTCTCCACACCCTCCACCCTCCACACCCTCCACCCTCCACACCCCACACCCTCCACCCTCCACCCTCCACACCCTCCACCCTCCACCCTCCACACCCTCCACCCTCCACACCCTCCACCCTCCACCCTCCACCCTCCAGACCCTCCACACCATTCACCCTCCACCCTCCACACCCTCCAGCCTCCATCCGGAAAAGACAGGGGCGCTCCATGACCTGGAACGCTAATCTAAATGTTATCCTGCCCACAGGGGCCAACATTTAGGCTCACCGCCCCCGCCGCCGCCGCAGCCGCCGCCGCCCAGCCAGGCAGACGGAGCTGGGGCTAATGCAATTTCATGCACCGCAGACGTTGTCGCAGCTGCAGTTACGGAAGGGCTCACCTGTGAGGGGACAGGGCGACCGGGACGGGGGGCAGAGTGAGGGAGGGAGGGAGAGAGGGAGGGAGGGAGGGAGGGAGAGAGAGAGAGAGAGAGAGAGAGAGAGAGAGAGAGAGGCAAAACAGCAAGAGTGTTGCCAGGTAAAGATGGCGGCGGGATTTCATTGGAAGTATTTACGATATTTTTATGAACATTTTTACGACAATGGGAAATTACCCGTGAACGTCTATTACCACGCGATACAAAATGGTAGCCGTGGCCCTGTTTCATGGATGTGACCACCGAGGGCGTGAGGGGGAGAACAAAGCCAGAAGGCTTCGGCTGTAAAACGTAATTTCCCATTA
>NC_044057.1:22301322-22351322 GCF_902167405.1 Gadus morhua
CACAAAATCCACTCATATATCATGTAACATATGTTCGTCCATCACAGGGGAATGTCTTCCAGTTCAGAAAGACACCATCATCATAAAGTCTTGCATAAAAACCCATACCTCATTATTCGTCCAGTAAGTTATGGGGAGACTGTCAGCATGTTACGCAATACTGATATATTCAGAATACACACTGTACATGCCATTCTCCACGTCACACACACAGCCATATGGTAGTGCCCCGGCGTCGTACTACATACTGATATGAATATTAATAATGCAGTGCTCGGCAGTGGAAAAAAGCCTCTTCCCACCCGAGCTCTCCTTGACTCAAGTGAATACTGATGGTGTGAGTGAAGGCGGTTTATCTCATAACTTGGAGCACTGAGGGACCGAACACTCACCCACCACAACCCTACCCTTCCCCCGCCTAATAACATCAAACTGTGGTCGCTGACAAGCAATTTCAGCCATCTGATTATGGTTTTAATGTGATTCCTTTGTGGGTCTCTCTTCTCTCACCCTCTCTCACCCTCTCTCTCTCTCTCTCTCTCTCTCTCTCTCTCTCTCTCTCTCTCTCTCTCTCTCTCTCTCTCTCTCTGTCTGTCTGTCTGTCTGTCTGTCTGTCTGTCTGTCTGTCTGTCTGTCTGTCTGTCTGTCTGTCTCTCTCTCTGTCTCTCTGTCTCTCTCTCTCTCTCTCTCTCTCTCTCTCTCTGAGAGGCTGTTCCTGTCATCATTTCCTTTCCTGTTTTTTGGTTGTTGTGCAGCCTGACGTGTTTAGTATTGAGACACCCTGAATGAAGTGTGTTATTGAGGTCATCATTTCCACTGGTGGGTGTCTGCTTTGGCACTGAATCACAGTTCTGGTGCACATTGAAGCCACCAATGTTGTACGCGTACTGTCTCCTCTTTCATTATATCCCCGGGCGGTGGTCGGTGTCATGATGTGGCGATTATGTCAAGTGTTAAATCACCTTTAGCTTTACTGTCTGTAAGAGACATGTGCTTGATTTACACATCTATCAATACATAAACAAATGTACGATCAGATCATGTTTCATCTGATTTAGACATGAGGCAGGAAAGTCAATGGGACCAGGAAGATGGAGAGAAAGCGTCAGTCGAAGAGAAGCTCGTAAAAAAAGAGAAAGAGAGCAACTGAGAGACTTGAGCACAAATGCTCTTGTTTTATGGAACTTATACATTGAGTAGTGGAGTCCAATTCCTTGCGTGTGATATGCATCCGTGAATTAAAGTAAGCGACAACATATCGAGTAGTGAGAGCAAGCACAGAACTGACAAAGAGAAGAGTTAATCACCCTCCTGCTCATCATGTGGATCACATACACAATGATGAATATTCTCTGCTAGTTCCACGCTGTTTGGCCCACGTTTCCCCGCTTTGCTACCCCAGCCTCCGGGCACCCCATCTGGGGGCACTTCTGTTGGCCCCTGGGCCCCCGGTTGGATTGGACAGGCCTCCCTTTCCCTTAGTGCACTGGGGCAGGCCAGAGAGAGAGAGGGGCCATCATGCATACACACACACACACACACACACACACACACACACACACACACACACACACACACACACACACACACACACACACACACACACACACACATTCTGTCCACGTTTGTATAAAGAGCTGGCAAAGACTTTGGCACATTGTTATTCAGGGACAGCTTGCATGTCAACCCCTTTGCGACTTTACTTGTGTCATGTGTTGTTGCCTCATTTAACTCATTTGTTGAATGTCTGATTTAAAAAGATAAAGTCTGGGACAGAAAACAGGCCAAGACCATTCTTGACTTATTAATAGCACATTGTTGTATTTACTTGCATTCAATTTCAACTGAAACCATTAATTATTCTACATCGGCCTACGGCCTAAACGGCCTCAACTCCTGATGATTATACTTTGCACTATTAATATTCTTCTTTGCCCTGATCCACAGGCAGCTGCGACCGCCAACATGAACAATAATCACATTTCAGAAGTTCACAGATTCCTTGGTGAACAGAAAATTACGATATATTGTGTGTTTAAAACAACACATTAGCCATGTTGGTGAGATCATCAAAGCGGTTGACTCCGACGGCGGCTCGTGATTGCCTCACAGCGCAACAAACACATCACATTTGTTTTTTCCTCTCCTCAAAGGTGTACAGTTTCTGGTTTTAATCGCATGGTCGCAGGAGGCCCCCCGTGCCGGGCGATCTGGACAGTAATGAAACCCCGCCACATCAAAAAGCCATCGTCTGTTGGCTGTCCGGAATCCAGAGGGTATTCTTTGCACAGGATAAAAGACGTAACCCCTTTTGATCTTTCCGTTGGGAATCTCTGCCATTTTTCTTTTTTTTAAAGATCTGTCCTTTAATCAAAGCAAGGGACGCAGAGTTCATTATGTGTTTTAGGGGATCCAACTGCAGATGAGATATTTCTGTAGGTCACGAGGAAAGCCTTTGACATTGACGGTGTACCACTTCAATTGTCACCCCTCGCAGACCACCTCATAAGCAAACGGTAAAAAAATTATAAATACACATGCAGTCGCCACAAAGAGTACCAGCTCCCAATTTATACACGATTATTACTGCAAGAAGGCCATGTTGTTTGGGAGCAGGCCGGTGGGAACCAGTCGAAAGAAAAAGCCAGCAACGCTGTTTCTGCTCCCAGTTTGCTTATTAAGCAAACATCAATGGAAAACCTGACTAGATGCTCAGCCCCTAGCTGCTACTTCATCACCTGTACGTGTGTTCACTTCAGGTTGCTGTACCATGATATGTTAGCCTCTACCACTGTGTATTTCTGCTGTTTTCCATGCTACCCACGCTTCTCGGCCATGTTTCAAAAAGTCTGTCATGTCCAATCGAATCCATCAGGCCATAGTATATATTATCTTTACATATAAATCTTTAAACGTTGTCATTTAACGGATGCTTTCATCCGAAGGCAACTTACAGGTTTTGGTGAGAAAAACTAAAGCATGGGATGGATGTTGGAGCAACTTGTAAAATTAAAGGACGATGACAACATTTCTAGAAACATGTGGGACAGAAGAGCCAAGTTTGGATAGGATAGGATAGTCTTTATCGTCCCAGAGGGGCAATTTGTTTTGCAAACAGTAGTCGACACAGCCAATACACATCATAAAATAAATAAACACAAATACATATAACATACAGTTGATGTACTCCTAATAAAATTGCAATGAGATATAAAGCACTAAGAGTTCATCAGTCCTTTTTAAAGTGTGCACAATCGCAGCTAGGCTTACAGCTTGTTTAAAACCCAACAGCTAAAGGAACAACTGATCTCAGATATCTATTTGATTTGGCTCTCCTATGGAAATAACAGACAGACTTTGGCTGAACGCGACCAACCGACGCAAATATGACCTGGCTCAACCCACCCAGCCCCACCTATATGCCCACCGTCTGCAAGTTCACGGTAACAGAACGGAAGCAGGGACTGGTACTCTAGAAAGAAGCTAGGCAGAATATCATCCATTATACAGCCTGAGTCCATCTGACCCTGACCTTTATTAACCTTTCACATCCACTGGGAGGCTGGGATCGAAAGCATCGGGTCGATCCGTTTAAGGGCATCCGTTAAATAGCAGCAGCTCATCCTTGATAATAGCCAGCCGTCCAACTGGAGTTCTGACAGCGATCTGAACGACGGCGTGATTCTAACCGGAATGATTCTCGAGGTTAACGTTGGACTGTAGTGGTTACTTGTAAGCGACTTTCTTTGAGGAACATATGTTGTGTAAAAAAAAAAGGGGCTTTCACAAGAAATACTATGACCTTCAAGCACTATTTATATCGAGAGCCTCAACAATTCTCAACCACTTGGGAAGAGACTCATATATCTGACGAAAGGTCATAGCCTGCCTGAGCACACAAACACCATCGCTCACATTCACACGCATCCAGCGCATTATGAGCAACAGACAGGGCTCACTGGAAAACCAACCCACGGTTTGAATAATTAAATCCAAATTGTAACATAGCATGTTTTACCTTTCGAGTTTTACCGTTCCGTTACAAGTTGTTTATCCTTCCTGATTTTCTTTGAAGAAGTAAACAAAAAAATAATTTAAAAAATCATATTTAGCACACAAAAAAAGAAGAGAGGGAGAGACACAAAAGAGAGAGACAACGTTAGAAGGAAAATAAGGGATATAGGAAAACATGTGTGTAGTGTGTGTGTGTGTGTGTGTGTTTGTGTGTGTGTGTGTGTGTGTGTGAGAATATTTCTGTGTGTGTGTAGTGTGTGTGTATTGTGCATATGTATGTGTGGGGGTGCATGTGTATGAGGGTATTTCTTATTTCTGGGCATTTGTGTGCGCGTGCGTGTGTGTGTGTGTGTGTGTGTGTGCGTGAGCGTGCGTGAGTTTGGGTTGAGTGGGGTGCTGAAATAGGAATGAGTCATTGGCTACCCTACCCGCTGCTTCCAGATGCAGTAATGATGTCTATTGCCTATCCTCCCACCTGGTTTGCTTTCAATGTGTCTCTATTGGCCGCCGCACTGTGTTGCCAGGTGACGCACAAGCTTGATACTGCACTGTTCGCCGTCTGTGGAAGTCTTGCCTTAGGCCTGTCAAGAAGCACATGAGAGGCAGATAACGGTACACTCACACACACACACAGGCGCACACACACACGGTACGGAGACACGTACATTCATGGGATGTGCATGCCCAACGCTCGCCCACACACACACACACACACACAGATACAGACACAAACATAGACCCACATGCACACACACTCACAGAGATACAGACATACACATAGACTAACACGCACACATATGCACACAAACAGGTACACACACACACAAACACAAGAAGACACTAGTTGAGTTGCGGCTATCAGGGAACTGCAAGGGAATGTACAAACTGGACTTTGTTGTTTTTGTTTACTCACTGCAGGCTTTGAGAGGGAAGCCAAAAAAAGCCAATTCTGGGACAAAATAAATGAATGAGAGGTGTGCCTGGAGTTCTGAAGGCTGTATTGACATTTGAGTGGTGATTTATCTGGAATTGTGCTTCTGGCTGGCAGAGTATCCCCCGGTCTGCTCCTTGTCCCCAACACACACCCACAGAAAGCCCACTGTAATGAGGACAAACACACTGGTCCCTGTCTTCTGCCATCAACCAATCAGAGTGACCCTGGATGGAACGATAGACTACTGCGTGTTGGTCCTGTTATTCGTACTCTTTGCATTACTTACCTTCTTTATATTTATAAAGATTATTGAAGATCAAAATATTTGCATATACTCTCCTTTCATATCATTGTATACTGCAGAGTCGCTTACCAGCTTCCGCAAGAGACTCAAGACTTACTTAGGCACTTATTGTATGATTGTACATCCTGGCACTTAAAAATAGCACTGAGCATCTTGTAGCATCTTCTCTTAGCTATTTTTGTTATATTGGGGGTATCGGTTGACCTTGCCGTTGTAAGTGCTTGGCACTTACAATCTATGCACCCTGGGCCCAGACTGTACCAGAAGCGAAAAATCGACCTATTGCAAATCGCTTTGGATAAAAGTGTCTGCTAAATGCCCTTAATGTAAACGTATCAGCGATACTCCGATTAAAATACTATGAATAATAGCCAACTATTGATTGATCTTTATAGAGAATTTTTAGATATATAAATGTGAGAACTTATCTGATAATTTGTGAGCTGGTAAAAAAAAGTTGCGGAAATTTGTCAAATGTATCTGTGAATAAACGCTGATACTCCCTGCAAATGGTTGGACCATACGGCGATGAATAATTGATGTGACGTTGGCAGGAGCCCAGAGAGAGGGATGAAAGCCTGGTTGCCACCCCAGGTGCTAATCCTAGCCTAGCGCAGTTCGCAGGTTAGCAGCAATTTGTACATCAGCTGCCCCTCCTTTGGGGGTTTGGACATCACATAGAGCCCTGAATTAAACTAGGTAACTGACAACGGACACTTGGCAGTACCAGAGCCTTTCATTATTTTTTCTTATTATTTTAAGAGATTCTTTGGAGGAGGCAATATCGTATTCCAGATGATGCTACACCTACAGAGGTGGTGTTTATTGTGAAGTGTGATTAGGTACTTCAAGTGGAAATGCACTTATAAAACTTGAATCTGAATCCCTGTGTGAAATAGCTTCCTGGAGAATTCATTTTCAATCTTCGCCATGCTCCTTGATCTTATCTTTGAGCGCCCCGAAAATTGATCTCCATTTCTTCAGCTTACCATGAGCTGGTCCGTCAACCCTCCGGAACAATTACCGCCTGCACTTGTTTACCTGGTCTCCATACCATTGCTCTCGATTTCAGATTAAAAGCCTATTTCACGGAGCAGGAATCAGCCTTCAATTGAAACCGTTGTCTTGACCTTTTCTATTGTGACTATTTCAAAAAAATTGGTATACTACTACTATAGGTATATTATATTATTAAAGTTATCATAAAAAATTAAATGAAGGGACCAATAACGCAGAAAATATATTATATATCCTTTTCCCAGTATTTGACGAGGGTGTGAAAAATGTACTTGATTTCATTGAAGCTCTTCTGAACAACAATTATTTTTGCTGACACTTTCTTTTGATTATATCGAGAAATAAGTACATTTATATCAGTCAAAGACACTTACAACAAAAGAGGAAGATCATTGAAAACACCACAGTTCTAAGAAAGACTACTTTTTAAATTGTTCATTATTGAATCCAAGCCATACGAAAGTGTATCTCCTGTGGCCAGCAAAACCACAAAACAAAGACAATTCAAGATGTTCAAATTCACTGTGAAGATAATAGAAGGAGTCCATTAAAACAGACAACAGAAGGATACAACAAATTTAGTGGTTGGCTATAAATTGGTCTGTTGTAACACAAAAGACTGTGAGAATGGATGTTTTAACCTGTTGAGAAAAGTAAACAATTCAATAAAAATATAAGCAAATCAATAAAAGAAAGAGTCCACATAAACAGCATGCTAGGAAACTTTACTGCATTGTTATTGAGGACAAGTCTTAGAACACAAATACTACTGCCTACCTTAAAGTTGGAATGTGTAACATTTCAAATGGGTGTAGCTTACAGTTTTTCTCAATCGTTTGAACACGTTTTCTGAAACTATAGCTCAATTTCTCAAATCTCTAAACCCAAACCTGAGAAGAGTTAATCATTTTTTGTCAAAACGACACAAATTCTTCTCAAAACAGATTTTTTTCCACCTAACAGTAAACACAGATATCAAATGAATATCTCTTAGAGAGCATCAATTAAACACTGGTGTGTCAATTCAAAACACTTCCATCAAAATACTATTTACATATGTTTTGGCTGTATGAGTCCATGTTACATATTCCGATGTATAAAATTGTTTCGAAAGAGCTTTGTTTTTTAAAGTTGCAATTAGGTGGTCAATATAGTATAAAGACTGTTGCCATATTGGAATGGAATACTATGAATATATCATATAAATATTGCATTAACACAATCGTATCAGAATTGGATACAATACATTAGCAAAAATGTGAAACAGTGGAATTCTGGAGTCTTGTAGTTGATACATGAGCTTCAAGATTTCAGAATTGTGCGCATAGTTCTGTTTTCTGTGTGTATGCAATCGAGAAAAACTGTAACATAATGTGGACTGATAGACTAACCCTATATTTAATTTCACAGCCAGTGGCAAACCCAATAGAGGACAGAACATGTAACAGACTTCTGAAAGTTTCCCGCCTACTAATTGAGAGGGGCTCAATGCTACACACTGCTACTTTAACTGATCTAAGCAAACTAAATTATATGTGACACCAACTGCTCACCTGATACAATTTAACATGAAATAGAACATAAACAAAAGGTCTGTCTTATAAAGAGTATCAAAATACAACACTGAAACTGCAGCCACGGCGGCAAACAAGCTTAACTGCATGCTATGGCACTGATGGCAGGGTGGGAACAAATCAAGACATCGAATTACAGCTCTAATCAACTTATATAGTCAGCAGCTGGCAGTTGATTGTTGTGTGGAGGAGTTGCAGCAGGTAAAGGAGCCAATCACAGGCCAGCTGATACGCATAGAATCACTCAGGAAAGAGGTTGTGCACAAAGTAAATCTCAGTAGACCTTTACGAGGTTCATACACAGACAATAAATAGACAGAGGTTTTCTACGGTTTAAGTGTGACATCATCTGTTTATGAAGACGGTGGCATTTCCTTGTTGAGGCTGGGTGGGAGTTGATCGCTGATTACTGAGTTAATTAATAGTTTTATTCAATTGCTTTAGAACGGTTTTAAACACAGGGCCCGTTTTTTCAAAAATCTCTAAACAATTAGCATAACCACACACACAATCAGCAGAACACCTCAGACCCTTTGCAAAATGAAACACTCTTGTCAAGACCATACACAAAACCACATCTTAATAGAGTATCTGAAGATGTTCAAGAAATTCAGCCCTGGTGCAGAATTACAGCCAATACGAGCCAGTCCCACAATGAGCTTTCCACAAATGTGCCGTTTTTTTAGAAGCGGGTCAATGAGGAGGGTGGGGGTGTGGCCCTGAGTAGCTTGCAGTCACGGTACCACACGCTCGTGCTTACAGTGGATGTATCGCAATGGCGAGGCGCACACAGCTTTTGGCCGTGTTCTGTAAATATTCTAGAACAATCTGGGTGCTCCGGCGGCAGTCCTGGGGCTCTATGTCTAAATAATATCATATTATACATAGATATCTATATCATATAATACATATTATCACGGCCAAAAGCTGTGTGCGCCTGAAGACGAAAATATGAATCTCAAACGACGTCTGGTTATCCGACATCATTTGTACAACATTTGTAGCTCATTGTCTCATTGGAGGGCCAAATTCTCTGGGCAGGCAAAGCAGAGAAGGGGAGGTAACATGTCTCTGTATGACGACATACAGGGAAAAAATTCAAATTGCTACTGGGGGACCATGGGCAGGCTAGGGGAATAGTAATGTTAGAAAACCTCATGAGGTAATTCCACTTCTCAGTGATTAGAGTAAAGTTTATGTACACAGTACACAGCCGTCGAAACGTCCTTATGACAAATGCCACTGTATATCTTCTAAGATTTGGCTGAACTCTTAGTCAATGTGTAGGTGTGTGCACGCAAGTTGATGTGTAGGTTTGTGTGTAGGTGTAAAGGTGTGCATGTGTTGTTGTGTGTGTGCATACGAGTCTGTGCATGTGTCTAGTTGTGTGTAAACATACGTGTGTGTGTGTGTGTGTGTGTGGGGGTGACTACACTGACCAGAGCTGTGTGTCTAAGTGTGTGTGCAAGCCTTTGTTTGAGTGTGTGTGTGTGTGTGTGTGTGTGTGTGTGTGTGTGTGTGTGTGTGTGTGTGTGTGTGTGTGTGTGTGTGTGCGTGCGTGTGTGTGTGCCTGTATGCATGTGTGTGCATCCCTGTACCAACCTGGTCTCACAGGAATCCGTGAAATGACCAGGGACGCTTAACTCAAAATCTTTCGAATCCTCACGGAAACACGCCGATTTCCGTGATATGGCTACAGATTTTGCTCCAATGCAAATTAATGACACTCATATTCCTTGCCACACACACAGATCCCTGTCATAACGACCGAGTCGACCACGGGCGACCACCAGACCTCCTCAAAGCAACGAAAGTGGTCTATTTAATTCAAGATGGGTGGGCGCGAAAAGGGCTATACTGCCAGACCGTCAATTTGAATTTCAATCATAGAATTTCCGAGAGGATGGTCAATGGTCAGATACAGATCTCGTTATAACAATAACGTATATCGATGTATCGAGAAAGGATGTAATGATAACGCCAAGAAAATAAAGGCTACATGGTTAAATATAATTAAATATAATTAAATATAATTTAAATATAATTAACGTATAAAGCGTATAACTAGACAACAAGACGATCTAGTTGTGGGCCAGAAGAGGCTGCATTTTAACCGAATTCGGCCCATAACCTTAATCATATAAAAGTCTAACTCTATATTCATGTCAGAAGTATGATTTGCTGTAGGCCTACGTGTAGGCTATCTTTTTATATCAAAAATATTGAAATATTGTCTGGTTATATCTTAACCACATTCCCCATAGAAAAAATACACTATGTCAGTTGGTGTTACAGCCCTCTTCGTTGATTGGATTGGTGGAAGTGGATTCTCAATGGTCGGATACAGATCTTGTTATAACGATAATAGCTACATGGTCTACTTGTAATATTATAACTAAATAATTGTGTATGATATATATTTTAATATTTAATTAATTCAATATTAAACCAGTGCATTTCAATCTGGAGATTATTTTCGATTTCAAAAGGGGGTTCGACAAAAGGGGATTCGACAAAACAACAATCCTATTGATTTAATGAGGCAGGGTTATTTGAAACAATTAATTATCTTATCATGTGGGAGAGGTCATTCCTCCTACTTAATGTGCTTCCTATTTATTTCTAGTGAACCCCTACTGTCCACAGGAATATATATATATATATATATATATGTAATCCCATATCTTGAGGTTACTCTGTGAAAATGTTGGGTCAAAAAAGCCAGCCCTAACCCAAAACCTTTGATTCTCAGATATGCATGTTGGATGGTTAGGGTGTAGGTCTGCGAAGAACTTCAGGCCAAAATCTTGCAAGTGAGCTGTTGGGTAAGGTGCAAAAAGATGGAGCACTATCACGGAAATTGGCGTGTTTCCGTGAGGATTCCATTGATTTTGAGTTAAGCGTCGTGGTCATTCCACGGATTCCTGTGAGACCAGGTTGCCCTGTACTGTGTGTATGGTATTTATACGGCTGGGGTTAACCCACAACACACCTATTTCTAAAGTGATTGCACCTGTGTACATGTGTGTGTGTGCAAGACTGTAAAACAGAAAATTTGCATGAGCTTGTCTTCCTGTCTCCCTCCAACGGTCAGCCAGAGGAAGAGAGAGGAAGAGAGAGAGAGAGAGAGAGAGAGAGAGAGAGAGAGAGAGAGAGAGAGAGAGAGAGCATTTTGGTCCTCTTCCTCTTCCTCAACCTCTTTCTTCTCCTCTGTGGATTTCCCCTCTCACCTTCACTCTTCTTCTGACTCCATCCATTGATATTGGTGTGTCTGCAATTAAGCAAGCATGTGGAATTGCAAGGAAGTTTCATCTGGATATACCAATGTGTCGAATGTATACAAGTGTGTTTAGTGTTTTGCAAATCACTGTGTGTGCCTTTTTGCAAAAAGTGTGAGGCTGACATTGTGCTTACAGTGATGCACATCCGGTCCAAGGTTTTGCTTCTTGAGTATAATCATTTGATAATTGTGTGATACTTTTGATTTTATTGTTTATGCAATCGTAAAGAACTGTAACTGGTGCCAAATAAACAAAGGTTGAGGATAATAAAATGTAAATTGATGGTAAAAAAAAAGAATGATGAAATGTTTTCCACTGAGCATATCCAGAATTGTATGGTTGTTTTTGGTAGTAGTATATTTTCAGGACATTATTAACTTTTATATTTAACATTCGGTAGAGTTATGGGTCTCATAGTCACCCCTCTCCCAGAGTGTGTTGCAACCATCAGACGAAACATGTAGTTCACCTCCGCTGGGTAAGTGCTTTATCCATAAATAACAATGCCTTTTTAATGAGATTTCTTTTTTCAAATGTGTCTTTGACGTGGAGAATGACCTTGTTCCTACTCTAATTTAAACTAAAAATCCATCTTTAAGATCAAAAAAATGGAAAACGAATTTTAATTAGAGGGATGATAACAAAATTGGAATACTTATCTCAGTATTTTTCATTTTCCTCTTTCAGCTCCGACTCCATTATCTCCGCCTGGAGAACTGCCATCGCATCAAGATTTCACCTCGCGTGACAGCTCTTTAATACTCTGCTCAGAGAGGCGCACTTGCCGCCAACACAGAGAAACTAAAGGCTTCGTGCAGTTTTCCATGACGGCACAAAGCCTTGTTTAGGATCAGGATTGTGGTGATGGTTAGCGTTAAGGGTAGTCGGTTAGGGTAAACCCTAAACCTACAAAATAATGTATAAATAATACTGGAGATAACATGAAAACCACTATTTTAGTTAACATAAACATCATTAGTAAACATGAACATCATTATCAAACCACCACACCTTTAGTTAACTGTAACTTAAGTAACTGTTAGGTAATTGTTAGTTATTTCTTATAACTGCATTAATTAATGCTAATTAATATTTAATTGATGTACCCTGATGCTATAGGCTTACCATAATGAATACCGATATATACGCTGCACCAATACTTCAATGTGCTCAACGTGCCTGTTAGCTTCACGCTATCCGGCTGTGTCTCTCCCTCTCCTGGTCATATTTTCCCTGACCCCACTCGGCTATCATGGAAAGCAGAGTAATGGACCTGCGTTTATTCATTTATTCATTCACTTCCTGCATTATTCACGAGAACACATTTGAGGATAACCACCAGTGGGGCCATTTCTTTTAAAGGATCCCTCTCACTCCTGCTCGCTCTCCATCTCTCGCTCTATAACTTGGTATCTCTCTTTCTCTCACTCTCAAACATTGATTTCCATCTGTTCTCCCTCACTCCTTCTCTCCTGCTTGAAGCCTGGTACCCCTCCAGAGTAAATATCTGCAGTAAATATTTAATCAGGGAGTTCGAGTAGGGTTTTCCTTCTTAGACAAGGTTAATGGAAGTCAGATAATGCCACTGCGATCAGATCACTCTTACGCGATCTACCGGGGATTTGTCTAATGCTATTTCATTTAAGGACACTTTTTGTTTGACGTATCGGAAGAAGGTTAGAGAATGATTTGGAGAATTGCATATAGCTTTGGCCAAAAAATGTAGGTAAGCGCATTTTGTCTCTGAGCAAGACGTTAACTGTACTTAAACCAAAGTGGTAATTTGGTCCATCTTGTAATGACCTCCCTCACCATGTGCTAAAAGGGTTCCTCTCAAAAGCAAATCATTTCCATGCACCACTTTATATCCACTGAGCTGAGGTGCAACAAATGATAAGTACATTTGCATAAAAACACATGTATTTAACCAAAGTGAAAGGTGAAAGAAACCTCCTAAACTCCGATCCCAGCAGTCGATGACTCCGGGTACAACCATGCGCAAGAGGCAGGCGAGAAAAGAGACATGCTGCTTCCCGAGGCCGAGGTGAGAGGAACACAGTTTGTCCCAAGGAACAACATAAGGCAACCACAACAAAACGGTCGTCCATAATCTAGTAAGGGTTAGGTGGGAAATGAGAGAGAGAGAGAGAGAGAGAGAGAGAGAGAGAGAGAGAGAGAGAGAGAGAGAGAGAGCGCAAAGACAAACAAGGGAAAGGAGAGAGAGGGAGAGCGGAAGAAAGAGAGGAAAGATAAAGAGAGAGGGAGGGAGGGCAGGGAACAATTTCTCTGGATAATCTGTTTTATTTCATCAGGGATATTCCAACAGAGAGATAGATTGTTTTAATTTCTCAATTTTCCCAATTAATTGTTAGTTTCATGCCGCAGAGAGAGAGAGAGAGAGAGAGAGAGAGAGAGAGAGAGAGAGAGAGAGAGAGAGAGAGGCAACAGGCAAATGGTGGCGTTGGAAACTGACATGTTCAGGATAGCCAGAGAGAAACCCACAATGGACGAAGAGGGGAAAAAGGTAATTACATAAGTGTGGAGCACTTTTCTGCAGAGTGGGACGGGGGGGGGGATGTCTGTGGCCATGGATTATCTGGCTTTAATGGAGGACAAAACTGACCCCAGGTGGAAGTGGTGTGCCGAAACAAATATACTGTGATTGGAGCAGCTCCCGGGAGATACCGGGTTTAGTGCCACGACGTTACAGACATGAACAGAGAGCAGGACTCAGCAAACACCCTAATGTATCTCCAGGGCTAATGAAATTGTGCTTATTGACCCAGGGCAGTGGTAGTGGCATGGCGAGGAGTCGTAGAAGCCAGCCAGGTAACATAAAACTACACTCCAATAGAGCTTGCTTTACTCCAGGGAGACACACTTTACCAATTACCTGCCATTTCTCCAACCGTCGCAGCGACACCAGCCTGCGGTAAATAAATAGATAAATATATACAGTATATATATACACACATATACTGTAACACCCTCACATAAGTCCTGAGTATAAAGTCTACCGGAGACTATAAAACGCATTAGAAAAGGTCAACACATTCTTTTTATATTGCAATACCACTATTACTTTGCCGTGCACCGTACAGCGGTGTGTGTGTTTACGGCTGTTGAGGTGCGACCCCCATTAAGAGTTATGGGATGGTTTTCAAGATCAGTAACTTTGATGGTTGCCAGGGCCCCTCTGGGGATGTTTAGTGGTCGGGCGGAGAAGGGCTGCTGGGGGAGTTGATGGCGGGGGCCCCATTACAGTAGGGGGGGGGCCCCCGGTCCATCATGTGGTCCGTCTGCTGCCGGAGACAGGCAGGCCCCGAACCAAAGGAGTTGTACTCAGAGGAACGGCGGAGACTTTGCATGCACGGTGGGAACGGTTTTTGGGGGTTGTTGTGTGTCGAGAGCATCTTGCAGTGTCGTCTTTCAGACGAGGCAGGCTGTTTTGTCTTTATTTCCGTAGCAGAGGGCCCAATTAGTCTGGTTAAATGTTTACTTTGGGCGCGCATTTGTATAAAGGCAAAGCCGGGCAGAACCTTTCCTCACCACTTTTATGGAATGAATAAATGTTAAAAGACAGATTGTTTATTTTCCTGGACGGGAGACACGATCCTGGCGGAGATACAGGTAGTATATAGTCATTATCCTTACCTCTCCTTGCCTTCAGAACGCAACACAACACACCCTGCCTATCTCTCTTTTATGTCCTACACACACACGCACACACACACACACACGCACACACACACACACACACACACACACACACACACACACACACACACACACACACACACACACACACACACACAAACCCTTGGATTTGCTTTAAGAGCGGACTCCTCTTCTTTATTTTGAGGCATGTATGTATGTGTTTGTGTGTGCGTGCGTGTGTGAGTGTGTGTGTGTTTATGTATGTGTGTGCGTCCATCTGCGAGTGTGTGCGGGGAAACATGCATGCATGCTTCTGAGTGTGTGTTTGTGTATTGACGCAGTGGGCTGTGGCTGGTATGCTTACTGACTCTGAGCATCACTCTTCTTTAGGATGGCGCCGCGAGGCCTTAATGCACTATTGATTTGTTTAGCAAATATATTTCTCCCCCCCCCCGCCCCCCACCACAGAGGAAGCCTTGTAATGGTCCTTCTTCACAGCGCTGCTAAAAGGATACTCTCAGCCATGGCCAGAGGTAGGAGAGATTTCAAGACAAGTCTCCTCAAAAGTAAACTCCGGAGCCTGTGACCTGGGACTGATAGCAGTCTTTCCTGTTGTGTAATTATTCCGATATGTCATTGTGTTAGTGCTGATGGTGTGCAGTTAAGGTGTGATCTATGATCAGACAACAGAGCCATATCCTACCCTTTAACAGAATGCGCTGTGATACATAGTAATATAATGTATTTACTGTGTTTGGCTTGAGACTGATCCGTCGTAGTTAGTAGTTATGTCATCTGTCTTTACGTAAAAGGGACTGTTTTGTATTATCTATCTATTCCGAAACCATTTTATATTGAAATACAAGTTTGACAGCAACACACATTGCTGTCAAACGTTGACGTTGCTGATGTTGCCTCCCGACTCAGTTTGTTGTAAATCATTCCTATTTTCCTCATTAGGTTGTAAGACGAAGGAACCAGCTTCCAGTCCCCACTACATGCATGGTACAACCTCCACATCCAGGGCTAGAACCAACTGTTTGAATCCTTTCACCCTGCAGAACATCCACAACATCTACAGGGCGAACTAAGGACATTTCAGGCATAGAAAAGAAGAAAATAATGCAATGAGATACAACTGTCTGTACCCCAAAAATAATCAGTGAACAATGTTTTGCGCGAAATAACGTTATTTTTAGCAAATGGAGGAATGCCAGGGTTGTCGTCCCGTCTGATGTGGGGCTCTGTGTACTGCCGGAGATGCCTGATCCGTCTAACTGGACTCTGGCTAGACTCTGGTCAGTATGTGGGCTTCCGACCACCCCTTGACTGAAGCGGGTGACATGGTGAAAAACTATGACCAGCCTTGAGGGTCCCACATACTGGGATGACAGGTGCTTGGGTTTGAGGAACGTGTTAAACTCCTCAACAAATGGCGTTGGGTCCTCAAACACCTCATCAAAAGACGAGCCTCCACAGGCAAGTCACATAATCTGTAAATATTACATTCATGTCGTCATTTGGTGTATGAAAGTACTTACCTAAATCCAACTTCCTTGTACATGTAAAGTGTTCCCACAATTGTGCCCACAGTTTGTTTGTATTATCTGTGATAACTTAACTTAACCCTAACTGCTTATTTGGAGGATTCCAAAGAGGATTTACCATTGCGCGGACGACAACAGAATCTTCTCGATAGGGGTTACCAGAACAGAACTCCACCAGCCACCACCCTGTCAAGCTTTGTTTGAGCGCTTACTCCCTTTTGGCGGGAAGTTGAGCTTTGTAGCTTAGCAGACCTTGGACATGGATAAATGCTACATAACCAGAGCCGGACAGTAACGGAGTACATTTACTTGAGTACAGTACTTAAGTACAATTTTGAGGGATCTGTACTTTACTCAAGTATCATTTTTTGGGAGTACTCATGACTTTACTCAAGTACATTTGAGAGGCAAATATTGTACTCTTTACTCCGTTACATTTCTATCCATGACCGTGAGTACCCGTTACTCCTTCTGAAAAATAAAAAATAAAAGGAGAAAAGAAAAATCACGGAAACCCTCAATTTGTTGTTTCCCTCTCAAACGTGATTCCCTCTCAAACTGATTAGGACAGCCTTCAGCCTATCAGCAATCACCTTCGCTTTCCGCCAAAGCCAACTCCATGGTCAGAATTAGATGAGAGACGATTGTTGATTTGATTGATAAAAAAACGGAGAAACTCACACATACATAGAATTGTTAGCTGAATTTTCTTTTCTGATATTGCATATTTATGTAAGCTGAGCAATTGTTTTTATGTTCTTGAGTATACTGTTATACTGTATACTATTGTGCTATTGCCATGGTAAAAAGATGAAAATTACTTGATTTTACTTTCAATTCCTTTTACATTCTCCAAGGTGTTAACATTTTTCATAACTCCATGCAGGACGTTTCTATACATAAATGTAAGCACTGTGGCAGTAGTAATGCAATATTTAGAAAACATACTCTTGTACTCTTGATACTCAAGTACTTTTAAAAACAAGTACTTCAGTACTTTTACTTAAGTAGACATCTGACTGTAGTACTTTTACTTGTACTTGAGTAAAATTTAGCAAGGGGTATCTGTACTTTTACTCAAGTAAGGAAGCTGTGTACTCTGTCCGCCTCTGTACATAACACACTTAAGGAAAGAGAAAGAACAACAAACTATAAGATGGCTCCTTTAACTCCTTAAGTCTCTTAATCTTTCATACTTAGAATGGAAATTGTCTGTAAACTTACTCTTTTTATTTTCAATTCAGATTGATAGTGTTTACCAACCCAGCCCAAATCAAACTAAAACATTTTGTTATCTTTTATAATTAATGTACTCCTTGTCTGTTAAGTGGCATCCAGAGATGGGTATATAAGAAGCATGAGAGAGAGAGAAAGGCAGGGACAGAGAAAGACATTAAGAGAGGCAGACAGAGAGAGACAGACGGAGACATACAGAGAGATTGAGAGGAAGAGAGAGAAACAGAAAGCAAGAGCGAGAGAGTAAGAGTTTGAGAGAGAGAGAGACTTTGAAGAGACAGTGATGGATTAGGGCATGGAGCCAACGCTGTTAATACTATTTGAGTCGTAGTGAAAAAAGTGATTTCCAGATAGCAGCCCAGTGACAATCAACTCTCTTTAAGTAAAGCAGCAAGCGCCTTGGGGCCTGGGACGACCTTTATTTTAGGCACGGTGAGCGCTCAGACAAGCTCACTTATCATGTCTTAGCTGGGGGCTGAATCAGCCATTGTGACTGGAAGACATGCTCCTTCTGGAAATGCTTAGTGGTAGTCTTTTGCTACAGCCTCCATCAACGTACTCTTCTGGTCTTACTGTTCAACCAATCAAGTGATGGGAGAAGAGCCTAAAAGGGGTACAACCTGTTGTTGATAGGTTGACCCCCTTTGTTTGATAGGTGAAGAATATCAACTAAATTACAATACATGTCCATGAGCTTTGTTCAATGGACTTACAATTTGAGCATAGTAGTGGTATATGTAACCTTGCTGATCTATTTGAAGATGATGTGTTTATATCATACTCAGACTTGGTGAGAAAATATAAGCTCAAGGGAAAATACCATTTTTGGAAGTACCTCCAAATAAGGAGCTGTATTTCCTCCAAGAATCAGTACAGAGATGGGAACCACATCATGGATTACTTCAAACTACCTGGGGGGTGCATACAAGCTTCTGTATTTTATAGGAAAACCAACCAATTGCTTTGCTATGACTGTCATAACCTAAAAGAGAGAGAGAGAGTTATAGGATGTATAATGGAGGACAGTACATGGTTGAAAATTATATCTGACAATGGAAAGTACATAAGGGAAGCAAAAGGGAAATTCATCCAATATAAAATAATACACAGGCACTACTTCACACCACTAATATTACATAGAATGGGAGTATTGAATAACAATTTATATTGGATATGTCAGAAAAAAGCAGGCACTTAATTACACTGTATTTGGCAATGCCCATCTATTCAGCCCTTTTGGAGTTCTGTTTTGGAGTACCTTGGCAAATGGCTCAGAAGAAAACTACCAGTCTCTCCAAGACTCTGCCTGTTAGGCGACAGAAGTCAACTACATATCAAGTAAAGAGTTCTCTGTCATCATGGTTGGCATTACAGTGGCTGCAAGGACGATTCTTAAACACTGGAAATCACCTACAACTCCAGGGTTTAAAGAATGGACTAACCCAAGGATAAAAACAGCCTCATATGAACATATGCTTAACAAGCTGAATACTATAAACAAGGATAAAGCACCAACATAGGATCGTTCTGGACATATATCACACTGACCGATAAACCTGTAACGTTAACAAGGATGAGGGAATGTACTGATGCTTTTGATTGTTGCATGTACAACCATTCTAGTCACTCCAATTTGAACCTAGTGACCCTAGATCTGCTCTTCTTCTCTCTTGATTTTACAGATACAAGTATTTAATTTTCTTTCTTCATTAATTTTATTATTTTTATTGCAAAGACTTTATTTGTATCTTAATGACAAATGTCGTTGTATGTGTAACATTGTACCATCATGTTCCAAAGCGAAAATTAAAAAAAAAAAACTACAATTTGATATTATTAAAAGTATGCACCGATCACATTGAGATAAGATAAGATAAGATGTCATTAATCCCAAAGGAAACTTTTGCACCAGAGATTGCCAGAGATAGATTTATCTCTTCTTCTTGCTGTTTTTAATTATTTGATTATTTGCTCATCGAATGTGTGTCAGACGTCGGTTGGTGTGCAGCGAGGAGAATACACTCTGTTCCGGTTGTAATCAGTGAATGGTTACGTTACCAGGGGTGACACGCCATTATCCCAATGAAAGAGCTCATTACAGCATGTATCTCCACTCATATCTGCATCATTACCAATTAGTGGAACACTGCGGTGGCTACGGCAGATCTAAGCCTCTGTAAATGCATTAGGTTCCTCTGATTACAGCCAAGCGTGTGGTTCAGTCGGCTCCGTCTGCCTTTTACGTCTAACCGGTAACACCCTGTGTACACGGTACTGATATGACCCCCTGCATGGTCCTACGTGGTCGGAAGAACTATACTTTCATAAATACTAAACATCCAAACCAGCTAGACTAGGCCTTCCGATTCCTGCCTCATGAGATGCCTGCGTCTTGTACAACCCAATTGACCCCCGAAAAATGGCTTACATATGTTTCATTATCCGCCATCATGAACTCAAGGTTAAAGTTCTGTTAGTTTACAAGCAGGAAGCCCGTAGGTCCAACTTCAAGGTGGCTACAACTACTTCGAGGTATTTAGTAATCAAGGGAAAAACTCAGAAGAGGTGACGGAATGAAGGTGGAGTGTACGAGAACACATCCGGTATATGTATAGATACATATTAAGTGTTCTGATAGTCCCCTACAAGGCTTGGAGAGAGGTATCCTGCAGGTAACAATCGTGCCTACTGGTGAACCCTAAGTTAAGTCAATGAACAATAAGTTAAGTCAATGGATAATATAGTAAGGTGGTGCAAATGAATGGGAAGCTTTACACGGTAAACGCTAGTGTGCCTGAGGATCATTTTGTATTAGGCAAGCTGCTTTGCTAATCAGGGTCAATAATCAAGGCTTTTAATCTCAAACTAAAACAAATGGCTTTGGTTGCAGTGGCCCATGGTGACGGTACGCCACTGGAGATGGTCTTATCTGGCTGAAAGATTAGCCGATGTGAGTACCGCTCAACAACAAACACATATTAAACAATCTGGTGATCTCAATCGGTTCACTTTTTGTGTGATCAAGGGTGAAATGGTATAATTCCTCAGTCAGAATGAACCAAACAAGTTTTAAATTAAATCCACGTCATTACCACATTCTGAATGTAGAGATTTGAATAAATCTGCATCACAAGTGCCCTGATCTTAACAAGGTATGATAATGTCAACAATTACAATTGGATTGTAAGCAAAGAAAATAACAGTCTCCCACCAAAACAGAAGCTGCTGTGGGTGAACATAGGCAGGGACCAAAACAGTGGGCGGAAAACAAAGGATGAGGTAGATTGGGTACAAAACATCCCCCCCCCCCCCTTGAAACAATCAACTGAAGACAATTTCACAAAAAAAACATACAGTGAGAGGAGGTGAGTGGGGGGGAGATAAAGAGGAGAGAGAGAGAGAGAGAGAGAGAGAGAGAGAGAGAGAGAGAGAGAGAGAGAGAGAGAGAGAGAGAGAGAGAGAGAGAGAGAGAGAGAGAGAGAGAGAGAGAGAGAGGGAGGGAGGGAGAGAGGGAGGGAGGGAGGGAGGGAGGGAGAGAGAGAGAGAGAGAGAGAGAGAGAGAGAGAGAGAGAGAGAGAGAGAGAGAGAGAGAGAGAGAGAGAGAGAGAGAGAGAGAGAGAGAGAGAGAGAGATTAAAGCAAAGAGGTGAAGCACTGAGTGGGAGAAGAAGGATGAGTTGATAGAGGGGAGAGGGAAAAGGGAAAGGGAGAGAGAGATGAAGATGGATGTACTGTAGGTTGAAGCCTTTGTGATCGCTATTATGACAAAAGTGTTTGGTTGGGGAACGCCCTATCCCTGTGGTTCCTACTGTAATTACTGCCAGGAATGAGAGGAGCGGAAGCGGAAAATCTGCCACGACGGTGCCAGGTAGCAACAGCCTCTGCAGAAAGGCCTGTTTCTCCTCACCTATGGAAGGCTTCTGATTAGGTTCCATCCCACTGCTCACCAGGGGGCTGGTAAAGGTATACACCTCCACATGGGGCGACCATCTCAAATATGTTTGTGTGTGTGTGTGTGGGTGCATGTTTTTTTCATTTTGTGCATCCGTGCATGTGTGTGTGGGTGTGTGCGTGGCTCAATGTATTCATGAGCATGCCATGTACGTATGTGTGTGTGTGAGGGAGTGTTTGTTTACGTGGCCACTGGGTGAGTGTGTGGATGTGCACACATACCACAAAGGCGTACGTGACAATGGCAATACCGTGGTCCCACTCTGAAGCATCAGAACGGAGTGCTCTGTTGTTGAGCAACATCTGCTCTGTGAGATTCTGTTGGCCCATTCTGTTAGCCCTAGCCTGTAAGCCCCAGTATGTAGCCCTAGCTTGTAAACCCCAGTATGTAGCCCTAGCCTGTAAGCCCCAGTATGTAGCCCAAGCCTGTAAGCCCCAGTATGTAGCCCAAGCCTGTAAGCCCCAGTATGTAGCCCTAGCCTGTAAGACCCAGTATGTAGCCCTAGCCTGTAAGCCCCAACCCATTAGCCCAGCCTCTCCTCTGTGATGCTAGTCACACTCATTAGGCTATATATCTCCCAGAGCTGCCTCCACACTGACACATTCACACACATCCCTACTGGAGTATAGTGAGCTACAGGTCCACCATCAGCTACAGGGAAGGAACTATGCAACTGTGCAGCTTCACAGCCCCAGTGATACCTGGCATGGCACCAGGAGGTAGGAAAGAGATGAGACGACCATAGCAGGTGGATCTTCCGTTAACCGTGACAGGTTGTGAAGGGTTTAATGTGAAGGAAAGATGGGTTTTCCTATGGTACCTTGGTAAAGACTGCTATGGTTTTTGTCATTATTTTCTATGGCTTACAACTAGAAGAAATGTTCACTATGTTTTAGAGTAGTTCAACGTTTGTTCCACTTTTTCTCGAAACTATGTGACAGCCATCTACGAACTCACAACAATGTCGCATCAAATTCAGACACATCAGGTTTCAATTATTCATCAAACTAGTTGTAACAAAGAGCTCAAAAGCAAGGTAGGCTTGAACCAATTTCTCAATAATTTCAAACCAAAAACTCAATAAAAAAGAAATTATTTTGTCATTCTCAGACCCATAAATATAATACATTTTCTGAAGCTCTAAATTAGGCATCAAAATTGTATTCATGAATCGTACAATGTACTTTCTCAAAGGGTTGAGGTATAGCAGATCAAACCAGGATGTGCAGCTGTACGTTATAGTGCCAAGAAAGAAACAGGAACTCCGGCCATGTCAGTGCTTGTGTTTACATTGAACCCAAGGCGGTTGTGCTACATGAGCACATCAAAGAGGGTCTTCTAGAGAGGGTCAGCCCCCACAACTTGTCTTCAGTCTCACCATGCACTTTATCCTCCCAAGGCTCTGCACCACTCCACCACACGAGGAAGGGAAACGAAGAGGAACTCCACCCACGGCATGGCTCGGCATTCACGTAGGCTAAATAATAATAATAGTAAACAACGAGCCAATACTGATGTTGGCTCACCGTCATTGGTATTGGTGGTGGCGGGGGGCTGGGGCTGTGAGGGTTGTAAGGGTGAGGTCTGATGCGGGAAGCTGTGTTTTCCGGCGGAAACACAAGCGCGCTGCTCCGTTTGTGTGTTTTGTTTTTAGCCCTGCTTCAAGCCTCCGCGGATGCTTGGTTTCTGCAAATATCTAGCCCCCAGTGCGCGCGTTCCCTCAAGGCAGCAGGTCGACTCTCTGGGTGTCAGTCATCCCGTGCTTTGTGTGTGTCGGTGGCTGTGAGTGAATAGAGATAATTAAAAGCTGCATTGGCTGGGGCCCAGGGTTGCTATGGAGAGCAACCAAGTGGCGGTGGTACGAGTACTCTGTCGCTCTCTCTCCCTCTGTTCGGTTTTCTCGCCCACCTTCACCTCAATAGCTTCCCTGTGTGTATTTGTGTTTCGGTGTATGTGTGCGAATGTCTCTGTGTGTGTGTCTCTGTACGCTTGTATGTTAGTGTGTTTGTGTGTGGGTGTGTGTGTATGTGTGGGTGCGAATATCTCTGTGTATGTGTGTGTGTGCGTGTGTCGTGTGTGTGTGTGTTCTTGTGTCTCCTGATGAAGTTACTTGGTAGGAACAGTGGAGTCTTTGTTTGAAACGTGTGGTTGTTTGCATGTGTGTGTGTTTGTGTGTGTGTGTGTTTGTGTGCGTACTGCCGAAAGGAAGAGAGGAGAGAAGATAACAATAGCGGTGAAGCTCTGTGCTTTGATCACATCATGCTGGAACTGTTTCATATGAACTTAGGTAGAGAGAGAACGAAAGAGAGAGAGCGTGACGGTGCATTGGGCAAGACAGCGAGACACACCAGGTAGAGGAGAAGTGAAGCAAAATACCTCTCTGTACAGTCATTTAAAACTTCTGAGACTGACTCACTGCCAAACAGTCCGGATCTGGCGAGATAAACTATCTGATCATGGAGGGAATAGGGAGTGGATGTACGAGTATATTTTAAGTGATGGAGAAGCCTGTCTAATATATAGGAACTGTATTCTTAGAAAGTCCTTCCCTGTGAGCCAAGATTAGTCCTACACAGTTTTGCGTCGGTATGTCTAAATTGTTTAATCCTAGTGTCTTAAACGAGAACAGATATAAATGGATTGAATTTATACAGTGCTATTCCTCACCATGGGCCACTCAAAGCACTTTGCAACGCTGCCTCCCATCAACCCATTCATGCACTTCTTCGTACATTGAAGGCGGTGTCAACCATGCAAAGGAGCAGCAAGCTCGTCTGGCGCAGTGATGGTTAGGGATACGCTCAGGGAAACCTTGACACTTAGCTAAACTGAACAAACCTTCCAACAGCAAGACGACCGACTCTATGTCCTGACCTACGGCCACCCAGATGCTTAGGATTTTGAGTTGATTATGGTTTAATTTACAATATGGTGTGTGAGCTGCAATCCTGATGATCATTCAGCACACCCTCATAATGTATTTTATCACAAGGAACCGCTGAGCTAACCATGTATTATGTATTTCTATATTTCAATTGAGGTTTCTTGTGTGAATGGTAAATGGAGTGCATTTATATAGCGCTTTTATCCAAAGTGCCTTACAATATTGCCTGACTTTTGCCGATTCATGCACAGTTAGGGTTAGGTGCCTTGCTCAGGGACACCTCGACACCCAAACTAGGAGAAGTGGGAGATCGAACTCGAGCTTTCGGTTACCAGCCAAACCGCTCTGACTCCTAGCTACAATTATTCCAAATAATTATGTGTAAACTTGGTCCTCATCTGCATACCTTCAGGTAGAGCTCAACCTTGGCATGGTCATTATTAACAATGAAGATAGGTAGGTGTTTAAAATGCAAATTCCAGAGGAAATTCAACAAAGTAATAGGCTGAAATGTGCAATTTTTAATTATGATAATCCTAACAATGAACATTTAATCCATTGTCCTCATTATTTACCCCCACATTTTTACCCCCACATCAATTTATTTATCCCTGAAACATGTATAAATATTCCAATGGATTATATACGCTTCATTGTTTTAATTAATTGAGGTCCAGTTCCAAAGAAATATATTTCCCCCTCCCCCCTGTATAGCCCCCTCCTCCATATTACACTCCATGTCGGATGATCTCATACTCAGTGTGGACTGTAAAATAGAAAAGGCCTGAATTAATAAATGATGCTGGCCCGGCTCATTATTATCAATATGCTCCCAGCTGGTTCTTGCTTCTCCTTCAGAGCCATCAGCTCAATATTTGTTTTCATCGCTGCCATCGACTCAGGGGGTTATTCAAACACAACCAGGTTCTAATGCAATACAGACCACTGCGCTCTCTCAACTGCAAAAAAAAAAAGGAAGAGCAAAAGACATACCTATCAAAGCAAAACACACACTCACTCCAATTTCCCCGAGTGCTATTTTAGTACCCTCAGTGCCAGAGGAACATGAGGTGGGTATTATTGTCTTGTATTCATTCGGATCCCAGACATCGGCTAAAACAAGCCTCACAGGTTCAAAGTGTGTTTCCCCATGTCGCGGTTCGGTAAATATCTTTTTTTACAATTTCCCTTTTTTAAAGAACCAATTTTATCAAAGTGTCAATGGTCACGCCGGTAAAGTGCGCAATTCATCTCTCATGCTGTCTAAAACTGAAATTGATTTCAAAATACAACTCAATTGTATTTGTATTTGGAATTACATGGTGAACTCTATTGAGCAAAGGGTCACATCGAAGTCGGATATGTTATGCCCTGTTTGAACCTTTAGATAGCATTGGTAGCTAAGGTCAGTGTGACACTGCTAGTTTTGTATTACAGACCTCTTGTAGGAGTTGGCCAGAAATTTTGTGAGTCAATAGGCAAAGGTTTTCTTCACTTCCTTTTAAATGTGATTCATTGCACCTTTCATACCTACGCATGGACTGCGAAAGACTGCTGCAATTCCACAACAAGCACACACACACACACACACACACACACACACACACACACACACACACACACACACACACACACACACACACACACTGAAACATACCCACTAACCCTGGAATTGAGGAAGCAAAATGAGCTCTGTACTTCCAGAGCTGTGGACCTGAGGTGTCAGAGCGCAAGGGCCCTCTGAGGGGGGCCCTTGTCTTGACGGGATGGAGCCCCTGGGTGCCTGGCCTTCCTGGATCCCAACGCCTCACTCCAGGAGGAGCCCCTGCTAAGGGCATGTTGCAGTCCTCTCTCCGTCCTCGTGTTATTGAAGTTTTTTTTGCGGTTCCGCGCTGTCGGATAAGGGTGTCACATTTCTCAGCATGGGCTGGCCCTACCCGCGTCGGGCTGCCGAGGCCCTGAAGGTTTTCCGGAGAGGTAACGGAAGGGAAGGAGCGATGGTGGGGAGATGAAGCTGTGTTTGATGCTGCAGAGCTGCCGGGGGGGTTGAGGGGCGCGGTAGAAGTGAGATTAACACCGGGTACAGGTGTATCTTTGCAAAGCACGCCGGAGGTCTGTTAGAAATTAGTGTTTACTTGTGTGTGTGCGTTTATGTGCTGGTGTGTGTGTTTGTGCGTGCGTGCGTGCGTGCGTGCGTGCGTGCGTGCGTGCGTGCTTGTGTGTTTGTGTGTGTGGGTGTATTTTTTTAGATAAAGTAATATTTTTGACTACTTTCGTAAATTTGTTTGACAGTAATAGTACAACAATTTTTATGGGAATCAATTTTTACTTCATAATGATTTTCCTGAGCATCGTTTAAAGGATAATTCATTTCAGCATCTGCCATTCCAACAGCAACAACAGAGGTGATCCACAGGGTTAATGTACGCATAGCAGTATGCGAGAGTCACACATTGGACACAAATGTCAGAGCGCAGAACAAGGTCATAACAGAATGCATTATTCTGTAGGAACATAGCAATGTGCGGACCTGCCGGGTAATCCATTATAATATAATTAAATCATTGATTACCTGCAGAACAAGTATTACATTTTTGCCGCACCAACAGTAAAAGTCAAGATTTTTTTTTCTTAATGTTTCATTATTATTGTTAGAATAATAAATCAGATGGACTTTATTGATAGAAATAAACACAATTTGTGCCTTATTCCTTAGCTACAATGATATGCTTATTGGTGTAGAATACACTTAATGTGTTAAGTATGCACATTAAACCCTTAACTAATATTAATTCTGTTAAAACATTCTACTATTTATTTACTGCAAATGTAGCCTATGTTTGCTTTTGCCAAAGTTTGAATTCGATAAGTTAACATTGTGTTATCATATCACCTCTTATATTAAATACAGAACAAGCATTATTTCCCCATTTGGAAGCAAACAATCACAGGTCTCCGTCCTGATGGACATGTGACCCTTTGATTCACTTTAAACACAGACTAAATGTGTTTTTCACTGTGCTAGCGAAGAAGACCGATACGGCATGTCAATGACCACCATTGATTGGGAGTACTGAACATAAGTGACTGGTAATGGTTGTTTCATTGACGAAAACGACAGCTGAAGGTAAAAACGAAAGGCCTCCAATCAATACCCTCGGCAGCGTGATTTACTAATGCCAATGTGAAGTATATATATATATTATAGTATATATATTATAATACCAAGCGCTGATCCTGATCCATCTTGAAATATTTTTGAAGCATTCAAGTCGTCTTTGACTTGAATGTGACTCAAATGTTTAACCGTGACAAGTTTAGCCGTTATGGATTGCCTATATATGTCTCTGCAAAGGTCCTCTTTCATCTTATTTTGATTTAGCTTTTCAGGGGAAAAACTTTTTCATAAAGGTTTCCAAAGAGGCATTACTCTGTCGCTGACCTGCCTCCAATTAGTGATGGAGGTACTGAAGGTTCACACCTTCCAGGAGTAGGAAGACATTAACCGTTGGTAAGAGGAAGCATGGGAAGGCAAAACAGTAGATTTAGCTGAAGATAAAGAACGACTGAGAGTAAGAGAGAAAGAAAATAGAAAGAAGAAAGAAGAAGAATAACTTTAAACAAAAACAAGAATTACCAGGGAGAAGAGACAAAGACGTAAAAATAAGGAAGAAGTAGAAAAGGCGAGAACACAGCTTGGTTTGCAGAACCACGGGGTAGATTACTTCATTCCAAGCGCGACGGACAAATCCCTCCAATAATGGCCCTTCGCTGTTTCATCAGAGTGCAGTAAAATTAAAGAAAATAATGTTAGCAGGCTTTGGGAGGTGGAGCGTAAAACACCCCCGTGCGGGTTTAGTGGCGGCTGCTGGTGGGGGTCTTTCTCCCTGGATTGTGGCAGATCGTATCGGGCCTTTGACTGGGGGTGGGGGGAGAGCACGTTCCCGTTGGCAAGATTACCGCCGCTTGGTGCGAGAGGGCTATTCATTAACTCCTGTTGACATCTCGCACAGCCATCGTAATCCCAGCGCGGACGTGGGCGCACGTGAACCGCAACGGCGCTCTCGCGTTGCACCCTCGCTGCTGCCCCTTACAGTAGGCCTACCGCAGGCTGATGACGCAAGGCGTCCGGAAAAGGCCAGCGGTCAACTCTGGGAGCGGGTTGACCTATGAATGCAAAAGGGCAGCTCACCTGCACAGGAAATGAGATCAGACCAAGAGAACAGAGCCTTGTTAAACTAATGAGCCCCGGAGCGCTTGGGTCCATGTTTGCCTCGTTGCCTTCAACTGTGTGTTACCAACGTTGTGTTAGCTCACGCAACGCTGAGCGGCTTTTACCGTGACACAATGGCTGTACTATGACAGTAGAACTAGGCAGGATAGAATGGGCCCAGCCTGTTTGTATCTAAAAAAACGGTATAAAAGCATCAGCTAAAGGCTTAATGCTAAATAGTAGTAGAGGCTTCTGTTGAATGAAACACTGATCAAGCATGCAAGGGAACAACAAACACTGAGCTGGAAACACAGCCCATCCACTAATCGGCACTCCATTTTGTGTGGTCCCCAAAGTGGATTAAGCCCTGACCAATAACTGGTATCCAAATAACCACAAGGCTTAATTTATACTTCTGAACGATAAATGCAAGCACCAGTGTAAAAACCCAAGGCCGTAAGACGTAGAACTATAATAAGATGGGGGGAATTACCTCAACAAGTGGAAAGTTGTATTTTCTGTTTTTTTATATAAGTAGTAGAGAAACTTATTTAAATCGATATAGTTGCTGTATAGGTGCTATTAATATGTAAATATTTAATCAAATGTGTCTCCCCTAGCCTACCCTTTTTAATTTTCGGGCCCTAAATCTCTTTCTCTTTTGATCTAATCTTTGCGGTTTGGGTTTATCTGGACCAACAGCCGCGATAGATGGAAAACTGTATAGGCCTATCTCTATCCAGCCTACATTTTATGAATGCTTACCTACGCTTGTGGAATCAACTAAATGATCCTCCTTACCTAATCACCGCTTTCTATCTTGTTTAATTGACGGCCGGGAATCAGCCCCTCTTGTGTTCAGCGTAATCTTCCTCCTCCGCGGATGTTTTAGAGGTGTATGCATCAACAACAACACAAAAATGGCTACCAAAACACAACTGAAAAATAAACGTTCATGCACAGCCGCGAGGAGGTTTATGAGGAAGCGAATAAGGTCGTGCATGCTTTTAGAACCGTATGCCTTCGTTCTTTCACCTGACGTTTAGCTTCAAGGTAGAGCTTTCTGGATCTCTGCCCTCATATGTTATTTTTCTTCCCCAGATCGTGCTCACAGCAAAGCATTACCGCTGGTATAATGCAAGCAAAAAGGACATTGTTGTCCTAAGGCCTGATGGCTCCCTGAATAAACATATATAGATATATACATGTTTATCATCTTCATATATGTATATGAAGATGAAGGTAAACAGTTTGTGCTGCTAGTGATTAAAAAGATAATGTAATAAAAACAACATGAAATCTAAATACAACTGTTTGAAATCTCGTATCAGACGGCTGTAGCATTAGTGTCATCACCAGTTAAAGCATCAGAGCCTTTGTCTTTGTCGGGCCCTACTGGGTGAGTGGTTTCAGAGCCATGGCCCTTCCAATAAAGACATGTGATGGGCTTTTTAATGAGACAGAGAGCCAAGTTAATGGTCCCAGCGTTAACAAAGCAGCCAGGTTAACAAGGACCTCCGAAACTTGACAGGCCATTATTCAGAGTGCTAACCCAGGGCCAACTCAAATGTATGAATAAACGCCACCCAACATTGTCCCGTTCTCACCTCGTTCACCAAATGACCCCTTATAATGACACCTTTTGACAAAACCTTCTGCATCTAAAAATAGGTGTTGCCGATTCACTTGTTGCTGACATGAAATCATTTTAAAAGCAAGCCAAACCGTCGTGTCACGGGGACACCGGATATCCAAAATGTTGGTACACGGTAACAAGTAGTACACAGACAATTGCCTTGTCAATCATCTTTAAAGTAACAGGAAATGAAACGTCACTTGCGAAGTCAATGTCTAATCTCGCACAGACCTGGTTAATTGATTCACTCGTCATCTCCCGCCTCGGCGATTAGGCCCATTAAGGTGTTTTTTAATGGGACAATCTCATTCGAGTGATGGATATTTGCCGGGGCGAGCTTGACTCCTGGGAACAGGGGACCAAGTTTCGGGTACCTGGTGCAAGCGGCAGGGGGCTGAGGTAATAGATACGGACATTATTAGCAACTGGCCATTAAGATTTAAGTAATAAATTGTTGGAGAGGTAATTAAAAAAAAGGGTTTGAAAAGTTAATTATAATCAATAAAGATGCCTGTATATAGCCTGGCTGAATGGTCCCTCTTGTTTATATTGATAGTTGTAATTGAGATGTCGTTATCGGATTAATTTATTTCTTGAAGCCCCCTTCTATTTATTCTCAAGTAATTACTTTCCGCTCCCCGTTAATGTAAATACACCGAGTGTGTGGAAGGGAAGACCATACATCCGCTTTTTAAATGGAATTATTCACACACACACACACATTGCTCACATGGTACACATTTTCGGAAGTGGTGCGTGGTGCTTTAGATTCTGTGTGATCTGCATGCGGAAAAGTTCACCTCAACGCCAGGTCATCATGCTTGCCTGGGTGGAACTGTTTTTGCCCGGGACGAGGCCCCAGGTGACCCCATGGGGGCCAGGACCAAAGGCACTTTGTTGTGTTGGACCCATGTGCGTACTTTTGTTTGTGAGTGTGTGCGTTGCCAAGCACCCTTACTCTCAGCATTTGTCTGTCTATGGATGAACGTATCGCAGTGATTCCCACAGGATTTTGTGTGACTATGGTGGGTGGACCTCGGACCCCCTACAGGGTACACAATGGAAATTGTGTATTTTTTTTAAGTTAAATGCATCAATCTGGTGAAATTTGACTAATTTCACCAGATTGATAAAATCAATTTTACTAAAATAATTGTTTTCAAGAACTTTGCTCGTGAAAACAATTTTGTGTTTGAGTTAACTATTTAATCATAAACACATTGTATAGATACGAATAGTGTTGACCCGGCAAAAAACAACTACCGAATCCCAACACCACTTGTAGATTGGATTGCATTAGAACGCCTTCCTTCGTTACTCTACCAAGGAGCTAGGTCGGTTTTTGAGGAACTCTGCGCATTTCAACTGCAGGACAGTCTAAATTAAGTTCTGGGTACATTATTTGTCCCCCAAAAAGGTTGAGAATGGTCTAGGCCTAGACCTACAGCATCAAGCCCTCCTTCACCGTCAAACCCCCTCCAGTCCCCAGCCTGGAGAAGGAAGTGACGTCTGAAGTTGTTTACTCCAGGAGGGACATGATCAGGATTCGATAGCTTGCCGTAAGTTCCACACGTCTGCATATATTAAAATCTAAACAAAGTTACTTGTAAATGCAAGAAGATACCTTGATTTATCATTTGGTTTATGAATTGTAAGTCATTTTTTTGGTCCTTTTATCAGACCTATGTATTTGACCTATAGGCCGATAAAATAAATATTGTTATTATGCATTGACCATAGATTTGTAAATTCTTTTAAGTTTTGTCATTCAAATTTTACACAGAAAAGCGCTACTATCTAACTGCCAAGGGGACTTTTACTTTTAAGAATTTCGGCCATTTCAGAGAGTAGAATTCATCATTTATGTTGGCTTGCCACTGGTACACGTACACTTATTTATTAAAGCGCGGTCAAACAATACCCTACACAAAGTAATACAGTGACTTAAGCGTTATTTATTGATAAGGAAGCGCAATAGAGTTCTCCAGTTAAACATACAGGTGATAACACACTTTTCCCATGGGTCCTGCCGATGAAGATGGATCATAGTGCTGGAGTTCTGCAGCTGGACGCTATTGAAAGGTCCCTCCCGTTGGGGTAGCGCCTTCCAAACATAAATTAACTTTCAGGATGGACTTCCAGCACTGAGCATCACTAATTGGTCGAGTACTCAAACAATTTCATTTTAGCCTTTCCAAAATCTGTCGTAAATCACTGAAATGCAGTGAATCACACACAGTGCTCTCATTGCATCCATAGAGGCAAACTACATCATATAACTATATAACTATACTTGTTGCTATCTGTTTGTATGTATTGATCATTGGTCTCGATCGCAGTCGGCGAACAAGCCCATGTTTACGTGCACTGCAGGAACTGAATATAGGTTTCTTTAGATAACATGACAGAGTAAAGTTGTATCGCAACAGTCTCGTTTTAGATACAAACTTTCTGCGAAAGAGCGAAACCCTAACCTGAAAAACGAATGCATTACAGAATGCACACCCATTTATCCTAGTCCCCCTAATCCGCAAAGTGCCCTACCGCCACAATATTTTACACTTGGATTAAAACTCAAACGTCATTATAATTGTATCCCCTAGAAGATACACAGGATCTTTTAATGAAAGTACAAGGCAGACGTTCATATTCACTGTAATGAGGATTGAATCCATCAGTCTTTTTCACAGCAGCGATTCTTTTTGGAAAATGCTGCAATTCGTGTCACAACTGATGGATTTCTTGGCCCGATTTTTGTTCTGAATTTGTTTGTTATGTTAGTAGTGAGTAGTAGTAGTAGTAGTGAGTTAAAAGGACCTTCATTTGCGGGTCTTTATACCGCATTGAAAACGATGACAACAAGGGTCGAGGAAATCTTTGACTCCCTTTAAATGGAGTTCCTGGGAGAAAAAGTTCTGGGTCAATTTGTAAAGATATTTTTGGTCCATCATGAAACTATAGCGGGACAATGTAGACTATGGCGGGCTGCCATAGCACAGTTCATTAATGGGAAACACTGTATATACTGTAGTTAGTGTGTCAGTGTGTGCTAAAATAAGTTTACATCTGAGTCATAGTGTAATAGTGTTTCTGATTTTACCCAGGGTCACTTGGACATAACGTACACAGTGTTTGACTGACTGCGGAAGAAAATCCTTCATCAATCAGTGAACTGCAACCTTCGACAAATAACAGATGCTATCGTTCAGAAGTGGTCTCAGCTGAAGGACCAGTGATGTTACATAGGCTCAACTAAATCTGGTCAGACGCCAGACGTTATTTGTCTTGATCATTAGCTTGCGTTGAAACGTATGTATGTGAGCTGATGACTTTGACAGTTGAGGTCCATGGGCAGTGTGTATGTGGGTCAAACCCATCACATTATTATGACATTGTGTGGACCAGCCTCCCCACCCAACAATTATGAATAAATGTATCTAGTAAATAGTTTTTTTTACTTACTATTTGCCTTTTTCCCGCAAATATAAACTGATTCCCAATTATATCGCATTGCTGGTCCTCAAAGTCTGAAATTGGCACAAATAATCCCTCCAAGCTGAATTTATTTTATACTTGTGTAATACAAATATACTATAATAATTTGCTTTCAGTATATTTTTTCCAGTATGTATTGTGCATTGTAATTAATTCTCATTAACAAAGGTGTGGTAATATCAGTTGAAAGATGGAACTCTATAAGTAGGACTTATTCAAGTGTACTTTAATTGTGCATTTAGCTGTGGTCTAGTGTGCCAAAAAAAGATACTTAATCCAAAATATTTTAAATCGATTTTAAGTTTTAAGTGAACTTGTGAAAAGTATATTTTTGTCCCTTTGCTAAATAATTTTTGTGTTTTATATTAAAATGTACTTTTATTTCAGATGACACTGGAAATTGCAAAGTAGAACAAAACTACTGTGGACCACTCTACAGAGCATGATCTTGCGGAGTCAGTTATCATAAACCTTAGCCACGTGTTTTAACGAATTAGCAGCTAGGCTTGGTAGCATTTTACTTTGCACTTGATTCCAATACCAAATGTAGCAAACAAGCTAATTTTCAAAGCTAACATATTTGAGAAACTATTTCTCATGAAATGTAGCATTGTAAACTTTACACAACCCTTTCATGTTATTTGAGTGCATTCAGCCTTAATGGGCTGGTCTGACGGCGGTGATACAGTGAGGTGAGTTGACATTGAACATTGGTGAGGAAGCACTTTATTTGATGGATACGATTTATTTTCCTACTGTTTCATATTATTTTATAGTTTCCTAGTTTAAGACATTTTTTATAAATATACAGCCCATTCCATTCGATAAACTATGCCTTGAACAAGTTATTGCTCCATGTGGTTGGTTGTCCATCAAACAGGTCCGTTTTGTCTGCCAAGAATGGTGAGCTACTGAGCCATTGCTGCAACCTTGTCTGGGTGAAGTTGCACTTCTGGTAGACTTCATTTATTTTGCTTGTTTAGAGAAGTATGCTTATGGTTTTCTAATGTATGATAATGCCCATCATTATTTCCTCGTTCTGGAAATCCTTTGCTTAACAATGGAAACAGTATTCAATAGTTGGCGCATGCTATTCGTTATATATTCGTTATTCGTATAAAAAACACATTTTAATTATACTGAGTGCATTTATAATGGGGCAAATTTTCACTTGGACTCTACTGAATAATAGCAGAGGTGAATGCAAAGTGTACTTCTATAATGTTTGGTTATAATTATAACATAGACTGTAAAAGTGTATTTCCGATGTCATGTCTTGGATATGCAGTAGAAATGCATTTAATGATCACATTAAAACCATCTGTATGGTTTTAGATATTTCTAACAAACGTGTGATAGAATACATTAGTACTACAAGTGCACTTGAATACAAACAATTGCTTTTTTAAAGAAGTGTAAGCCTTTGTTAAAAAGTTTCCATTTGTATGATCATTATGGCGCACTGAAGTATATCGAGTTGTAACCCAGATGGTGCCTTTTATAAAATGTTAGATCCATCCGTATTTGTACGTCACTAAGCAGTGGCAATCTGCCAAATTCTTAAGGGTATCTATGAACCCTGTGAAGATTTGACTGCTCAGGATGCACAGATTGCAAACAGCGGAGCAATGTGACCAGATTATAAAAATACATAATGGGTGAGAGACATGGTGGGAAATGATGGAGATAATGAATAGGTGGGATAGAGAGAGAGAGAGAGAGAGAGAGAGAGAGAGAGAGAGAGAGAGAGAGAGAGAGAGAGGAGGAGGGGAGAGAGGAGGGGGGGGGGTGGGTGGAGAATGTTGAGGGAGAAAAGGATAGAGAGAGAGTGATAGAGTTGGATAAAGGTAAGGCGAAAAATAGAGATGGAGAAAGCGGGGGAGGAGGGAATGATGCAGGTAATATGAAAGTAACGAAAAGGGGGAGGCAGAGAGAGAGAGAGGGAGAGATGGGATGAAAGGAAAGAAGAGATAGGAATGAGGAAAGTGAGCGAGAGATGGAGAGAGGGTTATGGGGATCGGGTGATGGAGTACACGAGAAAGAAAGAGATAGGAAGAGAGGGATGGAGACGGAGGGAGGGAGAGAGAGATAAAGAGTAGCCGTGAGGGAGAGATAGACAGCGAGAGAGAGTGAGGTATGTCATACTTGAGTAGGTGGATTACGGGGGGGAGTAAAGGGGGCTGTTAAAGTCTCTCATGAGGTCTCATGGATATTTCATGAAACGAATCTTCAGTAAATAATCTCCCCCCCTCCTGTTTACCGGTGCAACAGCGCTCGTTTACAGCCACGCTAATTTTAACTCTGAAGATCTCATCACTTTCCATCGATTTGTGACCCTAATGAGTGAGGCTCAAAGCTCTCCAATAGATTAGATTCTCGCGGTCTGCGGTTTTGCATTTTTTTTTTCACCCCGCATCCAAACACGTCGACCCCCCTTGTTCCGTCTGTGTCTCCGCCTCCTTTGTCTTTTTCCCTTCCAAATTGCCTCTTTACGATTTATCCCCGCTCGATCATTCCTTTTCTCTTCATCTTCAGCCTTTTTGTTCATTCTCTTTCACACCCCCTCCTCTCCTACCCTACCTCCACCACAACACTCTTGGCGGCTGGATGTTATGTAAGCGCCACAATTCCACCATCTCCCAGCAATCCGCCGTCTACCTCAACGACAAAATTGCGCATTTCCCCACAAGTGCACCTGAGGAAATGTGTCAAGTCAAAATATCGGGGGCACGATGCCACGTCGGAACAACGTATCGGTGCATTTCTTCTTTCTAATTTGCATCGTCAAATGCCTGCTAACCTGTGGTGGTTTGTGTTTCCTAAAGTGCTGGGTTTTAGCGGGATCTGACTGCGCACTTCCTGTGATGCTGCTTTAAGGTCTTAAGGTTCAGTGCTCTGCCACCTCCACAGCTTCCCCGTTTCCAACCAACATCATAACGCCGCTTTAAAAAAAAAAATGCTGCTGTGAGCTGATCTCTCTCTCTCTCTCTCTTCTCTCCTTTTTTTATTTGTATTTTTTTTCCCCAAAGCTGACGGGCCTGCTGACTTCCATCCTGCTGGCTCTCCCTCCCGCCTCTCCCATGCAGCCTGTTGCCATGGCGACCTCCACTCGACGACGGCAGGGCTGATGCAGCGGCAGCAGCAGCGTCGATGATACAACGCTAGCTTGTCTTCTGAAAAAAAAACACGGAACGCTCCAGCCTTTTGTGTCAGTGTCACAAGCCTCCACCTACTTGACGCTTTCTGTTCTGGCACTCTCTCTCTCTCTCTCTCTCTCTCTCTCTCTCTCTCTCTCTCTCTCTCTCTCTCTCTCTCTCTCTCTCTCTCTCTCTCTCTCTCTCTCTCTCTTCTCTCTCTCTCTCTCTCTCTTCTCTCTCTCTCTCTCTCTCTCCCTCTCCCTCTCTCTCTCTCTCTCTCTCTCTCTCTCTCTCTCTCCCTCTCTCCCTCTCCCTCTCCCTCTCCCTCTCCCTCTCTCTCTCTCTCTCTCTCTCTCTCTCTCTCTCTCTCTCTCTCTCTCTCTTTTTCTCTCTCTCTTTTTCTCTCTCTCTCTCTCTCTCTCTCTCTCTCTCTCTCTCTCTCTCTCTCTCTCTCTCTCTCTCTCTCTCTCTCTCTTTTTCTCTCTCTCTTTTTCTCTCTCTCTCTCTCTCTCTCTCTCTCTCTCTCTCTCTCTCTCTCTCTCTCTCTCTCTCTCAATCTCGCTCTCTCTCCCTCTCTCTCTCCCTCTCCCTCTCCCTCTCCCTCTCCCTCTCCCTCTCCCTCTCTCTCTCTCTCTCACTCTCACTCTCACTCTCACTCCCTCTCCCTCTCTGTCGCTCTCTCCAACTGTCTCTGGGTCTCTTTCTGACAGCAGAGCCGTGGCTACAGTGTGTGTGTGGGGGGGGGGGGGGCACCCTGGTGACTCCTCGGAGGGACACCCATGTGGGCTCGCACCACAAAGACGCACACAAAGGCCCCCCTGCACGGGGCGCGTCGATTGTTCCTGCGAGTGCATCCCTCTTCTATAATGACCCGAAAAACAACGACACCAGGAAGTCCTCCACTTTAAGGGGAGGTTTTGATAACCACAGGTTGATGTCCTTGTGCTCAGAAGACGTGTTCAAAACACAGATCCCTCTATTCCCTTTGTCCTACCGGCTGCTCTCTCTCTCAGAGGTAAACATAATATATACCGCAGCCTCAGCCCCGGCGCTAAGAAGATTATTACCAGGGAAATGTGGTCTTCTTACGGAGACACGGAGGGGAAAACGACAGGAGATTTAGCATAATAAAAACTCGAACGGCATGACGAGGAAATGGGAGAGAAAAAAGGCGGGGATAGGCGAAAGTAGGACAGGGAAGGAATAAGAGATGCTGCTTGTGTGTGTGCGTTTTGTGTATTTACGTATGTGTATGTGTGTGTGTGTGTGTGCGTGTGTGTGTGTGTGCGTGTGTGTGTGTGTGTGTGTGTGCGTGTGTGTGTGTGTACGAGGAAGTCAGACAGACGGGGAGACTACGGGAAGGACAGAAGTCCCCGTGTCAGAGACAAATCTGCTGGGGATCTTCCGCAGATACTGGCTTTTGAGAATCCCATCTGTGCGGCTGCGGCACGGTGTGTGTGTGTGTGTGTGTGGGTGGAGAGGGAGACAGGATCCCCCGTCCTCAAGAGAGATAAACAGAATAGAAGAGGTACTCCTGTAGTAATGCCGTCCTCTCCGTCGTCGGAGAGTGTCAGAGAAAAGAGATTACGATTGGCAGTTCTCCACTGATTTTCCTCACTCACAATCAATTAGAAAACGGTTATAATTGCGACTCTATATTGAAAATCCAGTTTTTAGCTGCAAATTACAGACTCAGCCAGGGGGTGAGGGGGAAGCCTGGCTGGAACTAAAGGAAGGCAACAACAACAACAACAACAACCGCAACGACGACAACAACAACAACAACAACGACACAGTGACACTGGGATGTGGGGGTTCCTGCAGCAGATCAAGGTTATCTTAAAATAGTCTACAAGGTCGCGCCCAGAAAACGGCACATCAAATGAATAATATATCATGTATAGAGAGATTATGCGTTTTTCCCATTCGGCCGAAGATCTGGAATTTTGAAATTATTGTGACACATCCGTGGTTTCCAAAATCATGCCAATATGTGTTGCAATCTTGTTGACACATTGATGTCGGCATGTTCTGAGATTTGAAATGTTTGAGGATTGTTTGGGAAAAGTGTACCATACAATACAAAAAAATATTGAATAGAAGGGAATAGATATACATAAAATATAATCTGTGTATGTGAATCCATTGGCCTTCTGATTTTTGGATAATGAGGGCACGGGGAGTTATTTTGAGTTACTATAATGAATCAAGCAGGGCAGAAATAGGCAAACAGACAAAGAAAAAAGGTCCTCTATGACTTCTCCTATAGCTTCAGGCTGATTGCCCTCCCTAAGTGTTTCATGTAAAACGAACATGTGAGAAAAGACACGGTGCAGTTTATCAAGTCACCCAGCAATATTAGCTCACGGTGGGGGTCATGCATCTCAGACTTTCCCCCTCCTTTTTACTTTCACCCATTGACCAACACATGACTCCATGTGTAGCCTGGTGGTCCCAAGTATTTTTGGCCTCCTTTATCAGTAACAGATTCAGAATCAGAATAGACATTATTGCCACGCAAGTTTAAGAAGGACAGGGAATATGTCTGGTTGTTTTCTTCGGTAGGTCACCGAGACAGTGTTCCAGTCCAGACAAGAGGAGTCCAGTTCAGCTAGGTATCGGGAGGAATAAAACAAAAACCTGGATTTGGATATCTACACTACACTCATCTGTATTACATTTTATAAACTTGATTTGGACACTTTTATTGAATGACTCGTGGCTGCAGCTGTTAAATGGATGGATGTAAATGGTACATCAATGAGATTCATTCATTATTGGCAGTTCGATATGGGAGGTTGGCTATCTTTAAAGATCTGTCGTTTGCTGCCTCTCTTTAACCAAAAAATCTACCGCACGGATGTGTGTTGTAAAGGCAGGCAGGTGGGGCAGGTTTTCACGCTCCGTGAATCACTGAAGTGTACTTTCCATCTGATTCTGTGGTCTGTGAGCCTGAGCGAGAGAGAGAGAGAGAGAGAGAGAGAGAGAGAGAGAGAGAGAGAGAGAGAGAGAGGCCCATCCTGTCCACCCACTGTCTGGAGCAGACGGTACAAACAGCAGTCACTACTGTGCTCATTTTCCTGCCTGCAGATCCAACCGCTGCTCTCTACAGCTCTGAGAGAACGCAGCTATCCATCTATTAGCCAGCAGTGAGTAAACAAGCCAGAAGGAATAGGACCGAATGTAATATTGGAAATAGAAAATAATTATGATAATACTGAAAATCTCTTCTGAAACACTTAAAAATGATCCCTACGGTCACTTATAATTTGGCACGAAGGCTGCTTATTTCTGCTTTCCATAGATGTTTGAGAAAACAGAAGCAGATAGAAATTAATTAACTTTGAGCATTGAATTGAGTCTGAATGAGTCCCATTATTATTTTTATGAAAAATGTAAAACCTGCCATAAACAGCAGCTTTCTAATCTGTACTCATCTCTGACTCTGTGTTCAGTAAGTGAGAACAATGTACGACACTATAAAAAGGTAGAATAGAGAATTACATTTGGGTGGAGATATTCAAGTGGAGATTTTAATTTAGCTTTTAACTCAAATATTGTTGCTCCAAAGCCTATTCCTTGCATTCTTAACAGTAGTTCTTTGACTGACACCTATTGAATTGGGGACAGAAGCACCCCAACCCTAATGCTAACCCCTATACTTATCGTTACGTAACCCTTGCCCTACGACTTTATCTATCCTTATCAATCTCCCTCAACCCTTACCCTGCTGCCACAGTCGATCATGGTCGTGAATATGTCTAATGCTAGTGGCTAATTCAGCCAATAAATGCAGGAAATGTATAACATGTCATTATAACGAAAAAAATATATATTTCGTTCATATATTTTGAGCATAAGGCTCCCCAGTAAAAATCTGCAACATTCATTCAGTGTTGTAGGAGATTAGTGACATTTAATTGGTCTGCGGGCAAAGCACTTCAAATAATTAATTAGTAAACATCCTGCTAAATCGATTGACAAGCCAAACCGTCTTCAATTAAATGCCAATGTGGAACAACGAGGAGGTTTAACTGCAGTATAAGCACGAGTTACGTACACCTGGGCTGGAGGCCACTGTGGGCTCTTCTATGAGCGCTGCTCCGTGTGACTTAGTTTTGTCACAGAGGCATAAATTACAGTGTCGGACACACACAAATATCATCCTATTTTCTCTTCCTCTATCTCTCTCTCTCTCTATCTCTCTTCTTCACTGTCTCTCTGTCTCCCTGCTTCTTAGCCAACGTTCACCCACACGTTGGGTGCCATGACAACGACAGCTTTATTAATCACATCAATCATTGGGAACGCCGTGGCAACCGAAGGGACCCCTAATCGCTTCCCACCCGGCTGACAATTTCTCCCTTGAAAGGCTCATTGAAGTCTGCATAAGCTTGATGTATGTGTCGATGCGCATGGCAAACGTATGTGTGTGTGTGTGTTTGTGTGTGTGTGTGTGTGTGTGTGTGTGTGTGTGTGTGTGTGTGTGTGTGTGTGTGTGTGTGTGTGTGTGTGCGTGTGTGTGTGTGGGGTTGTGTACGTATGTGTGTGGGAGTGTGTGTGTATGTGTTTGTGTGTGTGTGTGTGGGTGGGTGAGGGATGATTTGATTTGGTCATTGCATTCTCTCTTATGTACTGAGGGAGGCACTGGGGAACCGTGGACTTGAAGAAGTTGCCCTTAAAATGCTGTTATACCCTGCGACGCTAATGTTGAGGAGGAAAAAGTGCTTTGTTGAATATTTCATCTGCACCCACAGCTGTGCAACATTTTTTAGAATGTGCTCCTGTGTTTTTTAAAAGTTGTAAATGATCAGTGTCAGTGTGTGTATGCATGTATGCAGTATGTGTAGCCTCACACACACATACAGTACGTGTGTGTGTGTGTGTGTGTGTGTCCGAATTGTTTGTACAGCACTGTGCCATAGCAAAGCCCCAGCATCCAGGCTGATTAGCCACATGCACTTTGCTTCATTGTATTCATTTATTTGAAAAGCCTCCCTCTCAATCATGATGATTTGACTAGCCTTGAACCAATCACATGGCGGCATTAACCAATACAAACAAAAAATGTTCCCCAAAGGACGCAGATTGGCCCAGTTCAAGAGCCACCAGAGAAAACATTCTGGAAGGAAGCTATTTAAGAGCAACGTATTACAAATTAAAACCCATTCCCGTTATCCTCAACCTGACCTTGCTTTGATTGAGGTTTTGATGAGCAGTCAAAACACCATTCAAGCTAGTTCCCTCGATCAAACCGTTCAAAACCAAACAATTAGATTAGAGTGGGGAAAAAAACATCAAATTAAAGAGGCTACATTTCCCCTGCGCATGAGCAATGGGCTCTTTAACAAACTTAATAACAGACACATTACATTGCATCGCAATGGGGATAATTTGGATTGCATTAGCCTTTCTCTAATGGTATAGTTCCTTGGCAAGTGGAAAGGGTCTCATTAATTAACCAGAAGATGGTAGGCATCCAAGCATCGAACACAACCTCAGCTGAGTAGGCAGATGGTTCATGGTTTCTTAATAGTGGAGATACGTTGGTCCTCGTGTCAGACCCATGATCAATGGGCATCCTAAGAATTTGTAACACAAAGGATAAAGGCAAGAGAGACTCAAAGCAGCATGACCACTGAAACTCACACACAACCCCCCATTCAGCCCACAAAAAAACACAAACGACCAAGGAGGAAGATTCAACTCAATGAACTAACTCTTGGGAATAAAATCAAATACTGTTTCCTGTGTAATCAGTAGGGGGGGTCTCTTGGTCAAGAGCTCAAAAGGCACAGATTACCGCTGTGCTGGCTACGGGAAGAGTCAGATCCCATGGGTTGTTCAACCCGTTGAATTGCCCTGGGGGCCTGCACTACTAACCCTTCCAGGGTTTAGCTTTACACGTTCCATGTGTTCACTTCCGGTTCAACGAATGATGTTGTAGAGGGGCTCCAACAGTACATCAAACAAGTATAACGGAGCAAATACATATTCAAGGGCCACAACATGAGGTGACCAAATTGAACCAGAATATAACGCTGTTAGATGCTGTATTGTAATGTTCATCGCCAAAAGTGTACGTGAATCCGGACTGAGCCGTATTGATCTGTACTCATCTCGCAGTGTACCTCCGTTGGGGTTCTGAGGCGTCTGAAAGTGGAGAAGTTCGAGCTACACACGCCATCCGTTGATTGATCGACAGAATCGTCACTTCCGTGCGACAGGGGGAGAATAAGAAAACAAACTGTACCCTAACCCTACATTGTTGCTCTTTATTGTGTTGCGTTCTTCTTTTTCCTTGGATTTATTAGCAGGCTACACTGTGTCGGGCTGCTATGAGGTCACGATGCCTACGTAGCTGCCGTGGCTATCGCCTTCTGGGTTAAACCCCACCCTACCATAAGGGTAAGGTGGTGTCGGCGGTGAAAACGCAAGCCGTAACTGAGCTGGGCTATACCGCACCCTCACCACTGGGCTGAGGCGTCCTGGGCCGAGGCGTGCCCGCCAGCGGAGATGTGCACGCTATACATACACTTTACAATACAAAGATTGAAAAAAGCACATTTTAATCCTTTTGTCACTTTTCTGAGCAAAGGTTCTTTGAAATTAAAGTCATAATAAAGTCTAACAATGGGGTCGGCTTGTCTCAGAGTGTTTGAGGTTACACTTGAGCAAGGTACCTAACCCCTAACTGCTCCCGAGAGCGGTTTCATGGTTTTCTCCTCCATCGGTGTGGGTATAAATGTCTGTCTGTCGCTTTGGATAAAAACGTCTGCTAAATGTAACTCATTTCCCTTACGGAATCGCTAGAGTACCATCTTATATTAAAATATAGATGCATGACACAATATACACACACACAGGCACACACAGAAAAGCACCCCTCCACACACACACACAGACACGTTTATACATACACACACATATGCAAGGTTATCCCTGAGATAAAGCTGTTTGGTTAAGCTTCTGAAAATAAATGCTACTCACGTTTCCCTGATAACACAACTGCCTGAAAATGGCTCTCTAATTCTTTAAGCCAACTGTTTGTTTTATTACTTTCCTAGTGACAGTTTACCCTTAGTTTTCACCACACACAGACACACAGACGCACCATTTGTTTCTACCTTTTAGCAAATTTCATTGTTTGGTTTAACATTAGCAAGCCGATGACATTCAAACAGTATAAATCTAAATTAATGTTTTCTCAGGTAGACACATTTTATCTCCTCTCTCTCACTCTCACTGTCTCTCATTCACTCTCTCCTAGTCTGTCCCTCCATTCTCTCTCCCAGTCTCTCATTATGTCTCATGCTCTCTCTCTCTCTATCTCTCTCTCTCGCTCTCGCTCTCGCTCTCGCTCTCGCTCTCTCTCTCTCTCTCTCTCTCTGATGAGTATGCTAAAAACAGCCTTATGTCCTTTGCTGGCCGTCGTTTGTCAATGTCCCCCCCCCCCCCCGCGCCCAGACGCTGGTCGCTATCGCACGGCACCCCTTTTGGTTGCGCTTGACACCGTGAGCCAAGGCCCACTAATTAAGGTCAGGGGCTCACCTCCCCTCCATTATCTCTCTCTCTCTCTCTCACTTGAATGGTCTCTCTCCCCCGCCTCATAACCAATTCACGCCTTCCGTCGCGCAGACGTTTTTTTCTTTTTGGAGCATTCAATGTGATGCTAATGAGTTGGGACAAGTATAAAGTTTGTTTAATGTTCAGATTTACATAGACTCACGGTGTATGAAGAAATATCGCTTGTATTACTCATGAATATAGGAGTAGGACTGGAAAAGAGGTTTTCACCATGACAAGAAAATTAGACACTTAATTCGCTCACTGTTTGTTTGACACCGATATGTTCTTTGGGATTACTAAAAACCCATCAAATCCAAAGCCTTCATTGTTTGAGAAAATAGTTGAGCTAAAATTGAAACAAAAATTTCCCTGACAGCGAAGATCAACTCACAAGCATAGCAAATGCACTCACACAAAGTCCACATCCACATTAATAGAAGGGCAAAGTAAAGCAAAAATTCAACACAAAATCCCTCTAAATTGACATTGCCACCTGTGGGGTTTTATGTGTGTGTGCTGCCAGCCCACCTTCTCGGTCAGATATGTGGCTCCAGGGAATAGGTAGTGAGGCAGGATATTCCACCAACGAGTGTATGCCACCCTCCCTGAACCACTTCCACAAACATTCAGAATTGACCCGTAACCGGTTGTAAGTCCGCCCACAGCAAACAGACTTTTATTCGCTCCCACATTGCGACCTTATACAAAATGGCTTGCTTGGAGCTTGTTGGGACATACAGGCGAACGCAGCTAAAGGGAGTGGAGAAGGGAAAGTAATCTTGCATTACAAATGTAGCGAGTAATTAATGAATATTCAGGCTGTGGTGATTATTCGGGACACCAGCCTGTGATGGTGTTCTGTATCAGCTTATTGCTTTACTTTTTTTGCCTCATAGGATAGATAGATGGATAGATGGATAGATGGATAAAAGGATAGATTGATAGACAGACAGACAGACAGACAGACAGACAGACAGACAGACAGACAGACAGACAGACAGACAGACAGACAGACAGACAGACAGACCGACAGACCGATAGATAGACCGATAGATAGACCGATAGATAGACTGATAGATAGACTGATAGATATATTGAAAGAAAGATATTGGGATATATAAATAGATGTATAGATATATAGATGAATGTCTCCAAGCAGCATGCGCTGAATGTTCGCAGTACCATCTGAGCTACAAGTAAACAGTTGTAATGTGTTTTGGAAAGTGAGGAGGCAGTGTGGTGGGAGCTCCGGGTGAAGTCTGTTCAGTTGATATTCTTAAGAGACGAATCTCGTGCAGTCCAGTGCCTTCACACCGGCACTTGTTGATTATTTCTCACTCGAGGCTGCTGCCCTACACATACATAGAAAACCCAAAGTACGCTCTGTTCTCTCTTGTCTTACCACCCCCTCATCTCCGCTCCATCCACTCTGTTCCCGTGGACCACACAGCTCAGAATTAAGTTGCGGTGAAAACACAGCCACACATCGCCCTTCACCACAATGTCCCCCCTTTCCTCTGGGTCCGTCTAACACGATGTCCGAAACATCTCTGTCTGATCGTGTGTTCGAGATGCCTCGTACACCAACCGCAAGAGTTGCAAAGTAGGTAATCTCCCAGCTTTCGTGCGGCATTGCACAGAGGCGCGCCCCCTTTTGATCGTATCCACTCAGGACCACGAGTTCAGCGAGGTTAACCGTACAACTCGACAAACAAAAATGGCGGTGCCCATAATGCGATGTACTTTATTTGTATTTGTACCACGTTGGTCATTTTAAGGTCGACTTTAAATGCACTTACACACTTGATGACATTGCTGCTTTAATCCGGAATCCAATTCATGCATTGCACGGCCTTTCTGTGTGTGCAATACAATGTCAAGTTTTGATGGTTGTTTTCGAGATGGTTGGCTAAAGAGGCTAATGAAGCTACAATAACGATGACTTGCCAATGACTGTTCTTCCCCGACTCGTCGTGTAACGACGCCAGAAAAGACAAACGGAAACGCTGCAAGTGCTACAAGCCAGGAAATTACATCACAAGAGCAACTCGTGCGGGCATTGTACGATGCCTCTCTGTCGGCCAGTTTTTTTTTCCCGCCTCGCGCGGCGGTGAAAGTGTCCATCTAGAACGGCCCCCCTGACCCCGTTCTTGTTAAGCACGGCCCGGGGGTTCTGTCTCACCCGCTCCGCACCGCTTCCCCGTCTTACCCTCTGCTCTGGGTGGCTCCACGGAGAGAGGAAGCCGTAATTAGTATGCTAATACATTAGCAAGAACTGTTGCCAAGGCTAGTTAAACAGCTATTTCCGCACCTCGTTATGTGGGGAAGGCAGCGATACATGACTACTGTGGATGTCCCCAGTGTGCACGTGTATGTCAGTGTGAGTGTGTCTACCGCAAGGTACTACAAGAATAACTGTTGCATGCTTCATGAATTGACTTCCACCTATCCTTCTGTGTATCTATCGGTCTTGTCTGTCTGTCTATATATCTCTGGTAAGATTGTGTCTGTCTGTCCGTCCGTCAATCTATCATCTGTTATGTAAGGTTCCAAGCTGATTCCTAGGATCTGTTTTCCGTTTGTTGGTCTGAGCTCGTAGCGAGGGAGTGTTACCATGACGATGGCATTAGAAACTACCAATGCATAAAACCTTGTGTGTGCGTTAGTGTCATTCAAATGGGTTTGAATGTGTGTGTGTGTGCGTGCGTGCGTGTGTGTGTGTGTGTGTGTGTGTGTGTGTGTGCGTGTGTGTGCGTGTGTGTGCGTGTGTGTGTGTGTGTGTGTGTGTGTGTGCGCTCGCATGTGTGTGTGCATGTAGAGCATGGGGAGAATGAAAGAAAAGCATCAGTGGCGAGGTAGGGTAATGGATGGTGAAGCACAGAGGTAAAATGAGGAAGGAAAGCAGAGGGAGGGAGATACTGATGTGGACCCAGATGTTGCTAAATGATCTGATGAAACCTCACAATGCTATGCACACAAGCCATTTATTTTCTGTCTCGCTCATGCATATCTCTTCCTCTCGCTCTTAGTACTCACTGTACCATATCTCTCCTTGACTCTCTCTCTCTCTCCCTCTCTGACGCCCTCTCTCTCTCTCTCTCTTTCTCGTTTCTGAACATGTCACTTTGCCGTGGCTGTGAGAAGACTACGCTGCATTGCCAATGTTGTGAGTAAGCTATCTGTGGGCGTGCAAATGTGTGCATGTCTGTGGTTGTGTGTGTGTTGTGCGCATGTTTTTGTGAATAATGTGTTTGCTTGTGTGTGTGTGTTTAAATGTAATGTAAGTGAGCCTGTGAGCTGTGAGTCTTCACATTAGTCATCACATAAGGCATGCTCTCCGCAGACAGTGTTGCAGGGGTGTGAGCCCGCTCTTGACCGATGGCATGGACCAACTCAACCCCTCCCCTCAATGCTTAGTTCACAATGGCTACCTGAACACACACACACGCACACGCACACGCACACGCACACACACAGACACACGCAGAGCCGTTATCACGTCATGATGTGGTTCTTCTGCTCAACGTCCCCTGCTCGCTAACATCCTCCCAATCACAAGAGCAATGTGTGCGAATCCTCGAGGCGGTGCCTCAAGCTGTAGCGGTACACAAAGTCAAAAAATACCCAAATCTCTGTTAGCATCGTGGCCTATTCGGACATGTTTGTTGTTTGTAACCATTCAATTTCAGATTGACTTTTGTGTTGTAAGTACTATGTAGTATCACAAAAAGATTATCCATGCCTGACATCAATTTTCCATTATGGTAAACCTAATTATTATTATTACGTTTAATTTTAATTGTGCTATTTTAATCCCGATAAGTGATCACTTTTCTTTCATTTTTTTACTGAACTAAATCATGACTTGTTTTAGTTTTTTGTTTTTAGTTTTGTTACATCTTTTTTTGCTCTAGTCTAGACCAACCAAATCATTCTGTTATCTTTGTAAAGCTGAAACTTCACTCGAGCTCTCTCTGACATTGACAAAGAAGTTTTCTCACGTTGCCTCAGTATCACAATCCCTGGAGGTCTAGCCAGTAACGCGTGCCCAATCTGTCACAACCATGTTCTTCTCACTGTCCGGACACATCAGCCAGACATGTCTGCTCTACCAGTAATTAGTACAGAAATGTCTGAACGGGGAGATCGTCAGATGGTACTTTCAACAGCAAGAACGCAGGTCACTCACAGCCCTGTGTGTGTGAGCTACAGCACCATAAACAGGTGGATGATGCTTTAGGGTAAACACATTCTATATTTTCCCTCCCAGGTTAAATGTAGGTTAGTATGATTGTATCCATCCACCCTCTTTGCCTTTCCTTGAAACCCCACTACGAGTCTTGGTTATCTCAGCTCGGATGTTCCCCTGGTATCTCTCTTGTGTTATCTCTCGACATTGTATTTGGCTTGAGGCAAAGCACTGCGCCTTTTACCTCTTCCACCATAGCCCAACAACAGCCTAAGGCTTCATACAGAGCACCTTCAAGACATCGATCCACCCATCATGTACATACATGGTGTACATGCATGCGTTTTGTGTGTGTATACTGTACGTACATGCCTACAAACGGTCATGCATGTATACATACGGTACAGACATGCATAGTATACCTACTGTACGTAATGACATAGATACCTACATGCATACGTACAAACATAAACACCTTTGTTTACCTTAACACAAAATTTCACCTCAGTAAAGGGTCAAATATTTGTTGTATACATTCTTTATCCGCAAGCAATTCATGCTGCTTAATATGAGGATAAAAATAGCAGGATTTAGATTCGACTTGATGGGCTGAAATGCTTGACCGCACTTCCGGCTTAAGAAGCCTAGATGTGTGTGTTTGTGTGTCTTTGTGTGCGGTCTCAACGCTTTAATATGTCATTCAAGCTTCTTGCTTATCTCAGAGAGCAAGGGCACCTGGCTAAGCTGGCTTTGCTGTGGGATTGGAGATATCTTGCATGCACACCCACTGAAGATGCGACAGCAGGTATCTAGCAGGGTAGAGATACAAAACCATTTATTTACGAGTCATTTTTATACCATTTAAATGCAAAAACCCTCCCCTCCCCTGCTCTCCACTCCTCTCCTACTCCACCCCTCTCGTCTTTTCCTCTCCTCTCTCTTCTCATCCTAGTCCAGTCCTCCCTTCAATTCCTCCGCTATCTTCTCCTTTCCTTCTCCTCTCCTCCTTTCCTCCCTTCTCTTCCTTTCCTCTCCTCTCTTCCTTTCCTCCCCTATCTTCCTTTCCTCCCTTCTCTTCCTTTCCTCTCCTCTCTTCCTTTCCTCCCCTATCTTCCTTTCCCCTCCTCTCTTCCTTTCCTCCCCTATCTTCTCATCCCCATCTTCACTCCCTCTCTTCCTTTCCTCCCCTCTCTTCCTTTCCTCACCTCTTTTCCTTACATCCCCTCTCTTCCCATCTCCTACTCCAGTCCTCTCCTTTTTTCTTCCCATCTCGTACTCCGCTCCTATTTTACTTTCCTCTTCCGACTTCTCATCGCGTCGAGATTTCTTTGCCCCTCTACTTTCCTCTCCTCTGCTCTCTCA
>NC_044057.1:22356322-22413822 GCF_902167405.1 Gadus morhua
CACTAATCTACGTTGTAGAAGTTACTAGTTCAGGTTTTAAGAAAATAGACACACGTATAGTATACAGAACCCTTTATTTAGCATGAAAGTAGATTTATCAGCTCTGAAAATATGCTTTCTCTACTCTCTGCTTGACACTTAAACAATGTATGAATAGTCTGTTGAAAATAAATAAATACACGCAAAGGGGTCCAGTCAATACTCGTGTTGTTGTGAACTGCCAACGGTTGGCAGACTGATCAATATGACCTTCTACACAAGCCTCATGCAGTGCCACTTCTGCATATTACAAGCAAAGGTTAATAGGAGGTGTTTGACACATCTCCAGAAGGTCAATGATCTGATTGTATTCAGAGGTTACAGATAATTCTCAGAAGGAACACTTCCTAAATAATTCATGGATTGACTGACCCCTTCTTGCTCTAAAATACGAACACATACACACACACACACACACACACACACACACACACACACACACACACACACACACACACACACACACACACACAAACACAATCACACACACACACACACACACACACACACACACACACACACACACACACACACACACACACTGACAGACACACACACACACACACACACACACACACACACACACACACACACACACACACACACACACACACACACACACACACACGCAAACACACACTCACACAAACACAAACACAGCCACATACACATCTAATAATGTTTTTATTGTATATCTTCTCCTAATCAAGTATCACACTAAGGCCTACAGAGCAGCCAAATTAAACAGCAAATGTCATTGTGTTTCAACGACAATATTTTACGAGACTACTTGGCGACCTCTAGTGGCAATCACCTCAATCACACAAACTGAAGAATGGAAAATTCCGCCCGCATTATTTACGAGGAGCTTTGAGAGTTCCAAATAATTGAATGCATATCGTAAAAAAAAAAGTAGTTAACCAATAAGAAAAATAAACTAAATTAAACATGACAAGGAAAAATATCGTTTTTTTATTTATTTATTTTTGCTTTCGAAACCACCCATTCAATTAATTAAAATATAATATAGCGTAAAAGTAAGAAATGTGTTTTCAAATGTGTTTGAATAACATTTTTGCGTGCCTCTAAACTGGCCGGCCTTCTGAGACCTACCCTACAAGAGCTACCCCTAATGAGAATGCATCATCCTTTGTTCCAAGATCAGCGAGAGCCCTTCCGGTGCTGATAGGGCTTCGCAGTGTGAGTCATGTCCATTTGTAAATTGGATTTAGGAGGTCCATAGGCCTTTGACCCAAAAGTTATTAGCGAAAATAATTATAGAGTTAACCAGGACACTGAATTAAAAGTGAGTAATTATAAATAATAATTTGACTTCCTTTTTCTTCTTATTTTTCCGGACAAATGACTATGACTCAACGGAAACAAATACTTTGCATTGCCACAGACTAACCAGTAGGTGGTACTGTAATGTCCCGCGAGAGCAGGGAATGCTTATTTTTGAAGAATGACCTCATCCTAACGTTACTGTATCTCTCCTTCCGTAATTTGATGTCAAGAATTGAACGACGAGCACTCAAAGGTCGGTCCACATGCTAAGCACCATATTAAGAGCCAGTGTCACCGTGAGTCACTATTACATTGCTTGGAATATAAACGGTCTATTTTTGAACCGGACGTGGCCTTCCCTGCACCAGCTTGTTTAATGATGTCAACAACTGACTATGCGTTCTACAAATGATGCCCTTAATATGATCAACCTCTATTGATTAAAATAAATTGATAACAACATGTGTGAAATTCATAATCACATTGCACTGTGATGAGATTAAATAGTAAGAAACATTGCAGAAATAAAGCAAATGTACTTTGTCACCATTAGGGGTCTGTTATAGCCTATTCAAAGTGAATGACTACGTTGCTTTTATTTGATCAAATTGAAATTATGTTTGCAATAATTCTTTATGGATCATCAATTAAAAAAAATATATATATATTATTATTACTCTTATAAAGTATCTAGGCCAACACAAGATACCAGATAATAGACAACAGCAGGTTGCTGTATCATGGTACATTGTGTCTGCTCTGCACACTTTATTGACCAAATACAGTAAAGCATGCTGAATCCTGGCCTAAGTAATGCAGGGCATAAATCATTTCATCCCCAGCCAACCAAGCAAGCAGCGCAGCTGTTGTCTGTTGGTCACGCTTTCCCCCAGGCCGTTAACCCTGCAGGGGCAGAAATAACGAGGAATATTGACAAGAGGAATGGAAGCAGCACTGACTAAGCTTTCTCTCTCTCTCTCTCTCTCTCTCTCTCTCTCTCTCTCTCTCTCTCTCTCTCTCTCTCTCTCTCTCTCTCTCTCTCTCTCTCTCTCTCTCTCTCTCTCTCTCTCTCTCTCTTCTGACACCCCCTCCTCCTCCTCCTCCTCTTAAGGCCACACCCTGGTGCAAAAAGCAGGCGTGCGCGCACACCACCAGTCTCTCTCTCTCTCCCTCTCTCCTCCATAACGCTGAGCCCTCCCTCCTCCTGCACACTCACCGCCTGGCTCGCTTCACGTGTGGACGCTCTCCCTCAGCTCTGTGGAAATCACCGGTAAGGCCTGATTTATCTGCCTTGTTTTCTACATTTCTCTCTCGCTCCTTCTCTCTCTGTCTCTGTCTCTCTCTCTCCCTGTGCAGATATATATATATACAATATATATATATGTATAGTATGCCTTTCTCTCAAGCTATCTGTTTGTCAGTCTGTCTACCTCTCCCTCCATTTCTGTGTGATTATCTTCCCCTCTGGTGCTCAGCAACAAAGGATGGGCTGGGTGTGGCTGGAGCAGCACGAGCAAATGACATGTACCGTTCATGATGGTGGTGGTGAAGAAGATGAGGATTATGGTCTAATATCGGGCGGTTTAATGAGTCAGTGTAATGAACCATGGGATGTATTTGAGACATCTTGGCGTGGCTCGTTGTCAGGCCAGCTCATTTCTATCTTGATAAATGTATCTTCGTGTGGCAGAATTCCTCTCCTTGGGGGGATGTTACTTGAATATATAATGAGCCATGAGCTCAGCATATTCATATATGCTTACATTATAACCGTTCACAAAGAAAGTGACTGCAGGCTGGAGTACATTTACAGCGAAAGATTTTCATTCATCCGCGTCAAGATGACAATTTGTCAATAACATACTGCATGGGGCTGCTCACAACAAAACAGTGGGTGGACAAAAGGCTGGGCTTGGGGCTTGGGGCTGGGGCTGGGGCTGGGGCTGGGGCTGGGGCTGGGGCTGGGGCTGGGCCTGGGCCTGGGCCTGGGGAATGGAGATGGTACCATCTGGGGAAAAAAAGGAAAAGGACTGCAGTGGCTCCAGATGGGGTAGCGGTGCTGTACGGGTCCAGGAGGCTGCAGGGCTGGATGCAGAAGGAGAGGCTGAGCTGAGCAGGAGAACAAAGCCTGAGCCAGACTCGCCTCAGGAGGGGGGGGGGGGGGGGGGGGGGGGGGGGGGGGGTTGGCAACAAAGGGGGGTGGCAGCATGGCAGCATGCACCCAGACATGTCTGGATGCATGGTATGTGCACACGTTAGGGAGATACATATAGGGATATATATATAAATGTATTTATATATATATATATATATATATATAAATATAAATATCCTCTAGCGGGGGGGATGGGAGCTACCCCATTCTGTCAGCCACTCCCTTAGTCAGTATGCAGGGATAAATGTGTCATCAAATACAACACATTCATGTATAATATGTATATGTAAATATATATATATGCAAAACATATGGTCACAATTGGCCAATCATGATTTCAGATCTTTTTTCATCGATTTTGTATTCTACATTTGTACAATAACCCTTCATCGAACAGGGGCGTAGGTGAGAGGAACGCTCCGGACATTTTGTATTTGCAGCATGTCTCTTGAGAGGCAAGCCCAGCCCAGTGATAAACGGTCCTTATGCTTCTCTTCCCTAAAGCCAAGATGTCCGATAAGCCCGATATGACTGAGATCTCCAGCTTTGACAAGACAAAGCTGAAGAAGACGGAGACAAAAGAGAAAAACCCTCTGCCCACCAAAGAGAGTGAGTTGCTATTATGTATGCAGGTGTGCGTTGGTGCGTGTGTTAGTGTGTATGTCACATCCACTGCCGTCGGCAGAGCACACTGCAATTCAGCAACGTCAAACCTAATGCACACAACTGCAGTGCGCGCCCCCCCGCAATACACCAGATCATCTAGGCATCCCTTACAGATCAGAAAGTAGTCTACCCCTGACAGCTGCACTGCACACACCAACAGAGCATGCACAAACTAATCGCTCTCCCTATTCCTCCTCCTCCCTTCCTCTCTCCCTCCCTCCCTCCCTCCCTCCCTCCCTCCCTCCCTCCCTCTCCTCTCCCCCAGCCATCGAGCAGGAGCGAAAAGGAGACGCAACACCCTGACCTGGAAGCACAAGTTCCGGCCTGAGGCAGAGATGACGAAGCAAAAAAAAAATGCACTTTCCTTTGATTATTTAGTATTACAAAAATAATTCCCTCATGTAATCTTCTGATAAGCGTGCTATGGGGAACCCCGAGGTGCTGTAGTGGTGCTCAGCATCTTCGGAGGGCCCCTATTTTCATCAGGGGGGGGGGGGGGGGGGGGGGGGAGGACCTAAGAGCCTGGGTGCCTGTCTTCCGTTCTGGGTTAGCCTTTTGCTAACATGTATCCTATATTGCCAAACCAGGAAGTGTTGCAGCCAAACCAGGAAGTAATGCAGCCAGACCAGGAAGTGATGTGGCCAAAGTAGGAAGTGAGGTGGCCAAAGTAGGAAGGGGTGTGGTGACGTAGTGTACAGAGCCAGGCAGGCATGCAGGATGGGGGCAGGGGTCGGGGGGGGGGAAACAATCTGATGCTAATCATGCGGGGTGTTTTCATAATCAACTTTTTACTTTGATTTATTTATGAAATAAATGTAAATGATTGGAATTACCAGTGACTGGCGTCCATATTGTGTGTAACAATGTCTACCATAAATCATTTAAATATCCTTTAATGTTTGATTATACAAGCTATAGCCTCCAATTAGAATGATCATAAATTATTTTTTGACTCAATGTCCAACCCTCCTTCACCTTATATAAAGCTATAACTTGCATTATAATAATAATCCATTTCATTTTCATGGCAATTTTTATTTACACAGCATAAATTTAGGAAAAAACAACAACCAAAATAATGTTGTTATCAGTCTTATTCTATTAGGCTGATTATAACATTTAAAAAAATGCCGATTTGGGCAGAAAGAGGGACAGAGAGGGGATGTTTAAAGCAGTTATAACATCTAACTCTCCTCAACTCTTTAGGCTTTTAGGGTAATCATTTAAACGGGCGCTGTGGTTTATAAATGATAGACGCAATTTACAGGTCTTGTTCCAAATCGTAATGGGATGGTTGCTTACATAGCCCTTAATATCATATCCTGGGCCCAGTCTACCAGAATAAAAACCCTACGCTTATACACGTAGAGCTAAACAAAGCACTGGCGTCGCCAATCCTGTCACCCGTCGGCAGACTGTGACTTTTTTCACCTTCTCTCCTTTTATTGCTTTATTTATCTCACCTCGAGAAGCCCTAAATCACCACTCCCCCCACCGTGCACGGCTTAATGTCTCCCAAATGCCTTGAACGCGCATTTTACTCCATGGTATTTTAAGTAGATAGGATGTTAGGTCTATGTGCGCGTTTGAAGTCGATTTTACGTCGACGGCTGCAGTTGAATACACATGTGTGGACCATAATAAACTGTCAGAATAAACGTACGGACCTGACTAAAGTAGCTGACGGAGTCCATGCGTTTCGCACTATATTGGATATTTCATATAAATCCAAAAAGTTCGTAAAGCCCTATAACATTGTTGGAAGAACCTATTGCTAAAAATTAGATATTTTCATGCAGACAATAGGCCTATATGTGTGTCCTCCGGTCGAATTGTGAAAGAATGATTTCCAAAACTCATTCATACGAGTAAGACCCAACTGAAATTATTAAAAGCCTGATTATTATTATTACTATTATTATTATTATAAATGATATTATTGGTTATGGGCTAGTCATGAGGACGAGCAGTAGGCTAGCCTATCGTTTATGTTTTTATGAATATAGGCCAATGCATTATGCACTTATGGTGAATGATTTGTTAATTTATCGATAATAATAGTGATATAGGCTTTAGCAATTAATTAGCTACTGCACGTGAATCATTTGGATCACAGCAGTTTCGATGTTTATGGGATCTCTAACAATCATGAGGAATCACGCCCAATCGGTAGATCATTGTTCACAGGTCGCTGGCCCCTAACTGTCCCCTAAAGAGTTAAGGTCCCCATTGAATAGTTCTTCCAGTTCTGTGGGATTAGGATTGCAATGTGATCACTCTTTATTATTTCCCAGGTAGATTTAGGCGTTGAGCCTATGGGTTTCAGGCAAATTGTCGAATGAATGGGATTAATTTATAAATCGGGATCATCCTCACATTAAGAGCTGTTGTGTTAAGGACATCGCTCAATGGCCTATACAGAATTGTTCAAATTGTCTATTAAGAGTTTTGAGTAGTTTATTTGGGATTTTAAATGTGCCGTTTAATTCAACATGATGTGCTGATTATGATGAATCATTTTAGCAATTTGACAGTGGTATCACAATGCTCAAATTAATATGTAAAGGCTACTTTAATATTAAATGAGTGAAAGGCGATCCCTTACCGTCACGTTGCCATTGCTGAGCGAGTAATCCCAAAGAAGAGCGCAATATAACGTTGAATATTTCCCACGTATCATATTGTATTGGTTTGTTTCACTGTCGTAAATTCCCGCAAGTTTCACACCTAGTTGTTTCCAGAGGAAACATCTATTATCCTCTATTGCCATGGCCATGTCAATGTCGCCGACGTGTGATACAGTATTTACATGACTATATATTGAGCTGCTGAAAGAGCCTGCTGGCTTTGTAGTCCCCGTGGGGCCCCGAGGGCCGCTTCCCATACCGCTGCTCATCTGAACGGAATATTAAAAATGGAATAGGCCTACATAGGCCTACATGAATGGTCATAAACGTTCAGAACAATGATCTGCTTGCAAACTTGATGAAAAGTGTTTAAAAACATTTGATTTGGTTCATTTACTGTATTGTCAGTTTTGGAATTCGTGGGAAAGTGAACGAAGGAGGGGGGGAAGCCTGGGAATGACAGGTGAACAAATGCAAGGCTGGTTGGCTGTCTGTGGCCACTCTTTGAAGTGCATTCATGCCTAGACGTCTCCTGTTTGTTAGCAAGACACGGCCATCACCCTGGGCCATTTTCACAAAGCAACGTGACCAGCAGGGGGAAAAAATCTGTCAATCGACGCGGCAGACGGTATAAATATCATCCTGCCCTAGTCTTCACCACAACAGTCGCCAACTCTGATCGCGTCGCGCCCACTTAGGATACTATACCAGGACATCTTGGAACGATGGGATCTTATCTGATAAAAACCTTCATTATATCCATGTGCTATCACGTTCTGCTTGCCTCCGCCTGGTATGTAGACTCCCCCCCCCCCAAAAAAAAAAAACAACTTTGAACGCATGCACTTTTTGGATGTGGAAATGTTTGACTTAACGTATTTTTTATGTTTATTATCCAGGTCAGCGAACAACTTCCTCATGACGGGACCAAAGGTGAATTATAGACATACAGCTACATCTACTGACCGTACAGATGGTCAACAAAACATTTGTATCCTTTGTTTGTTGGTCAACAACTAATATCATGCTTTGTTTGTTAAGGCTTTTCTGACGTATGCCAGCAGCGTGCAAATGGGTGCACAGAGTGGAATACAGGAGTGCAAACATCAGTTTGGATGGGACAGGTGGAATTGCCCAGAGAGCGCCTTGCAGTTGTCAACGCATACCGGCCTTCGCAGTGGTAAGATAATGCGCCCAATACAGTTTTTTTTAAACAAATATAACGACGAAACAGTGGATAGGATTGGGCTTGTGTTTTTACGCACAGGTTACGCACACGGAATGCGCATATTTTTGGTAGTCTTACAGAGTTGATCTAAGTGAAAATGACAAATGTATTTGGCTTCTTCAATATAGCAACGAGGGAGACGTCTTATGTCCACGCCATCAGCGCAGCAGGAGTCATGTACACATTGACGAAGAACTGCAGCATGGGGGACTTTGACAACTGTGGTTGTGACGATTCCAAAATAGGGCAAATGGGTAAGCCAGTGAAGATTGGACGAGACCGTTTATAAAACACAATTACTTATTATCTAATTATTACAAATGCCCAATTTTGACCCATGCAACGGCTCTGGAATAGCAGCTTTAACTTTATTTTTATTTTTTATTGCCAGGTGGGAGGGGATGGATTTGGGGAGGTTGCAGTGACAACGTTATGTTTGGAGAGAAGATTTCCAAACAGTTTGTTGACGCACTGGAAAATGGCCACGATTCACGAGCAGCTGTCAACCTGCATAACAACGAAGCTGGAAGATTGGTATGGTTATAAAGAATACATATCTATATTGTAAAAAATATATACATATTGATTATCCTGCATTGCATGACACTAAAAATAAGAGTATCGGAGATATTGACTTTTGTAATATTGTTGCAGGCCATCAAAGCCACCATGAGGAGAGCCTGTAAGTGCCATGGCGTGTCGGGGAGCTGCAGTATCCAGACCTGCTGGATGCAGCTGCCCGACTTCAGGAGCGTCGGCAGCTACCTGAAGGAGAAGCACGAGCAGGCCAAAAAACTACAGATGGACAAGAGGCGCATGAGAGCGGGTAACAGCGCGGACAACCGGGGCGCCCTCAACGACGCCTTCAGCGGCATCCGCCGCACAGAACTGATTTATCTGGAGGACTCTCCGAACTACTGCTCCAAGAACCTGAGCCTGGGCCTGCAGGGCACCGAGGGCCGCGAGTGCGTCAAGGGAGACAAGAACATGACGCGGTGGGAACGACGGAGCTGCCGCCGACTGTGCAACGAGTGCGGCCTGCGAGTGGTGGAGAAGCGCGTCGAGATGGTCAGCAGCTGCAACTGTAAATTCCACTGGTGCTGCACTGTAAAGTGTGAGAGATGCACACAGACTGTCACCAAATATTACTGCGCGCGTAGAGAAAGAGGACGCAAGCCCCACAATAAAACCAAACGGAGACACCACGGGCGCAGGCATTAGTGGCTATACCTGTATAAGTATAGTTCACTGCAGTTCATGAATCAAATGCAATTCGTTTATAATGAACACTGTGTTACCGTAACTACTTTATACATATCTGTAAATATTTCAATGCACTTATTCAGAATGGCGCAAAACCCATTTGAGCTCGTTTCCACTTGATCGAGGACCCAAACAGGTTATAGACTCAACTCTTACACTTGCAACATGAGTTCATGTTTTAGTTTGAGGTTTCTTCTATTGTTGACAATGACGTGTTAAAAAATCATCTATTTTTATTGTAAAACGCATAGTAGCCTATTCTGTATCCCAAAATAAATATTGTACTAATTTACTCGCCTGTGTTCGAGGCTACATGTTCGGCAGGGGAAGGACGGGGGCTTTGCATGTGTGACTCCGTTTGTATATTGTGAGCGGGTGTCATGGTTCTTAGCCTCTGCGGGACGTCGCGGGATTAAGTCATTAATCGTATGGCTAGTGTCACCCAGCCTCGGGGTCAAAAGTAAACTGTCGCGTAATGCCAGCCTTTGAAGATCGCAAAAGGCGTTTCCTGATCCCAGGGCCCAATCAGCCTCCTCGGAAGACGGAAACACAGAACAGAGTCTTCATTTATCCTCCCATTCAAAATAAAAGGAGAAGGCGTCCCAACGCAAGCGCAAGAAAGGCCACTCCTCGTTTTTGCGGCAAGCACTGAGGATACAAAATGGTTTATTCATTGCTTTGGCTACTGGTTATTATCCACTTCAAAAGTTTTGCAGCCAATGCATGGTAAGTTGAATACATCTTCACTATCATACATTTGGAAATTAATGTGGGTACATCTTTGTTTTATATTTTCTAACTGTTTTTCAACATCTTCCTCTCTTAAGGGTCGCAAATAGCTTACTCATGACAGGACCTAAGGTAAAAAATATATTTTATTTTTCCGGAAATCTCAAATTACCATTTTGGATGAAGCCGATTAAGGGACACACTTAACTGTGGCCTTTTTTATGTAGGCATTTCTGAACTATGCCACGAGCGTGCAGATGGGCACACGGGACGGAATTGAGGAGTGCAAACATCAGTTCGCCTGGGAACGATGGAACTGCCCTGACAGCGCCGTCCAGCTCAGGGGAATGCGAAGCGGTAAGCCTCTTAAACAGCTCCTCTAATGGGACACTTTAACCCAATTTATCTCAGTGTGCTGTAAATGAAGCCTTCAGAACAAAAAGTCATCCAAATGTGTTCAAATATAATCTCGTAGTCTATGCGATCAATTATTACATTATATTGCAAATTTGGACATTCCCAGTTCTGAAGGTCTTCTGGTTATTTTTTAACAGCGACGAGAGAGACATCTTTCGTCCATGCCATCAGTGCAGCAGGTGTCATGTACACACTAACGCGAAACTGCAGTCTGGGCGACCTCGGGAATTGTGGCTGCGATGTCTCCAAGAATGGAAAAATGGGTAAGAATCGGACACAGTATTTGATGTAGATATTAACCCTGGTGGCGTGACCACTTTGCGCATACATGTGACCTTACTAAACGCCCTTACTTCTTTCTGGTTTTGCAGGAGGTCGTGGCTGGCTGTGGGGTGGTTGTAGCGATAACGTGGACTTTGGTGAGAGGATTTCCAAACAGTATGTGGATACTCAAGAGACCGGACAAGACTCCAGGGCCGCCGTCAACCTCCACAACAACGAAGCCGGACGGAAGGTGAGACTTGGCTCCGCGCGTAATAAGGGCCTGCGCAATTGTTATTCTGACAACGTTGATTGACCAGTCGGGTTAAGCATTTGTATTCAATATTTCTTTGACCCACTGAATGCCTTCATCATAACAGGCAGTGAAGGCCACGATGAAGCGGATCTGCAGATGCCATGGCATGTCCGAGAGCTGCAGCGTCAAAACGTGCTGGACGCAGCTGTCCGACTTCAGGGACGTGGGCCTCTACCTCAAAGAGAAACACGACCGTGCTCAAAAACTAGAGATGGACAAAAGGCGCATGCGCGCGGCCAATAACGCGGACAACCGAGGCGCCATCGCGGACGCGTTCAAGGACATTGCCCAGACGGAGCTCATCTACCTGGAAGACTCACCAGACTACTGCATGAAGAACGTCACCCTGGGGCTCCACGGCACCGAGGGCCGCGAGTGTCTGCAGCACGGGAACGGCCTTACCCAGTGGGAGCGCAGAAGCTGCCGCAGACTGTGCCACGACTGCGGGCTGAGAGTGGAGGAGCGGCGCACGGAGGTCGCCAGCAGCTGTAACTGTAAATTCCAGTGGTGTTGTAAGGTGAACTGCGAGGACTGCTCTCAGGTCATCGTCAAACACGTGTGCGCCAAGAGAGAGGGCGCACCCGCGCAGGGCTTCAGGAAGAGACACCGCGCACCCAAGGAGAGACAATGAATAAAGGGTTTTCTGTTATGACCAGAGTAGGCCAAAAGATTGCATCTTCAATTATATTATACCGCACTTTCATTTCGTCTTCAATGTGTGTCTTTAATGCCATGCTATTTATGTATTGTGTCCCTCTTTATATAATAAATCGTACTTTATGCTATTATGTTTACACGTCTTTTAAGAGTATTCCTCACTTTAGGGGTTGAAAACTATTCCGCAAACAGGCTGGGGTCAGAACATTCCAGACGGTGCAACACCACCACATCCCAGGTGGTGCATTCCCCTTTGAATACACACAAGGGGATTAGGTAGGCAACGCGGTGAAGTTCACACCTAACTCAAGTGTTTATCCAGCCATGTTCCTGTTGCTAACACTTTGATAACCTGCGTCGATCCCATTCTAATAGCGTATATAGCCAACCTGTGAAGGACAAATTAGAGAAGCATAGCACTGCTTAATTACGCATTTAGTAATCCGCGATGATGCCGAGAGACTCCAAGCTCCATTTTCTTTGTAACACCGTATAGGACAAAGGACATAGGCCTACATAACAACAATGTCTTAAAGTAAAGGGGCGTACCTTTGACAGACCCTAACAGCTAACTAACCCCCGGTTATCGTTCGAGATAGCAGGGGATCGCATCCATCCGGAATATAAAAAGACTGGATAATGTACGAAAACGTCGAACAAAATGCTATGCATTTACCCTGACGGTAAATTACCTCCCAATTTAGGCGGGAAGACGGTAACGCAACTAGACACTTCTCTGGGGGATCATTTGTTTCCGACCACTTTTTCCCATTGCTTGCCCACGTCTAGAATCTCCCTCTCAGCTTGACAAGTCATAAATCTGCCAGGATTCCAACTAAATGAGTGATACCATGGGCTTCATCAGGGGGTCCATGCCTGCGGCGGACGGGGCGGAGATCTGACTCAAGTGGGGGCTGGTGGGTCGAACTTTTTGTATTGTTAACATTACGCAGACGCGTTTGTCTGAAGCGACTGGCAGAAAGTGCATTAAACAAAAGAGATATTCCTACATCGAAAAATGAAAGAATAAACAAGGGCACACTGATTCACTAAATAAGCAATGCAACTGCTGTCAGGTGCTGCGACATAGAAACTGCCCAAAAAAAGGCGAATTAAACTGTATTTAATCTTAAATTAAATGTCAAATCAAACGAGACAGCACGCAAAAAATACTTTTTAATTGTGATAATCTGTTCAAACAGCCAAAGAAAGAGCTCCATGTGATTTAAAGGGCAAGGTTCCATTACAACACACATTTACACCCACACACACACACACACACACACACGCGCGTAGACGCACACAAAGACCGAAGAGTGCGCGAGTGCGTGAAGTTAGCAGCGCATGTTTCCCATGCTTCCTGCTGTGCTCTAATTAAGGCCCAGAGATAGCAGAAAGCTGGTAACCTCTTTGCCTTGGTCTTTGACTAATGGTCACAAGCTACAGCACCATATCGGAGCCATATTGTTTCTTAATTGAACTCCACCAACATCTTTCCCACCAAAACACACACACCACACACGCACGCACACGCACGCACACGCACGCACACACACACACACACACACACACACACACACACACACACACACACACACACACACACACACACACACACACACATTACATCATATTTGATAAGTTGAAAACATTTTGTAAACGTTAGAAAAGTTTCATATCAGGTTTCTTGTATTGATGTTCAAATTTCTCGCAGAATAAGCTTTTCATTAAAATGTACAGTTTCAGTATTACCTAAGCGAACCTCCTGTGAAGTTATATTTCCATGACACCTTAAAACACCACCAGCACTTTTCATAGCTTTCTTTTTGTTGTTTTTCCCAGGAAAGAGGCATGCATGGGGGAGGACGACCTTCCACCAGGACCCCCCAAGAGGACCCCTGTATTCACGCAGACAGGCCTGGGGGTCTCAGTGGGAGATTGGGGTGATGGTCCTTCTTACCCTCCCACTGTCACTCGGGTGTGAGATACCAGAGTCCTCCTTGCACTGGGCTGGGAAGATGTTTATGTTATGTTTATGTCAGCCACACATGGGAAAGAAGCATAATAAATGATCAGACTCCAAACACACCTCCCATCCCTGTGATATTAGGCATCATGTAATATTTAGGAAAATATAAATATATGCCACTAATAGGCCCCAGAAATAGGGTAACTGCATTTTAAAGGGACTTATCGGGTTGAGAACAATCAAAGCATAAAGTCAAATTAGAGCAGCTAAGTGGTACAGCAACCATAGTATTAGGATGATCCTGATATACAAATTGATCACCGTCACAGTGGAAAGTCAAAAACAGCCCATGGAGGGAGCTCACTCACTGATTATAAACTATGCAGACACTCCGTCATGTGACACAATTTGCCTTTATGGATTACAAAAACATTAATTTTAATGTCATCAATGTCATCAACATGAAGTGCTATTCATCCTGGTCTGACTTTCTGTATGGAAATATTATAAATGTTATATTGCTATATAACTTGTCATATCATGTCAAAAACACAATATTTCATGTTGGTTTTGCAAGTCATAACTATTAACCCAACCAATGAACAGTTAGATTTAAAAAATCAGTTAAAATATAACTATAAAAAATATAAAACAACAGTGCATGTAGAAAACAATGCTCCTTGCACTTTCGGGCAAGTCCAGAAGAGGGCGGCCCCGTTTCTTACCATGAAGGGGAAAAGATTCAGAACTTAATCCATTCAACACCTGAACTATCAAGCCATTTATAAAGCAGATCACACGTGCATTTTCTAAATTGCCTACTAGTTCCTATATATGCTGTTATATTGAAATATGTAAACATTTATAGGGCCGTAACATTTTAAATGAATTTGCGCATAAAAGTGTGAGACTTTGTTTTTCTTTTGTTTTTACATGAGTGGAAGTTTTGTATTGTTTTTGCCTGGTTAGCGTCTCTAAAGAGGTGATCTCAGTGAGAAAAAGGTGAAGTAGGCCTATAGGCTACACATGTTGTGTAGGCTACAGTCCAGTAGGGCTGGTCAATGACAATGGAGAAACGATGTAAAACAATACATTTCTGCTTTACAATGATATTGGTCAAGTGTCGAGCATGTCAAGCGTACAGGAGTAGGCTATAGATGCAAAGTATTAATCACACTTTGCCTCAGAAGAGCTATAACATTGTAATCTAGGGTATGTAAGTTACATAGACATACCCACGCACATAGAAAACACGTAAATGTGTCAACAACCACTCACACAGATAGACAGAGACGCTTGAATGAAACATAGTGTACAAAACCAACAAGATCCGAGTAATTTGCTGTTAACATGTTTTAGTGATGTGGTTTGATTTGACTCGAGTGTCATAAAAGTCTAAACTTAATAAGATGTAATTTCTGCCGCCAGGCACTAGGCTCTATTCGCCGTATAATAGGCAACTGCTTTCCTGTGACAGAAGGTGGCAGTGTTGTATAACAAAGGGTTTACATTTCTATACCTCATATTTTTTCCAGGTATATTTGCAAAACCGTTGGGCAGTTAATAAACATTGTTATTTAATTTTAAATAATAACAGAGGACAGCTGCAACCAGTTATATCGGTTTTGACACGTTCGTAGGTGATGATATGGATCCAAATTAGTAAAGTTCACTAGGCCTACTGTGTACACAAAGCTGATCTTAGCGTGGTTAACAAGGGCCGCATGGATTGCTGTTTCATTTGAGATCCCACTCCTCACTTTTACTGCACTGTGCTGTTTTGGCATTTTGCTTGCAGAGGGTTAACTTTTCAGAGGTGCGCGAAGTCTCCATTATTGTCTCTGTGTTGCGTCATGTGACTCTTTGCGATGGGACCGTAAACTTGTTAGTAGGCCAACAGGCGAAAAATGATTTGGACACACAGTCCACACTCTGTGTGGAGCTCCAAACTTTAAGTGATGAAAGACGCATAGTCAGTGAACCGTGGACAAGGGCCTTGTTTGAGTCATCTTTGGTTTCCACCTTTATATTAGGTTTTACATTTTAAATTACGAATTGTGTGAGCAGCCGTGCACCTATTGCCCTGATTAATACAATGTCTACAATTTTATTATCAGTAGCAAAGGCAAACTTTACTCCATGATCAAAGAGTCAGTGAAGCAATCTCATAACAATGCAGATGTTTCCTTTCTCCCTTTAATTTTGTTTTGTATAGTTCATAAGATCAAATCCAAAAATGACATATTGTGCCTCGGGTTAAACATGGCAGTAGAGGTCAAATCGGTCTTTCCCTGGTTTTTATATGCCCTGTTTAATTAAATCTGAATGAACGGTCACACTCTCCGACAGATCAGTCATGAATCTGAGCTAATTTACACGTGTAAAGGTTATATAATGTTTAAATGGCAAGTTGATTTTTTTCTGAAAGACAAGCAACAACAACAGACCTTTCTTTTCTATTATGCTTACTATCTTTTTCGTTCTACCATTATTGTCTTGGATTGGAATTCTTACCAAAACCAACACAAAACGTATTCTTGTAGAAACACACCATTTATTATTATTCTTCAGGTGTGAGGGCTGGACTCGGTGGAATCTGTCCTGCATCTAATCTTTTCAGAGTTGCCATCTTGCCTGGGTGGCCGAAATGCACAATCAAATCACACTGCCTGAGCTCCGTCTGCACTGTAGACACAAAAAGAAGAGCGTTCACTTTCAAAATGCACTCAGGTGCATTCGTGCTAGCAGGAAAGAGTGAAAGTTAATAAGCAGTGATTTTAGTTATTTTGTCTTTGTTAAAAAGTATGTAGCCTAATAATATAACATTTGTAAATTGCAGCTCATTAAACTGAAATATTTTATCATGAATCAGTATGAAGTTTAGATAACCTGTGTCACTACATGCCTTTCATATCTTATGTGTTTTTCATGGACAAACTATTCTGAAATACAGCCTTCAGCGGAACCCAAGCTAATTGAAACAAAGTACAAAGATGACTCTTTAACCTTAATTGACACACTTGGCAAAATCCATTGTCGTTGTTCACCAAGCGATCATCTTGGTTAGAAATATTCGCTGCACGGGGAACTGTATGTGAAATCCCCATGTATCCAAATGTCTAAATGATCCCAACAGTATCATTAACAAAGCAATGCACGATTACAAATATTGCGTTGGCATGAAAGGTATTTTGGGCTTTGCATCTGTATGCAAATTGCTCTTTATCAAAGAACTTCACTAGCACACGCAACAGAAACTATGGGGTCAGTTGAAGGACTAGGGTCCAGGACGATCACTCACATACAGGCCAGTCGGGTCATGTCCCCGTGTAGGGAGTCGAGTCTACCAAGGAGGTCCTCAAAATCGGTGGAATCAGGAAAGCAATTATCCTCTTTGCTCATCTCTGAGGTTTCCATCTGGGAAAAAAAAACAATATTACCACATGGAATTCCCTTGATAGCCAAATTGACTCTATGTCCAACAATAATTGCTTGTGCTCATGCAGTATAGATCTTTGCACTACATATACAACCAAAAACGTCATACATAAAATGGTGTGTGCTATCTGCTATGTTGCCTAAAGAGCGAAAGTAATTATCTGAAGCCATAGGAGTGCATTTTTTTTATTGTTATTATTCATTTCACAAAAACATATATCTCATGTAAGTGCAGCGGCAGCCGTAAACTGCTGTTTATGCTATCAACACGGTCGACCTTCGGGCTTGGCAACACAACATGCACCACCAAGTAAGATATTTGGTCACCATGGTCACCATTGGTCACCATGACTGGAAAACATTACTGGTTAAGATTAACAGTTAGAACACTACTGGTCAACAACATAACACAGTGTAACAGTGAATATCTTTATTTAGCCCAAACTATTGTCCCTTCTGAAATCCCAAACAAAATATAACCATCGGATCATCCCTTTAAGGGCAATGTGGTTTCAGATGGGTTCACTTGTCTTCTTGGGGCTCCTTGTTGAACTCTGAGTCATCTTCTTCCCTACAGATAAAAGCTTTGCATCTCTTATAAGCGTCTTGGAGCCTCAGCATCATATCCCCTTGTTCTGGGCTGGTCCGCTGGACCACCATGTCATAGGCCATCCAGGTTAACTGCACTGCATGTTCACAGAGAACAGCCAAGGTTAATGTGTTGTATAGCCTACTACATGGATATACATTGATTGTATGCATTATGTATCTGCATCAGTCAGTATGCAGGGATAAATGTGTCATAAAATACAATATATTCATATATATATATATATATATATATATATATATATATATATATATATATATATATATATATATATATATATATATATATATATACACACATGTTAAAACAATATCAATATAATGAAAGCAGACGTTACATTAACGTCCTCCGTGACGGTTGACAAGTTTCTAACCTGATATGTTCTCAACGTCTTCAATCATTCTCTCTGAATTCTTGTTGAGCTCCAGCATATCTTTGTGGTCACCCTGCTGCCGCTCGGTGGAGGAAGGTGAATCGCACATCTACAAACCGAAAGGTCTAATTAACGCAAACTAACTAATAAACTAATGTTTAATCTTACCCGCAATCGACGCCAGGGATGAAGACACCTTTTGGAAGTGCTAACTTCAGCTAACTTTCTACTGGCAGTGGGGCGCTTATTAAATGCTTCCTTTAAAGTATCATGGTCGAATTATGATGACTAGCTGGCTTACATTTAGTTCATTGTTAGGTTAACCGCCTAACAGCACTCAAAGTAATATATATATAATAGATATACAAATTACTTACCATTAATAACCGACGAAAAGGCTTCTTTGCAATGCAAACGTGAAGTCGTCACTTGAAATGAATGACGTATTGAGTAAACATCGTATGCAAATTTTCGCGCCAGTCAGACATTTAAGCGTCGCGTGAGGCAGCACTTGACAGAATACAAATTTAATGTATTTATTTATGTGCCTATTTATTTAGGCTCAATTCTTTTATTTTAGTGTGACCACAATAGTTCACATGATAGTCATGGACAATGGATATCTAGGAGTATGGAATCCTCGTCTATATTTATAATTCTATGTAGGTATGATGTTATTGTATTATCATACTATTTCCACCTCAATATCTACTTCAGAAAGGGTAACAGTAATAATGGAACATTTCGTAATTAAAAGTGACTAAATGAGGAACTTGCTGACCAAGAAAAAAAAAGAAAGAAAGAAAGACTTGCTAACCTGAGGAAACAACCAATCAAATGAGTGAGGGGGTGTTTCATGGGAAGGAGATAAAGCAGGTGTGACAGGTGACCTCTCAGACATAAAACAACGACAAAGAGGCAACACATTTCAAGGGAGTCAGAGAGCTCGAGGAGATTAGTGAGCTCTGTAAACGCTGTAGCCTTGAGAAGATAGGCTACTTTTAAACATTGCACAGAAGACTTTCTAAGACCTTCCTTTTGGATCAGAAAAAAAAGGAGACTTCTGTAATTCAAGGCATTAGAGATTGAAACACAAACAAAGGACCACCCAGGGTAAAGTAAAAAAAAAGAAAGAAGTGGTGGGTGCAAACTCTGTCTTGATGTCTTCATTCGAGACCCAGGGCCAGTCTCCTCCGCGTTGTGGCCCCCAGTTCCCAAACCTGGGCCAGGAGCCCCCAGAACTCAGCATGTACAGTGACTGTTACTACCCTCCTCCCTCACTGCCGAGCCCTCAGCGCACCACTCCTTCCTCCTACGACCTCGGCGACTATGCCGCGTCTTCCCCAAACCCTTACCTCTGGTTCAACGGCCCCGGGATCAACACAACGCCTTACCTGGCCGCCACTGGCCCGCCGGGGAACCCCGGGCCCCCGTTTGTGCCTCAACACTACGGCATGCAGAGGCCCTACCTGGGCCCCAATGGGGCTGGAGGCCCGGGGGGGGAGCTGAGCTGGTTCTCCCTGCCTTCTCAAGAGGACCTGATGAAGCTGGTGCGACCGCCGTACTCCTACTCTGCTCTGATCGCCATGGCCATCCACGGAGCCCCGGACAGGAGGCTGACCCTGAGTCAGATCTACCAGTACGTGGCGGACAACTTCCCCTTCTACAACAAGAGCAAGGCGGGCTGGCAGAACTCAATCAGACACAACCTGTCGCTCAACGACTGCTTCAAGAAGGTGCCCAGAGATGAGGATGATCCAGGTAATAACTCTATAAACTCAATAAACACAATTAAGATTTATATTCATTTTTATCCAACGAATGTCTTTTAATTGACAATGCAATTCACACGTGTATTCCCAATACGTGTCTGTGTATGTTCTTTTCCCGGTACATGTCTGTTATGTTACATCAGATGTGCCATGTTTGTTTGATCTAATCCAATTTTGATGCTCTTCTGACGTCACAGGCAAAGGCAACTACTGGACACTGGACCCCAACTGTGAAAAGATGTTTGACAATGGAAATTTCCGTCGCAAGAGGAAGAGGAAATCAGACACTCTTTCAGCCGAGGGGGGCTCAGGGGCGTCCGAGTCGGTTGACAGCGGGCGAGACAGCCCCAAACATTCCGGAAACTCTTCTCTCGATATGTCCGACAGCCCGGACAGAATCCCTTCCCCTTCGTCCTCAGGCCCCACGCCGTGTTTGAGCAGCTTCCTCTCAGAGATGACGGGGGTCTCCGCCATGGCGGTCAACGAGCTGGGGGGGGACGGCCTCCCCCGGCCGCTGCAGCTCAACCTGTCCATGGAGGGGCCTCAAAGGGCAGCGTCGTCCGGGGTCTTTGGTGGCTACTCTGCCGGCTCAGGGCCGTCGGAGTGGGCAGCCGCGCTGCCACTGCCCCCCGCACTGACGTCCTCCCCCACTCACTCTTCCCTCGGGTACAGCAGTCCCATCCTCAGTCAGTTCAATGGGCATTTCTACCCGGGGCTGGGTTCAGCGGGAATCCTCTACCCACGCGAGGGCACCGAGGTTTGAGAAGACTTGGAGCAGGAATATCAGGTTACTGGAGCGACTTCGATTCACCATTGACTCTCTTGATTATTCACTTTTAGGTAAATTGTGTTTTAGGCATTTAACCAGGAGAAACAAATGCATGTTTAGCAGATGAAAAAAACACACACCTTGGGAAAACATTTTTGTCTTGTTTGTGTGTCAGGTTGTGTTTTTTTTGCGCTGACTTAGACAGTTGAGTTCACTATAGCGTGAGACAGCAGGGTGTGAACCTTGTGTTTCCCATAGGAAAGGCTGAATCAGCTTCTAGACCATACAGAGGACACGCTCAAAAATCCCAGGCAACCTGATTATCTGGTCTTAAATCATCTTTTTTATTCTGACACAAGCTTGTTTGCAATCAGATCTGACTCATTATTAAACCGATCTTCGATCAGTGCTCTTGCTGACATTGTACCGTTCCAATGTTTCTGCTCTCTGCTTTTGATCTAGCATAAAGATGTTATTCAACACCTATGGGAAAATGTAGGCATGATTGCAAGGTAGTTAACATGGTACGACCAACAAGGAAAACACGTCAGCATTGCTACCAATCACTAATTTGATATGCAATCAATACATGATATACAATCTAACAATCTTATCGAAAAAACTGATGGATTTTGTCTGTAAATATGTATGTGTTTTTTAACATTGACTACACATTTATATTGTTGGATTTGGGGGTGATTTACTTGTACAAAATGGCAAAGTATTGTATACACTGTGTGTTTTTGATATTATTAAAAAATGTTCTGGAACTCTAAAGCTTTGATTTAATTTTAATTTTAATTTTGCACAGTATCAATATCATTTTAGGACTGAGAGATGGAACTCAGCTACACTTATACACAGACATACGTGAAAAACACACACCCCCACTCACACAAACAATTAAAGAAATTGTAATGACAAGAGAATGTGGAGAATGGGTAGAACCCATATGACCGAGTAACCTGAGCCTCCTCTGGTGGATGGTTAACTGCTTCTGCTAAACGATGAGGATCTCAAACTGGCTCCCAACAAGTCCTTTCACCGAGACTATGCCACCACCACCTCTATACTCACATTGCTAGCTCAGATAAGACATTGAATAAAGAGAGGCAACTGTAAGATGGAAAAACCTCAATATATAGGGAAAAGGGAAGGTGTTGCTGTGAATACTGTATTGTTAAATGGTGTTGATTGCCATCCATGAGTACTTTCAAAGAAATGGGCAAAGGAATGATTGACTGTGACATTGCATGCTTGGTTGCCTATACATATACCTTCTTCAACCAACATCAATACATGTCTTAATTGGTATTGGTATTTTGTTAACAAATTGAATTGTCAATTCCTTGCAAAACCGTTATATTCTTTATTAAATCCTCTCATCAATAACACAAATGCTTTCAGTATATACATATTAAAACCACTATTCGATAATATATTTATTTGTATACTGAATGTTTTTCCTCCTAGTATCAAAAGAGCCGTGAAAGTAAGTCATCTTTGGCTTTCCGTACCATCAGGTGCTTTGAAACAGCCAAAAGCAAAGTATGTTGTAACACTGTTTTCGAAGATTTTTTTTCAAAAAGAGTGAAGTCACCTCTTCAGTCCATAGCATGTAAAGTGGATTTGTGGAGTTAACTTTAATTTGGTTTCAGATATAAATTGTACATCGGTTGTTATTTTTGCTCTCTGAAGAGAGTAAACCTAAACCTTTGATAGATGTCTGATACCCGTAGGCCTTTATTTACCCTGAAACAGAGGCAGCATGACAGAAGTTTACTGAAAACAATGTGGAAAGACCACACTAATCCCACTACCTAGACACACATAGACACAAAAACAGTAATGTGCACTGAAAACCTGTGACCACACACACATACACACATGAGAAGACACACAAAACACACAGACACAGAGACACACACGCACGCACGCACGCACGCACGCACGCACGCACGCACGCACGCACGCACACCCACACACACACACACACACACACACACACACACACACACACACACACACACACATTTTTGTCTGATGCATTAAATTAGTTTAAGTTGAATTTAACATTCTTGATAATCTGTGGAATTACTTGGGGGTTGGAGGGAAAGAGGTCGACCTTTCAACATTTGCATAACTGAATTATCCAAATCGTTGATGATTTTGCAAATTATATTCCTAAGATCCTGCTGTGATGCTTTCTGATTTAACTGTGTGGAAATGCCTTGCCTCCTGGTCATATTGTAAACCTTAGAAGTCAAATCAATCAACAAATTGAGGTGGTGCCAAATGTTCATGCAAATAACCTTTCTCTTTACTGACTTTACCCTCGCAAAATGTATCAGTTGTGGGTTTCCCGCACAAGTGGCATCAACGATGTTATCACTAAAAGATAATCTCATTAAGGCAGAAATAGTACCAGAGCACAAGATGAGCAGAGTAAAGTTAGAAAGAAAGAAAGAAAGAAAGAAAGAAAGAAAGAAAGAAAGAAAGAAAGAAAGAAAGAAAGAAAGAAAGAAAGAAAGAAATTAGGGAAGAAGAAAAAACGGATGTTTTCTTTTATAAGAGGGAGAAGTAAACAAAGATCAGGGAAGATATTGATATACATTCATGAATGAAGATTGTTCAGAAAGATTTCCTAACACTTTTTATTTGGGTTGGAAGAAAGAATAATTTGCCAAGAGAAACACGGCTGGTCTGAGGTCTCTAACACTGCATGAACATCACAGATAACCTGCTACCATATCTATTTAGTCACTCTCAAATTGATGCAAATGTGTGACCGTTAATCACTCTGAGGAAGGGAAAGATGGGGTCCGATAGAGATAGTTAACGGTGAAACTGAGGGTAATTACTCAGGTAAAGTCTACACAAATAATGTGATACTTAAACTTGTCATCGTCCCAACATTTCTTTCATGGGATTCTCCCTCATTTTCCCCCTTCGTCTTTGTTCTTAATACTGGGTATTTGAATAAAAAGTTGATTGTTTTTCCAGCAGCTAATCATCAATTATTTGCTTCATTTCTTTAAAAAATGTTACCCATGTCAGTACAAGTTTTTCATAGAGTCTAGGGCAAATTATGTGCTGCATAAATTCATGAATGCATTAGCTTTGCTGTAGTTAAACAAAGCCCAAACCGATCAGTCAGAATGGAGCATTGGAGAATTATCACAAACAGAATGATGACATTAAAATCTATAAATCCTCCACCTGCCGCCTGGCTCTTGGCTCCACACACCCACACACACACACACACACACACACACACACACACACACACACACACACACACACACACACACACACACACACACACACACACACACACACACACACACATTGTTGTAGGTGTTTGTGTGTGCAGAAATTTGTCAACACAGGGTATGCCTGTGCATGTGTTTATAATGTAAACTCAAACTCAAGTGCCGTGGCTGGGGTGTGTTTGTGTGGGTGTGCATGTAGGGGTGAGGGGATAAGTCCTGAAATAATAATGAACCTTGCCTAATTTGTTATGGAAGGAATATGTGAGTGTGTGTGTAACCGCAGACTAAAGTGCCAACCTTTCGTTTTTTAGAATGTTTCATTGGGAAAAAATGGATGTCAATTACCCCAAAAAACACATACACACACACACAGTCACACACACACACACCCTCATTCACCCACACCCACACACAGACGAGAAAGGGTCCATATACCCAGAATAGGACACAATTGCACAATGACACGTAAGCTCAAGGACAGACACACACGCACACACACAAGACGGACGCAAACGTCCTGTATTGACCAAAACAGAGGGCTCCTGGGCTGTTTAGTAAACGGTAGGGTCGTCACAGCCCCATGCTACAGGTAAGACCTGGGCCCATGCAGCCGTGCCCTCTGTTATGGGTAAACACGCTGACACACTCCCGACACACGCACACATCTGATGGAAAGGATGAGATGATGTCCTCAAATCAGCAGCCCCGCACACCCGTCACTCCCAACGTCGTAATTCTCTTCAGTGTCCTTCTAGTTTTAGAGGTCAGGAGAAAAATAAGGTAAATCCTGCCATTTTTCACGAAAGAGTAAAGACTTTAATTCAACGTCTCCTCACATGGAATTCATATTTAACGCACACCAGTTCAGATCAGATCCCCTTTTTGGTAAAAGAACAAAAATCGATTAACCGCATAAAATCAAAAACAGGCGAAGAAACAAGCAGCACTGTTTTCTTCAGGTCACTTAGACATTCAGTCAGCTGGATTGTTGAACAACCCAGCTAAATCAAATCAGGGAAAATCGCCCTCTCTGTCCAAATTTCCTTTAAATCCGTCAAGGGATCTCTCCAGTATAAAACAAAAGTTCCTTCATCTCCCGATTTTCCTCTGGTCAAACTCATACAAAAGGAATAAGGCAGTGAATGATCTGCTTGTTCCGAGCATGGCTTATATACACGATTTGGAAGAAGTTTAAAGACAAACACAACGTTGGGAGACCTTGTGTACATATGAATCACGGCTATTGCACCCTAAAATATTTGCCATGTCAACATGAAGTAAACATGGCCATTTCAGCAGGGCCAGGGAGAGGGAGGGTGATAGGGAGAGAGATGGCCATAATGTAAATATTGTATAATAAAATCTTTAAATCAATAATATTCCTTAACCTTTGTACTTTGCTGAAAGTATATGTATTACATCCTTGTAATTGCCGATCTATCTATCTATCTATCTATCTATCTATCTATCTATCTATCTATCTATCTATCTATCTATCTATCTATCTATCCATCTATCTATCTATCCATCTATCCATCTATCTATCCATTCATAACTGTATCTACAGTATTAGGCCTATTTCTATTGCAACAATCAATCTGCTTATCTATCAATCTTTTTAACCTTCATCAACGCTTCAGACGAGTTACAAAACCACAATGTTGTAGTCCCTTAAAAACGTTTTCAATGACATCTCAACTAATAATAGGTTATTACTGCACGTGTCCTTTGACTGTTAAACAAATGAGACAGAGCAATGAGACAAAACAATGTTAATCTTTCAGTTTGTGGAAATTCCACCAGGTGCAACGGGAGGGCAAGGCAGGGCTGCCAAGGTAAACGGGCCCACCTAGTGGTGACATGTGGCATTAAACATCAAATATCTATAATGTGTATGTCTTTTATTTCTGTCTTGAGCAGCCTTACCCAAACGTAAGATTTGGGTAAGGCCAATTGGCAAGGCAGAATTGCTATGATATGTGCATTCAGTTTCCTAACTAAAATAGAAAAACATTCTATTCAACTTTTGTTGCCAAAGGGGTGATAAATAGAAGGAGATTAGATGTTTTACGTGGCGAGAAATGTTACATTACACTCAGCAAATGTGGCAATTGCTGCAATTTTGGAGGCACTCGAATCCTTACCAATCAGACTTAAATGACTGAACTCTTATTGGCACATTCACTCCAGTGATCCCCCCTCAGTGTGGATGGAGTGTACCGATCTGTCATTGGAGAGTGATTGTTTGAATGATTAATTTAGCCAGAGAGTAAGTTTAAATTAAACAAAATAAATTGTTGTTAAGGTCTGATCCATAAATATATATATATATATATTGTGGCAGACGCCAGGGAGGAGTGAGGGGAGTGGTAGGTCTGGCAACCTGCTGGCTCCACCCCAGGTTCACTTAGAAATGTCGATTTTTCTTCATGAAGATAACATGTGGTAAAACAATGTGGTAAATGATGAATGTACAGAGGCCCATTTCCAGCAATCATCGCTCCTGTGTTCTAATGGTAAATTGTTGAGCTAATCGTTTTAAAAGGCTAATTGATGATTAGAAAACCCTTGTGCAATTATGTTAGCACAGCTGAAAACTGTTGAATGAAAGTTTTCATGGAAAAAAATCGAATTTCCTGGGTGACCCCAAATTTTGAACGTCAGTATATATATATATATATATAATATATATATATATATATATAGATATAGATATATATATATATATACATATATATATATATACAACAACATCCATATCCAAATTTTGAACGTCAGTATATATAATATATATATATATATATATATATATATATATAGATATATATACGATATATATATATAACAACATCCTAGGACTGCTGCCTCGAACATCTCAGCTGGGGTTGGTACCTCCCAGAATCCATCAGCCCTGGCCCCGCACTAAGGCCAACAGGAGCCCGGTGGCCGAGACGATAAGCGGCCCTGACACATCACTCATCATGAATTACAAGTGGGACCAGCCAGGTAAGGGCCAGAGGAGACTGGACAACCTCCGGGGTTAGGTGGTCATTCTGCAAAACAAAAACACTGCACTGAGTGGTGAAGATAGAGGGTTTGAGGAGAGAGAGACAGAGAGACAGAGAGAGAGAGACAGAGAGACAGAGAGAGAGAGACAGAGAGAGACCGAGAATAATGCTGTGTGGAGAGGGACCTGTATACACACAGGGTATGTGACAAGGTATATGTAATCAATCACCAAATAAACTAGTCGGAATTGCATTTCCTTAGCGAGAGATAAACACTGCAGAGCAGAACTGTGCGGGTCCCTCCCAACGTATTAAGGGATATCGACTGGGGGAGCTGGATAGAAAGGAGGTTGTTGAAACACAAGCCTCCAACAGGGACCATAAGTAATGGAACTCGACATGCCCAGGAAGTGGTCATGGTGAAGTGCATTTGTGTGTGTGTGTGTGTGTGTGTGTGTGTGTGTGTGTGTAAGCATTCATGCGTGCATGTACGTGTGCGTGTGCTGTATTTGTGCATGGATGTGTGCGACGCCGGTGGGTGTTTAAAATACTTTCCACCCTTCAGAGGGTAGAATACTTTTCTAACCCTGGAAGCAGCTGCCAAGGTACTGCTGGTTTCCAAGACAGTCCCATGGGATGTAGGAGGTAAACGAAGAGCAGTAAGACGTATCCATCGGGTCTGGTGAAAATAAAAGCCCTGAATAAAGTGGGGGGGCAAGCAGCTATATCTTTCTAATGAAGCAAAGATGGAGAGCTATGCAAGTGAGGATGAGGGAGAAATATATACATACACAGTATACATATATATATGTGTGTGTATAATGTATATTTATAAGATATATATAATAAGAGACAGACAGACATAGACCGGACATAGACAGACATTGACAGAGGAAATACAGGGAGATGGTCTAATTTATATGCAGCAGTCTGCTACTAGTTGCCTTAATGTGTGTGTGTGTGTGGTGTGTGTGTGTGTGTGTGTGTGTGTGTGTCGTGTGTGGTGTGTGTGTGTGTGTGTGTGTGTGTGTGTGTGTGTGTGTGTGTGTGGTGTGTGTGTGTGAGATGAGGTTATATTGCAGTTTGGGGTTTTGTAAAAAGAGGTATGCCTACATTTAATAATAACTGTAATGAATGAAGAAAAGCAAAATAAAGAATATCTATTTTTCACATCCAAGCTTTTCTAGTCTTTTTTGTAATACTGGCGACAATGGACAAGAATATAAGAATGCGTTAAGTATTTTAAGAAGCTGCATTACCCTCACATAGCCACTAGGAAGCAGGACCAAACATATAAGCTGTAAATACTATACATAGTCACAAGGGGAGCAGGACCTTACTGAAGGCTGCAATAACAGCTCCATCCACAGAGGGCAGCACCACAGACAGGTGAGGAGGCCTGAGGGTAATACGTCACACCGGCTCCTCCCACTACTTCCGGGCCATGCGGATCAGACCATAACAACATACACATCGAGCATGCTCCTCAGAATCTCTTGGCAGCCCCATAGGATATGGGCTGACACTCTTCAACCTCCTTTTTGCTCCATAGTCATAATTTACCATACCGAAATACTTTACCAAATATAGTAACTGTTAAAAGCTATCCTTTGGATTTGATCCACTTTCCTTGAAGAATGCTGCAATAAATGTATGAAGCAATTCATGACTTCCTCATTTTAGGGTGGATGGGGTCACAAATATTGTAGCGCTGAAGGGATCCAAGATTGCCTGACTGATATTTGCAATCATGAGAATCAATCACTCTTAGGTTGGGAGAAAGAAGGTGCCTTGTAATAACACATATACCCCACCCACCTAACGAGTAGCTCCTTTATGCCAATGAAGACATCAATTGTTTTACAAAACCAGTTTTACACCGGCCACAGTATTGAAGTTGAACTATTGACGTCGGCCACTAGACTGGGTACCCCCAGCCCATTCTGCCGGCAATTTGAATTCGCCCTGCAGAAGGGTCTGGAGAAGAGCAATACATTTCTTTCTGCTTTGGATACGTTTTTGCGGGAGCCAATCACCAAGCTGGCTTTTCCCCCTGGTGCGCTATTGGCTGGTTTAACAACAGTGACGACAGGGAAGCGACCCTGCCCAGATCAACTTGCAATCTATGATTGAGCTTGGTCTGGCAATAGCCAGGCTAGACGGCAACACTATTGACTTTGACAATAGAATTCTGAACAGTCTCAACCATGTTTGGAAACTGTTCTTGAGTTGATCAGGAATATTGGATTTTGCGGTTTGTGTGTGTGTGCGTGCTGTGCGTCGTGTTGTGTGTGTGTGTGGGGGTCCCCCTTTTTTAATCTTGAGGCCCTTGCCGCCAAAATTGTGTGTGCACGGCCCTAAAGTTTACCAAGCAAACGATCGGTTTGCTTTCCCCAATGGAGAGGTAGTTTTTCCCCCTTTTGCACTTGTGGACTGACATCCACAGAAATGGATTAGTGGCATGCTTCTTAAAATCCAATTCCAAGTTGTTTCCCACACATTCAGTACTGCGTTAGCTGCGTGTGCCATTCGTTCAACTCCCCAAGGGGAATAGGGTTTTAACGTGACGCGGATGAGTATATGAGGCATGATTGTATGGTGAGATAACCATGGAAATGTCATGCAAATTTGTCCCCTACGTCTTCTTTAACAATTCCAGTCTAATAGCCATGGAGTCGAGTCGTAATGTAGGATATCTGTAGCATTCAATTAAGTATTACAAACGGCAATCCACAGCTGTCTGCATAGGCTCCCCTCCAAGCCACAGTACAACGTACTGTCCGTGAACCCTCTATCACAGCACTATTAGAAGCAGGAGCAATATTTACAATCGTCTGTCTCTATCAACGGGAAGCAAGCTTTTAACATTTTTTAGTAAGAAAATATTTGGTTAGGGGGCTTAAAATGCTCTGAACCAGGTGGCTGATAGCCAAAACAAAACTGAGTTAGTGAAGGAGAGAGATGGGGGTGAGGGAGGTGAGAGAAAACTAAAAGGGGAAAAGCAGCAAGCTACCAGCCCTCTAGATATTCCCCAAAGGTTAGATGTACAATTCAGTGTCTCATTTGAACCTACAGCAGCCACTGCTTTTTGCTTGTTCTATTTATTTTCATTCAGTTGTGACTGATAGAAACGGATGTATCTTAGTATGTATTTTTTTTTTGTCCATCACTTACGTTACGTGTCTGTCTCGTCCAAAATACAGGAGACACCAACTAAACTGACATTAGACATGTTAAATGTTGGATCAGTTTGTTTTTATTATTTGTCCTGCTGTTGTATTTTGATGTTGAGGAAGGTCAATTGAACTGATTCGTGTTTTTCAAACCATGGTGGTATTAGCTGCCTCAACTGTAAAAAGGAATCCAGGTGTTTGTTGTTATTCCCTGAACTATATGAAATTGTCAATTTTTCATGTCCCCAAACAGCTTGCTGTGCTATGGGTAACACTTTTTTTTCTAATAGGAAGGGCATTTCCCACATGAGTGACAATAAATACAGAGAGGGAAATAAAGTTACAGATAAATAGTAGGAGAGAGAGCCAGAGGAGAGAGAGTGAGGGATCCATCCAGGCTCGATGTGCTCCGATTGGAATAGATGAACGATCCAGTCCCTCCCCATACTAAGGGACTGGAAGACCTTGCAGAGGTACAGAACAAGACAAGACTATGCTGCTTCAGTCCACCACAAGAGAGACAACCTGTAGCCACAATCCTTCTGAAATATAACCAGTATACTGGTCCCACTGCACACTCTGTAATTACATCTCATGAACATGCATGAAGCCAAGGGCAAGCATGAAGGTCAAGACGTCACCGTGCTCATCCAGCAGACGCTAAAAGTCTCATGGGGGAGGCGGCAGGGGCAGTCAGCCAATTGCTTCAGGGGGGGAAGTGGGTGGTCAAAGGAGATAGCAATTTGAACAGATGAATTATCTATTCCATCTATTCCTTCATTTTTAAGTTAAGCATCATTCATGTGACGTGTGTTGTGTGTGTGGGTGTGTGTGTGGTGTGTGTGTGTGTGTGTGTGGTGTGTGTGTGTGTGTGTCGTGTGTGTGTGTGTGTGTGTGTGTGTCTTAGAAAGAGATTTATTCCTTTGACACCTCGGGGGCTTTCCAATGGTATTTATGTTTCATGGTGGCCCACAAATCACAGGTTAACGTCCCTTCAATGTTTCCAGTCAGTGATGGTTAATACCCAGGGCAGGCATACCTGAAAGTATATTTACATTCACATTTACATTTAGGGCATTTAGCAGACACATTTATCCAAAGCGACTTACAATTTAGCACTGTCTGTAAAATATGGATGTTCATAGAACCAAGTGCAAGGCACAAACAATTGCTAGGTTAACCCATTACCCGTTTTCAACATAGATAGCTATGATAAGATGCTACATAACTAATTACGATAACTAAATACAGCATACAATAAGTGCGTACATCAAGTACCAGGACGTACAACATACAACAAGTTATATTTACATTGAACAGCATAGCATAAACAGAAATAATTGTATCTATTACGTTTGATCAAGAGAGAGAGAGCAGTCTAGTACAAATAGCTTTAGATTGGTTTGTAATGGAAAAACAAATGCAGATGGAAACAAGTGGTTTTTCAGATGGAAGGATGCAAACGCCAGAGATGGATGGAAGCTTAAATAACTGGTGGACAGATGGACGGGCAGTTGTCTGGATACTATATGTTATGAATAGATTGATATAGACAATATATAAATAGGAAGCAGATATTCTGTTTAAATTGTTTGTGTGTGTGTGGGGGGGGGGGGGGAGGGGGGGTTCTAGTTACCCCCCACACACACACACACACACACGCACACACACACACACACAACCCCCATCCCCCCTTCTGAGACATTCTGGGTTTAGGAGAGACAATTATTTTTAATGGGGGCCAGAGCCTGTTTTCTACAAGAGGTACGAAGATCATCTCAGTGACACATGCACACACTGATTTGACAAGTGTTTTAAAATTGGTTTGGGGCACTATTGATTTGCTCCAGTTTGACATTTACACAATCTCAGACATCCAAGCCTTTTGAGCTTATGTTTCAGCTAACATACACTCACACACTTCAGCAATGTATACATTTTTTATATATATATATTTATTTATATACATACTGTTCACGTAGCACCTTTCGTGCATAAAATACATTAATTTGAAAGGTAGATTGAAACAGGTTTAAAGAGAACCTGAATGGACTAGAGAAAGAAAATGGCAAGATAACACAAGAGCGCAGTTGAAATGCTAATGGGAAACAGAGAGGAAAGTGCTTCAATGATGCATGTCTGTGGGCGTGGACTGGGGAGAAAATGTGAATTAACATACCGCCACAGCCAGAATGTGCCAATGCTTGGTTGCCAGAAGGTGTTTAAAATCCGATCAGGGGTTCATAGTGTTTCCCTGACCTGACCCACCTGTTGAAGTATTTTTGGCCCAAGACAAACTGAATATTTAGTGCAGCGAGCAAAATATACGATTCATTCTTCCAGGTTGGCGCTATAGTGGATGAGGCGCGATACATTCCCCTGTTCACTATGCAAATCACTATTTGAGGCCGGAAAAGTGAAAGATCACCATTTCCCAAAAGTGTCATTATTTCTACATATATATTCTTCACTACAGTAAACCTCTTTTCGGTCTTCGCAACAAACCTAACCCGATTATGGGCCGCGACTCACTGGTTTAGACTGAGCCGAATGGAGACATGTGTGAGAGGTGCCCACTGCTAGTTATGTTATAAAAATCACCCATGTGTTATTACTATTCCTCAACAGCTCCCATACAATGGAGTAGGGGTGGGAATCTCTTGGCACTTCACGATTCGATTCAGATTATGAGGTCAACAATTTTATGTACATTTCCATGCGTGACAAGAGCGAAAGCTTTTGTCACAAATATGACTTTCTATGAACGATGCAATAATCAATGCAGCTTGCATTATAACACAATATGGAAGCATGCAAAAAAAAGGGTTTCAGTTTTATTTTATTTCTAATCTTTCTTTTCTATGTCTTTAAAGGAAAAGCTGCTCTTGAATTAGAAGGACTTTGTGTGTCTGGGTGAGTTTGAGTTTGCGCGCATGCTATGCGTAGGCTGAATCACAATCGTGTCAAAACAAATCAGATTGGCCAATACACACTGAAGATAAGTTCAATAATTGTAAAATTACAAAAATTATCCCTCTCTGGCGAACAGAATGTTGCAGCAGGCCAAAAAATAAATAATAATATATGTATATATAGATATATATTTTTTTTATTCTGATTATTAATTTATCTGCGTCGAGACAGAATCGTTCTAGCGAGAATCTCGATGCATCGAAGAATTTATTATTTTTCCCAACCCTACAATGGAGCATCCTGGGTCACCTCCTGTCACCCCCCCCCCCACATCGGACCACACCTCCTACCCCCGGAGGGGCGCTCAGAAATCATCTCAGTGAACAGCGCTGATGACAGCCAGGAACATCAGAGTGACACTGGCCCTTTAGACGAACTGGAACATAATGCATTGTGACCGTATGTCAGTGGATCTTGACTTAAGATAGAAGTCCAAAAATATCTAGATTCAAAAAAGTGTTTGTTACGATTCAACGGACCACTCATTACTTCAGTAAATAAATCTTGAAAATAAATATTCAAAGCTTCAGAACAGGGTTGAACTAGACCGCCTACACAAGGGGTTCCCACCTGTAATGTTTTTTATCTTCCCTCTCCTTTCCTCTCTACCCGTCGAGAGAGTCTGTTCAACACCCTCATCAGATGTTATCCGGCGGCGCGGTTGTCCTTGACTTGTCTATTTCTCACACCTGCTTGGGTTCTAGCTAGTGTGCGTCACAGGTCCTAGGGACGGGGAGGTGAGATCCTACAACTGGAGCGGAAACGCGGCTGAATGGCCAGCGGCAGGCGCACGGTGATTCAGATGCCATGTGACCTTGCTGTTGAAACACGGGGTGAAAGGTTTACTCCTGCGCGACTGCATGTCTCATCAACCTGAAGAAAAAAAGAAACAAACAACAATTGAAAACGTCTTGAGCTTGGGACATTTGAGCTTCCAGCGATACCACCTGTCAGCCAATGAGAACCCTAGATGCTCATTTTTGTTACATCATGCCTCGCATCAGCATCATCAAGACGATTTATGCTATTGACAAGGGGTTGACAAGGGGACATCAGGTCCAACACGGGGGTAGTTGCTGTTCCAAGTGTGCACGGGGGAAATATAGATGCATTAACCTCCCTGCTCTTATTGGGACTGGATTCACAACACAAACAAACCATGGCTGTGGGGATTGCAGTTGATGGAGTGTGGAGGAAGGAGTGTGAAATTGCATTTTTCTTTAGGAGACAACGTATGAATAAATAAAAGCAGAAAAAAAAAAAAAGGACCACCGATATAATAGGATTGCTGTGGTCCTTATCAAGCCTCTGTAATGCAGAGGAACCATTGGACATTTTGAGAGAGACAGATTCAGAGTAACAGAAAGAAAGAAGGAGATACAGAGGGAGAGTGTGAGAGTGAGAGAGGGAGAGAAAGAGGGAGAGCTACAGAGGGAGATTGAGAGAAAGAGAGAGAGACGGAGGGAGAGTTAGAGGACGAGAGAGACAGACAGACAGACAGACAGCAGACAGACAGACAGAGAGAGAGAGAGAGAGAGAGAGAGAGAGAGAGAGAGAGAGAGAGAGAGAGAGAGAGAGAGAGAGAGAGGGGGGGGGAGAGTGGATGGAAGAGAGAGACGGAGAGAGAGAGAGACAGAGAGTGAGAGTTTGAGTGTGAGAGAGAGAGAGAGAGAGAGAGAGAGAGAGAGAGAGAGAGAGAGAGAGAGATTGAAAGAAGGAGAGCGAGAGACAGATAGATAGAGAGAGATGGAGAGAGAAACAGAGATAGAAAGAGAGAAAAAGACAGCAATATATGAACCGGGGGAACAGAGCTAAGAAGTGAGAGGATGAAAGGGATACAATGAGATGTTGGAAGAAGGCTCCCTGAAGACCTGAATAACTATGATTTAGGTGTTTGTGTGTGCGTGCGTGTTTCTATTTTTTTTATTAGAGACGGCAATCACAAGGGTAGGAGTTAAGATAGGTAGAATTATGAGAGAAGGTGTCTGATTAAAAAGGAATGATTAGAAAGCAATACAGAGAGAGAGGGAGATGGGTAAGAGAGGAGGAGTATGTGGGGGGGGGGGAGTGGATGGAAGAGAGAGAGAGAGAGAGAGAGAGAGAGAGCAGAGGAGAGAGAGGAGAGAGAGAGATGAGAGAGAGAGAGAGAGGAGATGAGAGAGAGAGAAGAGAGAGAGAGACGTAGAGAGAGAGAGAGAGAGCGAAAGAAGAATATAGAGAGAGGGGGGGAGAGTGGATGGAAGAGAGAGACGGAGACGAGAGAGAGACAGAGAGTGAGAGTTTGAGAGAGAGGAGAGAGAGAGATGAGAGAGAGAGATGAGAGAGGAGAGAGAGAGAGAGAGAGAGAGAGAGAGAGAGAGAGAGAGGGGGGGGGGGGGAGAGAGGGGGAGAGCGAGAGAGAGGGAGCTGCACTGAGTAGAGATTCATTCAGTGGCAGGAGAATGTGAGAGGTGCTTGGTACTTTAAGCAGAAAAGCCAATTACCTCGCCGACCATGACCAAGTAGCATCTGTTCGCTTTGCAGGTGGGAAAACCTACAGGCAATGCATTGATCGGTGAGAACAGCAGCAACAACTCGAGCCACTGGAAAAGACCCGGAGAAGAAGAAAGGAGAGAAAAGAGGAGGAGAACAGTGGATACAAAGAAAAGCCGAAGAACTCCTCAAGGGAGGACCTAAGAGGGAACGGGAAACCAGAAGAGAGATACAGTCATATTTAACAGCAGGTAGGATTAAAGATGACTTAATCAGGGAGGATAAAACAATTACTTGAAGCTGAATTAAAGATTTAAACACTTATTATAAAATGTATATTGGGGATGTAGAACCAATGTGTTTCCTCTCACTAAATCACGGATTTCTCTCCTGAGGAAAATTGTTATCATTTAACATGTAATTATTCTGAGACAGAAACTCTGAGTTGTTGTCATATGGGAATGAAACTTATATTCAAAGTTTTATAAGCATGTCAAAGTGTTTTACGTATTACTCCTGGAATCAGGTAGGATAGAGCAAGGGGAGGGAAGAGAGGGGGGTGATCAAACAGAGGTTTGGTGAGTAGCGATGGTACAAGATAACCACCTTGAATAATAAGATAAGAATGAAAGAAAAGTGACTTGTAAAGGGAGCAACAGATTATTTGTCAATCCTCAACAAACAACAACACAAACATAGCAACGAGCAGCCTAGTTAAAATGGGTGCTGCTTGTTGAAATATATCATGATTATACAACTGGAACTGAATAAACCTCCTATTAGATCCTCAATGATATCCGATTGGAGAGGGAAAAAAACAGCAGTGTGACAATCCATCACATGTTATGTGGGAAAGTGTTTGAATAATGCATGGACTTTGCAATCAATTGCGGAGCTGCGAGCTGGAGAATTGGTCTTCCATAAGATTCAGCCACTTCTGGAGCACAAGCATGTCAATATGATAGAGTTGTTATTGGGCTTATGGCTTCCGGAAATGATCAATGCGCTATATGTGAGACATGGATTAGGTTACAGTTTACATTTACAATTAATTGTTTAGCATATTTGTTTAGCAGGGGGTGTAGGAGTGGATGTGGACGTGGAGAAAAGATTGGAATACACACACACGCACACACACACGCACACACACACACACACACACACCACACACACACACACACACACACACACACACACACACACACACACACACACACACACACACACACACACACACACACACCATGCAGCTAATGAGATGTTTACGGAAGCAGGGAGTATAAGATTAGTAGAATTTAACGGTGTACACATCAAGCTACGTGTAATACAACGGGGATTTGATACTTTATATATAATTGTATATTTTATATTATAATCGTTTATAATTGTTACATGTCGCCACCTTGTGGACACTCTGGTAATACCCAAATTGCTGCTACTAAGTAGATTGTAGAGGTACATTCACTGACATGTCCTTTGTCTCCCAGCTTGCACCGCTACCGTGATGTCTGTCCAGCCATTGACTCTAGTGGTCCTGTTTCTGACAGTACAAAGGTAAGAGGTGCATATATATATATATATATTAAAAAAAAATATATATATATATATATATATATATATAATTATTATGCATTATGTTTATGAAAGTAAAGCACAGACATACAGATTGTGAGAGACTGGGCTGCCACATTTTCAGAAAACTTGGGAAAATATAGATTATGGCACCAGGCCCTTAAAGGAAAATATTGCGATTTTTAAAAATGTTTTTGTCTAAGGGATTTATGCCGAATTTTTTTTTTCTAATGGGGGTAGTAACGAGTCAAAGCAATCTGTGACATTGACGCGGCGCTTTGTCCCAAGGACAAAGCCGTCCGGATTACCGCTGCAGCCTTCTCACTCAATGTTAGACCAATTTCTAAAAGGGTCCTCCTCCTGATCGGAAAATAAGGTCCAGGTCCTATTAACACCCCTGTGAACTTGTCATATTTGATGACGATTAAAGACAATTGACAAGGCCCGCGTTATTTATCGTCCATAACTACTGTTGACCGATCGGGTAACTAGGAAGGCTTAAAGTCAACCTACAATGTTGGGTTATAATCTCTACTCTAGCCAGCAAAGTTACCTAATTTGTTTTGCTGCGTGGACCAAATTGCAAGGAGTGACTTTCCCCAGAATGCTTTGCAGTATCTGCCCTAAAAGTCACGCCACAATCGGAACAATCAGACTAGAGCTTGCCGAAGTTCATTGTATGGCGCTACCTGCAGATGTTCTGCAGTCCCCTCTCCATCGATGTGTGGGCAGGCACACCCCTTTTATTGTTCCTCTCATAATGCGTAAGCATGGTAGGCTCTAAATTGTCATACATTGTATTGCTAGCTGTTGCCTTATATGGTGGGACAAAGATGGTTATTGGTGTAGCGTGGTGCAAGTGCTCACCAGATGCTCTCAGATAACGAAGACTCAATAATTTATTATCTTGGAGCGTCTAGACAACTGCAATAATTGATTAGATACCACTCAAGATCTGTATTCCTTCCCAGACGTCATAAGTTCACGCTCACTCCCTCCATGCATTATCAAACGAAGGTAGGTCATTCAAGCGCCTACGAGAATAAAAGCTGTAGGCCATACGTCCTATTTCACTTGAAATACTTTAATGCAATACTAGTTTTGGAAATGTCACTTCAAACCTCCCCCAAAATAAGCATAGTAAAAATGATACTTTATTTTACCTTTTGACTTTTTATCTGTTTTCCAAGAAGAAAATGGCCCTTACAGTCATGCCATGTTTAACACCTGCTACACAGGGCACACATGGCCGAACAGGCCTATTCAATGCTCTTTCACCCTCTTTCACTGACCAGTGGGTGCATGTTTCCTGGGCAACACTGGGGAGAATGGAACGATTCCCAGCTCCATCCGACCATCCAGAAGCTGATGAAGGGATATAATAAAATACCTCAGACCCAACTTAATGGTGAGCCCAAACCTGATGAGTCATCAGCAAAATGATACATACAGCATGGCCTATCTGGGCTTGTCTTGTCTTCTTGAAGAGCCACCTAGCTTGCCATACTAAGAAACCTGTAACTTATATCTCCGTTTCTGATAGAGGGGCCTGTGGAAATCGGAATGAGCCTGGACATCGCCAGTATAGATGCCATCTCTGAGATCAATATGGTAGGCCTACTTTTTAAATAACTCTTAATGAAAACTGAATAACTTAATTGAATGGGCCCATCCTAAACAAATGTGAAATGAAATGATACAACAGTTAGAGCGAAAAGGTATTTGTCTATTACCAGAAAAAAATAATCAATGATTGTATAATGTAAACAGATGACGTGAAGGGTGCTGTTTCTCATTTCCACCGTCTTACCCACGCAGGACTACACGGCCACCATCTTCCTGCGGCAGCGGTGGCGGGACAGCCGCCTGGTGTTCCCCGGGAACGGGAACGAGAGCGTGAGCGTGGACGGGCGGCTGGTGTCTCTGCTGTGGATCCCGGACACCTTCATCCCGGACTCCAAGCGCTCGTTCCTGCACGACGTCACTGTGGAGAACCGGCTGATCCGCATCTTCAGCAACGGCACCGTCCTCTACGCACTCCGGTAGGCCGCGGCTCGGGACCCGTTTGACTCGGAGGAGGAGTGTGGGAGGTGCATCACGGGTTTCGCCCTGTTGTTGTATTTAAGTGCCTTTCTATTACACAGAGAGTAAGTTCGTTTGAAAGGAGAATGAACCCCGAAAAGTTGTGAGTGCTGAAAGGAAAATAAAGATTAAAGTATTCCTGTAAAATTAATTGACATTTTTGAGATAGTAGGCTTTTGTCTGTAAGGCAAGAGTCACACATCTAAGCGTTATCACTCCGACCAACCACAGTACTCCCTAATATTTGAACCCTTCCCAGCATCACAGCCACCATAGCCTGTAACATGGACCTGACCAAGTACCCCATGGACAGACAGGTGTGCACCCTGCAGCTGGAGAGCTGTGAGTAGCCTGGGGGTTTCACACCCACAACCCCTCATTCTGCTGATGGAAACAAACCCTCCATCACCATCATCCCTACCACCATCAGTCATTACCATCCTGGCATCGACTGGTTAGTGTAAGTATTGAATGGGGTTAAGGGAGTTAGTGTGGGGTAGGTGATTGTAATGAATTAACCAAAGAGTGTGTGTGTTTGTTTGTGTGTGTTGCGTATGTCTTCCGGCGGGGGAGGTGCGGGAGATGTATTTATACCTGTGCTGTGTCTTTCTGTGACTTTTTTGGTTTCTTCTTGGGTGCGTTTGTTTCGCTGCATGTCCTCAGGGGGATACAACCTGCAGGACGTGGTGTTCTACTGGACCCGGGGCAATGATTCGGTCAAAGGCCTGGACACGCTGAGGTTGGCCCAGTACAGCATAGAGAGCTACTATACTTCAGTGTCTGAGGCTGTGTACGAGACAGGTAAGATCCCCCCCTCCACCCTCCCAAATCCCCCCCTCCCTTCTCAAACAATATAAGCTCTTCATCACCACATCATGAACAACCTCATGAACTTGAAACTAATGCCATTCATGCTTTATAGTTTTGCAGTGGTGTTGAACAAACCATAATCAATTTTTTCTGCGTTTGCTTTTCTAGGAAATTACCCCAAGCTGGTCCTGCACTTTGCTCTCCGTAGGAACGTCTTGTTCTTCATCCTGGAGACCTACGTTCCCTCCACCCTGCTGGTGGTTCTCTCCTGGGTATCCTTCTGGATCAGCCAGTCCTCGGTTCCGGCCAGGACCTGCATCGGTCTGTATAGATACGCCCGTTCTTGTACTGCTTATTTATTGTGGTACCGTGTGCGTTAATAGATCCAGGTCAACCATAAGAAAGCAATCAATGTCTTAATTACCATGAAGAAACAAACCAAACCAAACAAAAGCTCTATCACACTATCGACGTGTGCGTGCCATCAGAAATAATCGCTCGATGAACCGTCGATCGGTCTGTGTCTCCAGGCGTGACCACCGTCCTCACCATGACCACGCTGATGATGGGCGCTCGCACCTCTCTCCCCAACGCCAACTGCTTCATCAAGGCCATCGACGTGTACCTGGGCATCTGCTTCACCTTCATCTTCGGGGCCCTGCTGGAGTACGCCTGCGCCCACTTCTGCACCATGCAGCACCAGACCCTGGAGGAACTGCAACGGGTGAGTCCAAAGCGCAGAGCCGGGCTGCCTGCCGCCTCCACGTCGCCCCACCGTCCCAAAACGAGTGACGAAAGGTGGTCGTTCAGTACAAACTGGGAGTAAATATTTACAGATTTTCTTAGCTTATGTTTTAGCTAATCGCCTCAATGGAATATTTAATTCCATTAAGCCTAAGCTTAATGCTTGGAATTGCGTGGTTGACAGTGCTAGCATCCCACTTATCATCTCAGCACCTCTCTCTCCCTGTCCCTCTGTCCCGTCAGGACCTCCTGAGAGACTTTAGAGAATCGAACGGCAACGGATCCATCCTCCCGGCGCGCTGCATCCAACCCCAACAGCCGGTGGAGATCGCCTCATGCGCTGATGAGGGAGACGAGAGGGAGGACGGGGGGCGAACTCGCCATCCTAAAGCAAAGAGCCCTGACGTCGCCTCCCACCAAAACAGGGTTAAAGGTCAGGAGGTCAGGCGGTTTGCGTGAACGGCCGCTGCATGTCGTCAGTGAGGCAGGCCTCGCGCACGGTGGCGGCACGTCTTCAGCGTGGAGAACCCGCACAATATCGACCGCCACGCGCGCTCGGTTTTCCCCCTGGCTTTCCTGTTCGTCAACGTGCTGTACTGGCTTTACTATCTCTGCCTCTGAGAGCGGAGGTCAGCGTTCTTCCTCTTCCTCCCGTCAGGGTCTGGGCTGGAGGCGTGAGCCAGGAAAACAAGGAAGCTCTGTCGTTCATAACCGGTTTAAGACTCACTTTCTCCATCATATACAGATCTGCTTTGAGATTACTTTTTAGTTATTTATCCGTCTCGTCTGTACATATGTGATGGTAGCAAAGTTTGGTCCATCGGGAATTTGCCAATTATTTTCTATTTTTCACATATTTTAAGTTCATTCCTTGTTCATGGCATGAAGGCTCACACATTCAAGGTGCGCTGGTCTTACGGCATGTCTACATTCACACAGCGAACAAAGGACTTGAATCCAATGAAAAAGAATGTCTCCACTTGTTTAAACTGCATTATATTACCTCAAATGAACTTGCTTATATAATTCTCAAAAAGCTATTTATCATTTCATTACATTTAGTTTACTTTATCGTTTCTATTTCATTATTCAAGCCATGTGAGAGTAAATGGAATAAAGAGAATTTAAATGTGCTTTTGCATTTTTAATGATTCCACAAAAAGCACAGACATCATAACAGGTTCACTGCCGATGATTGTGCACCAGCAATTAACATAACATATTTCTTAAGGCTTAAAGACAAAACGGTAAGAGATATATGAAATTAAGTTGTTTTTTCCTTGTATCCAGAGAAGGAAAATGGTAAAGTGCAATAAGTCAACATGTTTAAGAGAAGAAGTGAGTTAATTGTAGTCTTTGGGGTGACCCTTGGCTTTCTTTGAATGGCTATTGTAAGTTAGTAGTTAACAATTATTTGTATCTACACTGACATTTCCATCCGAGAGAAATCAAAACACCCCTTTTCCTTACCCTATACAACATATACACCACAGACAAAGTAGTTTACCTCATGATATAAAAATGCAGTGTGGCGGGATGAGATTCACATTATCACTTGCACACGAACAACGATTTGGCCTCTCCTCTGTGCATTGGATATCAAACACAAAAGCCAAACACATGGACTCTTGTACCTCTCTTACATCGTCCAATCTCACCAGTGATTCTGGCCTCACAGTCTCCTCGTCTCTCCTGCTCTGCTGTGCTCTGCACAGTCAGTGAACTTGCACATGCCCTCTTTCTGCTTTTTTTCCATCTCCCCCTTGTCCCCCTTATCATGTGTAAAGAAAGGCTGCAGTGTAAAGGATGATATCTTGGAAGGCCGGCGTATGGCCTGGTTGATACCGTAGCGTTTTCCTGCCCATCGATCCACTCCTAATGTTTTTTTTAATCTTCAGGCAGGAACATGAACCTTGATAGCGTTTACGTTCCACTTGACTCCGCCTTAGGTTGCTTTCTTGGATTCCCATTCCTTAAAGAAAACCGCACAAACAAAAGGGTGATCAATTTCCTCTCTATCGTACTGAAACACAGATTAGCTGGGAATTCACTGGAACGTATTGTTATAGGACGGATGTATAGGCAGGGACCCACGCACACACTAGCATATGAAAAGAGATGCATGGAGGTACACACACACGCACGCACAAGCACACGCAAATGCACGCACAAAATTAGTCGCTGGTTCAAAGAAGATCTCAGCTAGTGTTGCATCCACTGGGGGAGACCATTAGCTACTAAAATATTTGTTTTAAGCTATAATCTTTTTTTTTAACTGTTGATTAAAATGCCGGAAGCTATTCACAGTGAGAACGGTTTGAGAGGGATGCAGCAACGTTTACATCAGCACACATATTTTCTATTTTGCTTTATATATATTTTATGTCATTTTAAGATTTCTAAATATTTCCATATTTCTATTCCTAATTCATAATTTGACCATCATTAATAGCTTTCCTCTGGGAGAGTGAATGTGAGCGAGAGAAATCGTAAGGGAGAAGAGAGAATGAGCGAGAAAAGAGAGCTAGCCAACAAAAAAGAGTGAGCAAGAGAGAGAGAGAGAGAGCTACCTTGGCCTTCTGCATGACAGTTCCTTTAGTGGAGGCGTAGACAGACGGGGGTCTTTTGCGCATCTCTGTGGCACAGTTGACGGGCAAAGCCTCACTGTAGATATTCTGGATTTTACTGTTGCCCGCCTGGAACCAAGATGTGTTAATGAAAAGCACAGAGGGGTTGAGATCAAGGTTGTGTGTAGATTTGTATGCTCATCCTGAAGACCTCTACCTCAAAGTGGGATATATTTTCCCACTGTTGTTGTGAGGGTTGTGTGATTGATTTGTATGCTAATCCTGAAGACTTCTACGTTCAAATTTGATACACTCCCACTATTATGAGGGTTATGTGTATATTTGTATGCTAATCCTGAAGACTTCTACCCAGATTTGACACATTTCCGACTGTTCCCAACTTCCATCCAATACCCGTGCAATTCATTCACTCCATCGAGGTATTCCTCTCTATAGGGTTGTACATGAGTGATTTGCAAAGGCCGCCATTGTCTAGTATGATGCTGATGCATAAAAGATGGTCTCGAACATCATGACGATTTCATCACTGCCAGGATAAAACGTTTGACACTTGTTGCAAAGGGACAGTACGGGTGTTTAGTCCTCAGTGTGACCAGTCTCAGATTGTACGCTCATTCTTAGTATGCATGCAGCCACAGTGTTGCATCGCTTAGGAGGAAAACATCCTTCGACATAGGGTTTGCACATCAATGTCATTTAGAAGCAGGTTTGGGAGAGGCATCCTTCTTTTGCGAGCCTTTATAAATGCTGTAGGTATTGCCGCCTCTACCACTCCTTCATCCATTCAGACTCACTAGTTCAACCTCGTTATTCTTTACTTGGGTATAGCTTAATCTACCAATGACGGCAGGTGAGTTCAGGATTCACACTTTAAAGTCCTACACACACACACACGCACACGCACACACACACACACACACGGCACACACACACACACACACACACACACACACACACACACACACACACACCAACACGACACACACACACACACACACACACACACACACACACACACACACACGCACACGCACACAAACACGTCACACACACACGTCACGCACACACACCGCACACACACACACACACGCACACGCACACGCACACACACTCGCCTTGGCTGGAAGTTTCCCCTCCACGGGGGCTCCGAGCGCCCCGCCCGCCTGGCTCTTCTTCAGGTTGTCCTTCACCTGGGTCAGCCTCAGCTCCAGGTCCACCCGGTCCCGCCTCCTTCGCCCGGCAGGCCTCCTCCAGCTGGGACAGGAGCTCCGAGAGAGAGGGCCTCTGCTTCTCTGCTCCGCGCGAGGTCACAAGGGAGACGCACCGGTTGGATTAAGGACAGAAGGAAGAAAAACTCCATGGTTTATATCCACGCCGTTAATTGTGGATTGGTTCTGAAGGACTTAAGGTCTAATCCGCTTGGGACAATTTGAGCACAAAATGCACTGAATGCATAAAATCGAAATTCATAGAGAGTAGACAAAGTATTATATTGGTACCAAAGTTCTTGATTCTTTCTAGTAAAATGTAGGGATAGCAGAAAAATAATAGCTTTCACACAACCAATCCTTAAAAAAAGATAACAGCCGTTTCTCAGTTCCTTTCCTTTAGGATGGGTTTCAAAAGTAATCAAAGCGAATGAACGCTGACACCCGATGATCAGGGACCACACGTTAGAGCATAGTTCCTGATCAACCTGCATGTTTTTCTTCTCCCTCTTTGCGTCGTCGGGGTTTCACCCGAGTCTGGCGCCTCCTTACCGGTGGCCATCTTGAGCTCCTCCTTCACGTCCCTCCTCTCCTGACGGAGGACGACCAGCGCAGTGCGGATCCCCTCCTTCTCCGCCTCCAATCTCCTCCTTCTCCCTGAGGTAGCGTTTGGCGTCCTCCTCGGCCCTGGTTTTACCCATACCTTCCGTACTGGTTGGAATCTGGGGACGGCACCGAGACAGGGCGCGGGTTAGAGGTCAAGGGGGTCAAAGCTACAAAGGGGTCATGGGAAGTAGACGCTTCCATCTCACGGTCTGTCCCTCTCAGACTGGATGATGATTTGATGAAACCAGGAGTACGTATTGTGGCTCTTGGATTCACTTTGTGCAGCTAAGTTTTATTTCATATTATCTTAATATTCATACATGGGAACACACACACACACGCAAGCACACACACATACACACATGTACACACGCACATACATACACACTGGGGCACACTGGGGTCTCAAGCAGGGGGTCGCGGTGGATCCAATGCGAGTGTCTCATAAATATCAGGTAACATCTGGGGTCGAGAGAGAGAGAGAAGAGAGAGAGAGAGAGAGAGGAGGGGGGGGAGAGGGGGGGGGAGAGAGAGAGAGAGAGAGAGAGAGAGAGAGAGAGAGAGAGAGAGAGAGAGAGAGAGAGAGAGAGAGAGAGAGAGAGAGAGAGAGAGAGAGAGAGGGCCTTTGATGTGTCTGAACCACAACACCCAACCCTGAGAAACAGCAAAGCAAAGGGGCTCCCTCCATGATCCACAAAGCTAAGCTGAACTATTTCAATACGAGAGGAGGGGGACAGGAGCGGATAGCTAGCTATGAAAACGACGAGCAGAGAAGGAGGAGATTACACATGAAAGGAGAGGAGATGATGGAGAGGGGTAGGGAGGCAGAAGGGTAATATTGACCCAGAGGAAGGTTCCCAGTCACAGCTGAGAACACCATGCTTATAGGGGGTGGTACAGGTGAGGCCGGTGGGTGAATACATCCTGAAGGAGAATTGAAACAGCTTGAAGAGAGCGTGAAGAATTTAAATCTATGTAGTGTAGTTCTTATTGGTCCTCATGGTTCCAGTCGACTCTGTTTTTTCTTTTGATCCTTTTGGTGGCTCACGTCCTCCTTTCAGACCTATATATAAATGTTACCGTCGCTATAATGTGATCATTGGGGCGCTAAAGTGCTGCAGATAGCTTTAAGGCCAAATTATTTATAAGGCAAAACTATATATTTAGTTTTGCCCAAAAGAATATCGTGCATATTTCCTTCGTTTTACAGTGTTCACAGAAACAACCACGTTCACCACAACTGACTGTAAAAAGTACAACTGACTCACCATTGTGTACTCAGATTGTAAACCTAACGACACGCGTGTTGGTGCGTGCGTGTGCACCAGTGCGCAAGTGCGTGCTGTGTTTTTGTGAACGCACCGTGCGCGCGACCTCTCCTTTCTTGACAGATGGCGGTCAACACTCTGGTGACACAGAGTTGCCAGAGGGCCACAGAATATTCCAGATGTAATGCATGTCTAGAAGAACAATGTCACCTCACATGCGGTGCCAGAGACTTTCGACCACGGCACGTGACGAGACACTTCGATGTGTCGCAAACCCATCATTCATGCGATTCAGTATTCATGGGGGGTCTGGCGGGAGGGTCTGGCGGGAGGGGCTGTCTGCCTTACTTGAGCCAGTGCGCTTCAGGGAGACGGGTGGCTTGCTCCGCCCTGGGTCGCTGCCAGGGAGGCTGGAGCACCGCTTGGCCGGGTGACAGGACGTCGGCCGGGCGGAGGACTCCGGCTGCAGCGGGCGGAGAAGAGCGGGGGGAGACCGGGGAGGCCGGGACGGAAGAGAGAAAAAACATGAAGGAGAGATACAGATCAAGGGCGGGGGGGCGGGGGAAGGTTGTGGAAAATGGCGGAGGTGTAGCTGGTCAGTTTGGGATGGATGTGTCTGGGTGGGGCGTGTTTGTGTTTTTAGGAGGATGTGTGATTAGCCAGAGGAGCTTCGAGGGGCGTCGTCAGACTGGGTTGAGGAAGGGGTTTATAGGCAGTAAAACCAGAGTGACCTTTGACCCCTCCCCTCCTTTCAGTCATATGACGTGCAGCTTTTTTTTCCCATCTCTTTCTTACACACACACACACATAGACGCACACACACACACACACACACACACACACACACCCACACACACACACACACACACACACACACACACACACACACACACACACACCACACACACACACACACACACACACCCACAACAGGCCTATGAAGAGCAGTCATTGAGAAGCCTGTTACAGCCCATTCTGTATGGATGACTGATCAGTGGTGTCGTATTAAGATGCCCTCCCCCTACACCCCACCTCCCCTTCCCCCGACAGCTGCACACACAAACCCCCCCCCTCCCCGCCCCCCCCCCCCCCCCCCCCCCCCCCCCCGCCCTAGCCCCAAACTCAAGCTGCTGCTAATCTCTGACCATCAAAGGAAAAACACCCATAACTAAGGGCTGAGACCCTTAGTAGTTGGATGAGTTTGTATACCACACAGACACAAAATCATGTATGGACCTGAATGTGTGTGTGTGTGTGTGTGTGTGTGTGTGTGTGTGTGTGTGTGTGTGTGTGTGTGTGTGTGTGTGTGTGTGTGTGTGTGTGTGTGTGTGTGTGTGTGGTGAGGGAGAGATGAAGAAAAAAAGAGGTAGAGAGGGAGACAGTGTGTTTATTTTGTGTGCCTGCGTTGTGTGAGGGACAGATAAAAAGAAATAGATAAAGAGAGAGAGAACAAAGAGTGTGTGTGCCTGTGTGTGTGTGTGTGTGTGTGTGTGTGTGTGTGTGTGTGTGTGTGTGTGTGTGTGTGTGTGTGTGTGTGTGCATGTGTGTGTGTGTGTGTGTGGTCGCTGGCACGTGCTAGTGTCTCACCTGCGTCGTCTCGAGGGGCACCTCGTCGTAGGTCCGGGAGTCTGTGGAAGTGCTGCTGGAGGAAGTGGCCCACCTAGCACACCACACAGGAGCAAGGTCACACGGTGCGCACACACCACACACACACCACACACACACACACACACACACACACACACACACACACACACACACACACACACACACACACACACACACACACACACACACACACACACAACCCTCTCCTGGCCATCTTCCCCTCCCTACCCCCCTCTCCTGCTCACTAGAGGGTAGCTGGTGTGTTGGTGTATTAAGAAAACTCCCGTAATGTCCCAAACTGTTTCGGGCAGCTCGCCCTGTACTCTCTGATCCGTACATCGGGACCTCTGGGTGTGTGTGTCGCCGCTTTGCACACACGCCAAAACACCCTCTTCACATTGTCTCTTGCTCTCCTACCAGGAGACTCTGGAGAAGAAGTGCGGCAACCGGTTAAGGCTACGGACATGGGGGGCACAGAGCCCAGGGCCCCTTCTGTTCTGTTCTGAGACGCCCCATGCGCTCGACTGGTCTGCCTGCCGATAAACTTTGAAAGAAAAAACCCCCAATCCCTGCCACGCCCTTCTCTGCGTCACTCACAGGAAGGAGTGGCGCACGGCGTCGCGGATGTTGGCGATGGTGTCCAGGTCCACGTAGTCGTAGTACAGGGACTCGGGGTTCCACCGACGAGCCCGTCTCAGCCAGGAGGACCCCGAGCCACCGGCCCAGCTCCTCGCTGCTGCCCCGCCTGGAGGGAGGGAGAGAGAGAGAGGAATATAATCAAATTGTTTGCAGCCATGTTGTTTATATGGTTGTTGTGGTTGTCAAGCTAAAGATTGTTTCTTGATCGATATTTATGATAATGAAAAAATAATAGAAGCACAGTGAGGGCCCATGACAAACACTATTTACCATTAATTGAATATTGATTTATTTATCAGACACTTCAACCCAAGGACTTATTGCAAACTCAGATACATGTCTTAAAGGAGCAGGTCGAGGTCGAGGGCAGGACAAAAGGTAACACATGTGTTCAATGCAGCTAGGTTTCTTGGCTCAATGCAGATAATTGGGTTCTAAGCATTCATCTAGCAGACCCATTATAAGTGTAATGAGCGGGTTTGTCCCGCGTGGACGCCTCTATTTACAGGGCTCGTAGAGCAGTAGATCACAGCTCTACACACCTCCAGAGCCGCCAGCTCCGTGCTGGAGCGCAGGATGCGGAAGGCGAAGGGGTGCTTGGGCCCCAGCCCCGGGAGCACGTCGCAGCCGTGCAGCAGGACGGGGGCCAGGCTGGTCCGGGGGTCCCCTCGGTCCTGGTAGAAGTGCAGGGCGCCTCTGCACACGCAGCACCACTGCTCCCTCCACGCCTGGTTCACCAGGACCAGCAGGGTGCCTGGGCAGGGGCGAGGCTCACGTCAGGACACGTGGAGAGATACAGGAGGAGACGGAGGTGATCTGAACGCAGACGTGTCCAGGGGGACGCTAGGCCGAGGGTATGTATGGGGATGATGATGCTACGTAGGCCGAATGTATAGGATTGCCCAAACCAAGTCCGGGTTATCAATTACCAAACATGAACGGCTTTTTTGAAACAGGCTCCAAAATGAATGCACAGGTCTCACATTGCTCTGCAGATTGATATAAATAAAGATTGCATTTCTTTAAACGATGACGTATAATTCACAGGTGACCGTCCACGACAGGCTGAAGTGAGAGAATGTACGTTTTTTTTGTAGTTAAGAGTGGTATGGACAACGCTAGCACAGATGGAAAAGACGTTTGGGACATTCAGCAAGGGCAGCGCAGCGCAGCAGAGAATGAGAGCGCTACCTTGTCGAGGGTTGGTGAAAGAAGTTTGGGGGTCCCCTGGTCGCGGGGGCTTTTTCTTTGAGAAGCTGATGATGCGTGTGATCTTCCTGCCCGCAGCGAACGGCCCACGCTTTACTTTACCTTCAGATAGAAATGAGAACATAACTATATTTATTACTCTTATAACTGTTATTATATTTATTGTCACATGTGTTCTGGATGAGGGAGAAGTTAAAGAGTTCAAGAGAGTTCAGAGTCTTACCATTGTCTCGACTGTCCACTGTAGAGAACCCAACACTGTCGGAATCAGAGGTGTTCTTCTCAGCAGACAACCTCTGAAGCACACGCACACACACACACACGCATACACACACACACACACACACACACACACACAAAGACACACACACACACACACACACACACACACACACACACACACACACACACACACACACACACACACACACCACACACGATCAATCAATCACTACAGATGCGTCATTCACATTGTTGTCCGTCGGACTGAGTGGCTGTCTGACTGACTGACTGACTTTAACGATAACTGATTGACTGGACTGTAGGGCTGACTGACTTCAACTCACAAATAATGCGCGCATGTTAATAAAGGTAAACATAATTACAGCTGCGATAAGTCAACCTCTGCAATCGTTACCCACATGCAAGTAGCATGTCTCCCACCCTGTCTAAGTTTCACTGGCTGGGTGATGACAGGGGGGGGGGGGGAGCCTTTCATTACCTTGTCGAGCTCTGCCTTCCTTCTTGATGATGGGAGACGAGGGCTCCTCTGCACTCGACCCCAGGCCCGCTCACCTCACTCACGACCTGCGGGAACCACACCAAGGCATGCTAGCTTCATTCTCCGAGAGCCAGTTATGCTGTGTGTGTAAATGGGCTTTATAAATAAAATGTACTCATTTATTATGTGCTTACACAAGGCGCTCATCCATTTGTAACGCAAATGGATTGAGGGGATGTGACGCTAATGCACACACACAACTAAACACACACACACACACACACACAGACACACACACACACACACACACACACACACACACACACACACACACAGACACACACACACACACACGCCACGCACGCACGCACGCACGCACGCACGCACGCACGCACGCACGCAACAACACACACACGCACGCACGCACGCACGCACGCACGCACGCACGCACGCACGCACGCACGCACGCACGCACACACACACACACACACACACACACACACACACACACACACACACACACACACACACACACACACACACACACACACACACACACACACACACACACACACACACACCACACACACAGACGCACACAACTCACCCGGAGCCAGCGGTGGGCCTGCTCCTTGCTCTGCGCGGCCAGGACCAGGCCTTCCCCGTTGGGCAGGGTGAAACGCAGCTCGTGCCTCTTGCGCTTGCTGTCCTTGGGGGCGTAGACCACGGTGCACATGGGCAGCAGCAGGTCCACGTAGGGGACCACGTCCTTGGAGCTCTTGTAGCACTGCAGGGGCGGGGCACAGTTAAACCACAGGCTTAATGAAGGGCTGTGGAGCCTGGGAAGAGGCGTTCTGGATGAGGGGGGGGGGGGGGGGGGGGGGGGGCAAGGCTAACGGATCACGTTCAGAGGAAACGCTCCCCAGGTGGCTAACCCTGATATTCAGCAGCGTTGACACAACGGCAATGCACTTTTTTGTCGAGCGTTCTACCACAGTACCTGTGGTTTGCTTCGCATCCTCAGGAGAGAAGTTCACTCGTGTAGCAGCAGCTAACCCGTTTGGTCATGCCTGTTGGGATTTCTCCGTGGCTTGGTTGGCGTAATCCCAAGAATAACACATCCTTCTAACTGAAAGCTGCGAACTTTATCTGACACTAGATCTCTAGAGAATCGAGGTTGACCAGTACGAGTGTGGATGTGTTGTCGTGGTCTATTTGTGTTGTGTGTGAGTGCGTGTACGTGCGTGCTGTGTGTGTGTGTGCGTGTGTTTGTATATGTGTGTGTGTGTGTGTGTGCGCTGTGTGTGTGCGTGTGTGTGTGTGTCTGTGTCTGCGTGTGCGTGTGCGCGTGCATGTGTGCATGTGTGCGTGCGTGTGTGTGCGTGTGTCACCGCCCCTCGGCCCACCTGCAGCCTGTCCTCCCGTATGACGGTAAGCTGTTTGGCCCACTGGCCGAAGCGCTTCTTGCGCAGCAGGAAGGCGCAGATGCGGCAGTCCCGGGCGGGGGGCATGGAGCTCTCGTCTGAGGGCCACTGGTGCGTGAGGGGCGGGGCCCCGGGCCCCCGGTCCTCCTCCTCCTCCTCGTAGGACTCATAGGAGCTGCTGAGCGGGTCCGAGTCGTTGTCTGCCGGGGCAACGGAAGGAAGGGGCGGGGATTGGGGTTCTTATTGTCTGTGGTGTGTGTGTGTGTGTGTGTGTGTGTGTGTGTGTGTGTGTGTGTGTGTGTGTGTGTGTGTGTGTGTGTTTGTGTGTGTGTGTGTGTGTGTGTGTCGAGAGTGAGTGAGTGTGTGTGTGACCCTGTGAAAAACATCTGGAATGGTTCTGTAGGCGTAAATTGTGTTTGTGTGTGTGCTCATGCACATGATGTGTGTCTGTGCGTGTTTACATTTGTTCAAGCTTCATGTGTGCATGTTTTTTGGGTGCGTTTGTGTGTTTGTTTTGAGAACGAGGATCCTCCTTGACTACGTCCGTGCGTGTACGTGTGCGTAAGCCCTGCACAAACAGGTCTTCCAGGAACACCCCCCCCCCCCCCCCCCCCCCCCCCCCCCCCCCACACACACACTGTGCTATAACCTCGTTAACTTATGGTCAGAGTGCTGTTAACTTGTGGCCTGAGTGCTGTCGACTTGAGTGCTGACTCACAGGAGTTCTTGCGGCCCGGGGTCACACAGGACGGGGGGTAGTTGCTGTCGGCGTCCTCGTAGCCGTCCTCTATGGAGTTAGGAGGGCTGCAGCTGCCTGGAAATGTTGCAAGACAACAACAACAACAACTAAATTAACCCCTCATTAGTTCAAGTGAACCCCTGAGGATATTAGGTCGTTAAACAACATCATTGATAAGTGAAAAAATGCTACAGAGCTCCTACGCTGTTTACATTAGTATAGAAACAAACAGACTTTGTTGCAGAATTAAAGCAGGATTTGTTCATTTAGCAGACGCTATTATCCAAAGCATAATTTTTTCAGATACATAATAAATCGGGAGCAGGTGGAGGATAGTAGTAAAACTCTAGCAGGCCTGGAGGCCTTTAGGTAGAGGGTAGACTCAGAGGATGTAAATAGGAATCAATCCAATATGAATCTTGGATGCCTACAGGCCGACTACAGGGATGGGGATTGCAGACCCAGAGCCTTGGGCATTGGGAGCCAAACACCCGGCACCACTAGACCTTCAAACCCCCTCCCCAGGAGGACGAAGGAGCCGCTGACCTCGGGTGACGATGTACTCTGGCGTGGCTCCGGGACTGAGGGGCAGCGCCACTTCGTAGTAATCCTCTGGAGGAGGCGTGGTCGGAAGGGGAGGAGCCGAGGGAGGAGCCAAAAGAAGAGGGGGAGCCGAGAGAGGAGGAGCCGAGCGAGGAGCTGCCGTCGGGCGAGGAGTTGTGGGGCTCGCGGCGCTCTAGAGAGAACAGGCAGGAGGATACGGACCGTCAACCTCATGCACTCTTTGTCTTGATGATTCCTCCATCGTCCCCCAAAGCAAACAACCCCGGTAGAATAGAAGGCTGAGCAGATTGCGATAAACACGTCATGTGCGTCTCCAGGGGGGACTGCACAGGCCCACAGCGGCGGGAGTTATTCATGTAGCTGTGGACGAGGTTTACGGCTCGGATCAGGGAGGGTGCTCGTTTAAAACGGCAAGGGTCTTAATAAAAATTCTTGGACGGTGCACGACGTGACATGCACGTGTGCACAGTTCTCTCTCTCTCCCTCTCAAGCTCTCTCTCTCCTTTTTCTCAACTTCTCTCACTCTCCTTTTCTCCCCTTCTCTCTCTCTCTCTCCTTTTCTCCCCTTCTCTCTCTCTCTCTCTCCTTTCTCCCCTTCACTCTCTCCTTTTCCCCCCATTCTCTCTCTTTTCTTTTTTCGTCCCTTCTCTCTCCATTTCTCCCTCTCTCTCTCTCTCTCTCTCTCTCTCTCTCTCTCTCTCTCTCTCTCTCTCTCTCTCTCCCTCTCTCTCTCTCCATTTCTCCCTCTCTCTCTCTCTCTCTCTCTCTCTCTCTCTCTCTCTCTCCTCTCTCTCTCTCTCTCTCTCTCTCTCTCTCCTCTCTCTCTCTCTCTCTCTCTCTCTCTCCATTCCTCCCTCTCTCTCTCTTGCCCCATCCATTTGTTTCTTGGTTTCTAGCCCACTCCTGGGCTGCGCTTTTAAACAGCAAAGCCTCCACTCTATTATTCATTCTCCACTGGGGGTTTGTGCACGGACGGGTGGGGAGGGGTGACAGGAAGATGGAGAGCGTCGTAACTCTAACTGTCCTGCGGTTGGACAGGTGGCCTTGACTCCCGGGCTGGACGGTCAAACATACATCTGTATTACCTGTGCTATAACTCCTATCTGACGGAAACACAACCGTCTCATCCAACAGTGCGGAGCGCAGCATCCATAATACTACAGATAACAAATGAAGGGTTACGTATAGCTGGAGGGGTACATCGATGGATAACACCAACAAAGCTGTGGAGATACAGGTTTGATTCTCCATTGTGTGAAGTCCTCCCACCAGTATTAACAGGGGTTTTCTCTTGGTATTCAGATGTCCCCCTTAACCTCCAAATACATGCCAATCAGGACGGATGAGTCCCTGCCATGGATGGATGGATGGTAGAATGGATGTATGGATAGACCGATAGATACATGGATAGAGGGATGGATGTAGAGAAGGATAGAGTGATGGATGGATGAATGAATGGGTGGATGGACAGAAGGATTGGTGGAAGGGCGGATGGATAGATGGCAGTCACATGCCTGTTGTGGAGCGTCTGTCTCGTTGATTAGCGACTGCTGGTCTTGCTTGGTGTCCTCTGTTGCTTCTCTGAGATCCGCCAGGTCACAGTCTGCGGAGAAGAGGATAAAAACGCCTGAATCTCATTCTCATTCACGAGGGAGCGCGTATTTCACAGCGGATCAACCACAGCGCGTGCACACACACTTACCAAACGTCTCGAAGAGGGACTCTACAAAGCTGGTGCCGTTCCCATACACCGGCATGTTCATGTATATGTAGTCTGTTCCCGTCACTGGAAGAAGACGAAAGAAATATGTAACTTGAACAAAGTTTGAAACACCATCGACAGTCTTTAACTCTGAGGCTTGGGGTACACCACTCAGTATTCTTCTCAGGGAGGCAGTGCTGCTCGTTCACAGCACCGGGTAAAAAGGTACCTTGGATCCGTGTGTGTATGTGTTCACTTCCCTTTAGGATTTTATCTTTATACAGGCCCCAATGTAGCTGTGTTATATGCATGGTAAGAAATGACTTTAGTTAATGTTAGTCAGACTGCAAGGACAGCCAGCCAACCAATCATTCAGTCTGTTAACCAGGCAACTAGACAGGACCATCAGTCGGCCAGCAAACAAGTCAGTCAGTCAGTCAGTCAGCCAAGCAGACTGGACCATCGTTCGGCTAGCGAACATATCAGTCAGTCAGTCAGTTAGTTAGTCATTCAGTCGGCAGTCAGTCAGTCAGTCAGTCAGTCATTCAGTCAGTCAGTCAGTGAGTCAGTCATTCATTCAGTCGGCAGTCAGTCAGTCAGTCAGTCAGTCAGTCAGTCAGTCAGTCATTCAGTCAGTCAGTCAGTCAGTCATTCAGTCGGCAGTCAGTCAGTCAGTCAGTCAGTCAGCCGCTGACCTGCCGGGCTGATCTGCTGCAGCAGCTTGCGGACGGAGCTCTTCTTCTCCTGGGTGGAGGCGCTGAGCGTCTCCTGGTCCAGCAGCTTCAGCAGGGCGGACAGCTCGCTCACCAGCACCTCCATCGCTAAACCCACAGGGAGGGGGGGAGGTTAAAGGTCAGAGTGGGAAGGTCAGTGCGTTAGGGTACGGGTCACAGTCGACCCGGCCTACTTTAAACAAACACCAGATGAGTATCAAAACGTCTCCTTTTCAAGCGCTCCCCGGATCTGACTTTCAGTGCCCGTGTCACAACATTTCACAGCATGTCAGCATCCTCCAGGCCCCCTAACAACGCCCCCCCTCTCTAATAACCAGGACTAAACACGACCAGGGAGGTCATTTCCAAAGGCCACACTTACACCAAACGGCTTTACTGATTAGAAATGACCGTGCTAGGTTAGCGGTTCTAAACAAGCGTCTAACTCACCAAATGTTTTGTCTTTAGGCGGGAACCTAACATGCCAATCAACATAATAAGCTCTTCTGGAGTGGTTCAATTCTCCTCATGAACCAAGTCCACACTGCTCGCATGGTAACTCGCTCAGCGTTCGAATCAACTGGCACCTACGATACTTTTAAAAGCCAAGAGCTTTCTATAATAATCCCTAGTGTTGTATTGAGGGTTAGGGTTAAAAACAACAATACTGATTTTGGCAGGAAAAAGGCGAGTCTAGGACCACATGCAGGACGTACGATGTAGGCCAAAACACACACTGTAGCGGTCGCAGGATGATTCACACGAAGGAGGACCTCTTTATCGGCCAACACATGTTGCAGCGCAGACTACAACTCACTAAGGCTCCGTAAAACCACGCAAGACGCACACTTTGTGTGAAGGGATATAGGGGTTGACGTATGTACGGGAGGGATGCGAGACGCGGTCATAGGGACACTCACTGACCTGAGAGTAACTCAAATAAACGTGTGGCGCTCCCAGAGCGGGCGTACAACACGGAGCATGAGACAGGTCTGGGACCTGCCTGGGAGGACGGGCTGTTATATTGGTGTTTGTGTGAGTAAAAGGGTGTGTGTGTGTGGGAGCTTCATGTGTGCACGCATGTATAAACACTGGGGGGGGGGGGTTAGAGTGGGATGGAGGTGTGTGTGTGTGTGTGTGTGTGTGTGTGTGTGTGTGTGTGTGTGTGTGTGTGTGTGTGTGTGTGTGTGTGTGTGTGTGCTGTGTGTGTGTGTGTGTGTGTGTGGTATTTTCATTATTTGAGTGCAGGGCGTAAGTAACCTGATTGAAATACTAGCTTTTCCCACAAACCAAAACACCATCGTGTCTAATCGTTCTTGACTCTGTCACGTCGTTTATTTTCTCTTTTGCTTTTTGTTCTTGCTGCAATCCCCCCCTTTCCCTTCCATCCTGCAATTTATTTCTTCAAAAAAAGAATAATATAAAAATAAAAAAATTCAAGATGCTCTTTCATTCTTTCTTCCTAGAAATCGTATCTTTCGATTTAGAAAAGCCTTTTTGTCCTTATTTCAATCTTTCTAGAGTTCCGTTCCCTCCTTTTTTGTCTGATAACTGAGTCACCATCGGCACACTTGTCCTCCCTCACCCCTCCCTCCCTCCCCCCTCCCCCCCCCCCCCCCGCCCCCCCACTCTACTGTCCCATGGTCACAGCCCAGCCCCATTAGACCTGCTCAACCATGACTGCTTCAGAGGTCAGCCACAGGACGGACCCCTGGCCGGAGGTGGGGAGGATGCACATTACACATACACACACACACACACACACACACACCACACACACACACACACACACACACACACACACACACACACACACACACACACACACA